>NC_024323.1:13502875-13504157 GCF_000523025.1 Cynoglossus semilaevis
CTCCCCCCCCCCCCATGCTGAAGAGGCTCATCCCGCCCCTGCCACCACCACCACCACCACCACCGCTGTAGCGGGTGCTGCGAGATGAGGAGAACATAGTGGCCATGATGAGAAGGGGTGGAGTCTGCTGCTCTGTCTTCTCTGGTGGAGGGAAACCGGGAGAAGTGAAGAGGTGAGGGGGAGAGGCGGCTTTAATACTGCTGCAGCCCCGCCCACAGCTGCTGCTGCTGCCAAGTTGACCACACCCACCTGTCACTGGAGCTGGAGCTGGGGGGCATGCAGGGCCAAACATGCCCCCCCCCAGCCTCCCCGCTCTGCTCCCCCCCGCCCCTGCTCCTCCCTGTCTTCACATAAGAGGAAAAAAAAAGGGAATTCAAGAAGATAACTGTAGTGTGAACAACAACAACAACAACAACAACAACCACAAACTGACATCGATAACAGAGAAACGGTGACAACAGCAGATCAACAACAAACAACAACAACGACCTCCAGCCGTCACAGTAATGACCACAGCGACAACAGCAACTTCATCTGATTGTAGCCAATCAGATAACAACTGCAACAATTATGGTTCTTACAATAGCAACAGTTACAGTAAAGATCGCAAACACAACCGCAACTACAGTAATGAGAGTTTAAACAAAGAAAATGGTCATAAAATAAAATGTGGTCGTGGACGTTGTCGTGGACGACGTTCTGCAGCTGCCTCTGTTACAGCCTCCGGCTTCTGTTACATAACTGACAGCTCCTTCAAAAAAAAAAAAAAGAAACTGACACCGACGCCACCTTCAGGTGATGTGTATTCTGGGAAAACGCCCTCGGCCACAGATGCTGTGGTTGATTATTGGTTTATGGTTGTTTGGTGGAGGAGTTATTTTTATAGTTGATTGGTCGGTTGATTGGTTGTTCAACAACATTGGTTGTTGTTGGTTTATGTTTGCCTGGTTGTTTAGTTGATTAGTACGGTTGGTTAACTAGGTCGGTTGGTTAGACGATAAGGTGCTTTCTTGGTTAGTAGGTTTGGTGATTAGTTGTTGGCTTGTTTGGTTAATCGGTCGGTTTCTAGTCGATTGGTTGACGAGTTTGATTGGGTGATCAGTTCATTTCTGCCAGGTTGCTTAATGAGTTGTGATGTTGAATGGTTATCTGTGAATGGTTCTAGATTAGTCTGTTAGTTAACAGCTGTTTAAGTGATCATCTGTTGGTTGTTTGATTTCATAACGAAAGGTTTGGTTGATTGTTTGTCTAATTATTATCACTTTATCGACCTGTATTTGAT
>NC_024323.1:13523971-13537856 GCF_000523025.1 Cynoglossus semilaevis
TCTCCCGGCTGCAGCTGGAGCAGGTGGGTGTTCAGGGCGTGTCCAGACTCCGTCGCTGCTCCAGGCTCGTGGCCCTTCACTTTCCTGTACTTTCGCTGCTTCAGGAACGTTCGTAGCTGCAGGTTACGTTCAGTCTCACAGCTGCTTCTGTAGGGATTCAAACCGTCGACTCCAGGTCTCACATCTACTCAATTTTCCTAATAGTTCAACGAATGTTCTCAGAAAACAGAACAGGAACAAGTCCAGACAAGAAGAAGAAGAAGAAGAAGAAGCAGCAGCAGCTCCTGGTTGACAACTCGGTGACAACGTTCATCAGAAAGGCAACAAGCATATTAAAAAAACTCAAATGTGTTTCTAGGACCAGGTCCAAGAGTAAAGAATGGTAATAACACCAGAACCTAAGAACAGAAACAGGTCGAGAACCTTGGAGCAGGAATAGAACTTAAACCCTGTCAAAGGACCAGGACCAGGACCAGGACCTAGAGCCAGGATCTAGAAGCAGAACCAGAACCAGATACTAGGGATAGGACCAGCAACAGAAACTAGGACAACTGTGTTACCGTAGCTTCAGTAACTACGGTAACTTATCCATGAATTCCAGGTACTGATTGGTCAGAGTGAAAACCTGAGAAAAAACATTTTTAAAGCTTTTGAAAAATCACACGAGAAAAGATTGGCTGTGGTGAATAGACTTTTTGTTCCTTCATGTTGTCTATTAAGAATTAGCCTGGAGCTAACTGTCAGATGAAACTATTACATTCACTGTCTCATTAATACCAGTCATGGGCTCCGGGGTCAGACGTGCACTTACATAAGAGTTTGATAGACCGCCCAGCCCGGCCCAGCCCGGTCCAGCCCGAGGCCAAGGCGGGGCCAAGGTAGGGGCTGGGCTCAAATCTTATAATCCATTTAATGCCGAAGCTGCTGAAAGGTCACCAAACTGCCAGAGAAGGCTTTTTGTTTTTAAGATGACTTATTGTTTGTTAGGAAACGCAGTTCAGACTTGAACTTGAACTCGTGTGTTTACACCACTGGGAAAAGAAACAGTCTAATCCCAATCCTTATTGGTTACTTAGTCCCAAAACACCTTGAGTGTAGAAACAATAAGTGCAGATTAATTTAACTGCGGATACATTTTACGACATCATTAACTAAAGCTGAGGAGGGGTTCATTTTTTAAATTTTTCTTTTTTTTGCAATTGCTCGCAGAGACACAGCACTTGTTGATCTGTCGCTAAGTTCAAGTCTGTTATTTTGTGATGTGGACACAAACTGACCACAGGAGGCAGCAGTGGACCAGCTGCCCCCCCTGTCTTTCCCAGGGTCCACTGTTGAGAGCACAGCTCTGTGTCAGTGCTGCAGCGGTTCCTGCTGCTGCTGAAGAACTTTCATCTAAAACAAGTTCAAACTCAGTTTTGGTTTTGATGCAAAATCTGCCTCTGGCCCTGAAGAGGAAAAAAAAAAGTCCAGGCTCCAGTCACGTACATGTTCATGAAAGGTTGCAGACTTAACCTATGTGTGTGTGTGTGTGTTTCCATTCTTGTATCTATGCATGGGTGTGTGTGCATGTGTGTGCGCGTGTGGGTATTTGTGTGTGTGTCTATCGTTTTGGTTATAAATCAAGTTCAGTTCAGTTTTCAGTGGAATGCAGTCAGCGTTTGGTCGGGGAGTGGCTGCGCTCTGGAGATTTCAGTTGTGCTGAAACAGAACATTTGTTCAAAACCAGAATCAGGTTCACGTTTTGCTGGTGCATGAAAATAAATCCTCTGCTCACAATAGACCAGCAGACTCTCATAGCTCATCTGTCATTGGCCTCTACCTCTGGGCACTAGTTCATTGTTTTCACTGCGATATCACCTTGAACACCAATGCTCCTTCAGAAAAGTCCATTGAGATGAATGAATAGATTTGGAGAGAGGGCAGTTGTTGATTCACTAGACCAGCAATCCATGTCTCACTGGGAAATGAAATCCCTGAGTTTCTCCATGGACTTTGGTCTGTGAGCTAAAATCACTGATTTTCTCCGTTGACTTTTTTTTCTTCTACCTTATGTTATGTTCCTTTGACTCGGTCTCGGTCTGGTTCTAACAGTGTTTGATGCCGTTATTCTAAAAGTGGTTCCTAATCTTGTTCTTCCAGGACATGTCAGAACAGAAGTCACAGAGGGTTGTTCTATCAAGACCATCCAGGTTCAGGTTTGTGCTGGAGCCAACTTTATTCTGCAGCCTGGTCTGTGCTAAATCTGAACCCTGGTCCCTGCAAGAACCAGGTTCGTGTGCAATTGGAAGAAGAATGTCAACCAGGAAGAAGAAATTCATCATCTCAACGCCTGCAGAGCTGCCAATCAGCCTTCACTTACGTAGATCTGCGTTGAGGCCAGCAGGGGGCGGCAAAGGACAACAAGACCAACAAGACCTGCAGACGATAAGCAAGGTGGGAGAAAAGTGCAACAGGACCGAGAGGACCAGCAGTTCCAAAACGAAAATCATGGCACAGCAAGACCAACAGGGGGCAGCAAAGAAGCACAAGGACCTTGTGAAGTGCAGCTTGACCAAGAAACCAAAAGTACTTTCAGGGTTAGCAGGGGGCAGTAAAGAGAAAAGACCCACACGAATAGCAAAGTCTTGTGTTTGGAATGCAGTTTTTATACTTTTAATTCAGAATTTTTATGTAAAAAGTACTGGTACCAGTTTTCAAGAACAGGAGTGATGTGCAGAGGTGTAGTAACTACAGATGTATACGTTTATTTCTGAGAAGGTCAGAAGGTTTTTATTGGACTAACAGAAAGTACAAAGTGTGGAACTGTATGAGACAGTCAGGTGTGGCAAAGGAGTATGTGAGGGTGGTGATTTAGATGTGCTGTCAGAGTGACTGAGGGGTTCAAGGTAGGAATAGGCTTACATCAGTGTGCAGCTCTAAGACCGTTTTTGTTTGCTGTGGACAGTAGATGGACAGGTTGACAGATGATGAGCAGGAGGCGCCATAGAGCACGATGTTTGCGTTTGACATTGACTCTGTGGAGCAGCCACAGGTGGAATGAAGGTCAGCAGGAGCAGGACAGAATATGTGTGTAAATGAGAGTGAGGCGGGTGGAGGATTAAGACACAGGGAGGTTTGATTCTGCACCTGATATTTCCTCTTCCTGACTTTGAAGCTAGGCTCCTCCCCCATTTCATCAGGTTTTTTGACCTCATCCTGACCTCACAGGCTGAGGTCCTGAATGTCTTCTTGTTTTGGCATTTACTATTTTATTTTTTATTTTATTTTATTATTGTCTTATTTTTTCCCTTCATACTTCATAAGAAATCTAATTAAATCCAGAGGAAACACATATCCCTAATTGCGCCTCCTGTGGCACCCTTTGTCGGTGCAACGACTTGCACTAATTTCTGCCACTGTGGGACAAAATAGGGACTCTATTATTATTTTTTTATATTATTATTATTATTATTAATAAACACATTTTTACAACTAGAAAATTAGAACATTTAAAAACTGGAACCCTATTCTAAACACGAACCCACTGGAATGAACTTAAATTTATTAATTAATAAATCTAATTTAAACTTTATTTCTTCTATCTTGACTGGTTTGATTTGCATAATCCCCAGTTTATACCTTATATCTTGGATTGACAAATGAAAGACTTGCAGTTTGAAATTGGACATTGACGCTGTTGGGTTTGTTTTTTTAATCTCTTTATTGATCACATGATCAGATGATCCTGTTTGAGCAGGAGGAGTGGAGTCTCTCCGTCTCTCTCAGGAAGTGGAGAAAGAAGAGGAGGAGGTGGAGGAGGACACCACTTTCCCATCAACCACCTCTTCTATCACCACCACTCGCTTTGTTTTGGTGGTCGTTGTTGAGGTGGTGAGGCTGTGGACCAATCAGAGGAGACCAAAGTAAGATCATTTGCTGAAACGTATACAATTTTAACCCAAGGTTTTTGGGATGTGGTTCTGAAAATTCTGTCGTCTGTCGTTTGTGTTTCCGACTCCTCACCTCTCTCCGTCCAGCAGCCTCCTGTACTCGGCGATCTCCAGCTCCAGCCTGGTCTTGATGTCCAGCAGCATCTGGTACTCCTGGGACTGTCGCTCCATGTCGGCTCTCAGCTGCGCCAGCTGCTCCTCCAGAGACGTCACCTGCAGCAGAAAAAAAAAACCCAATCAGGATCTGACTCCATCTAGGATCAACATATCCAGGTTCAATCAAACCACACCGTACCTGCACCTGGTATCCAGAGAGCTGCATGGAATAACGATTCTGTGTCTCAACCAGGGAAGCTTCCAGAGATGCTTTCTGTGGAGGAGATGGATAAGAGCCAAAAGTTCACGACAGTCAGACCCCGGTCAGAAGATCAGAATGAGGTGAGTAGAAGGGGTTTACCTATGTGGGGTTCAGTTGAGCTCGTTAGGATAGTTAGGATAGGTCAACACACACTCACCATTCCCAACATGGACTGAAGCTCAATCTCAAGAGACTGCAGTGTACGTTTGACCTCCGTGACCTCTGAGCGGGTTGTCTGTAGCGTTGCTGTCTGAGTGATAACTTCTTTGTTCAGGGCCTCAGTCTGCACAGAAGTCACATGACAACGTTGGTCAGTAAATGCCAATGCTAGCCCTCTTTGTTGACCCTTAATATACAATCCTGCTGACCAGTTAAAGATATAAACCAGTCATAATGCTAACCAGGTAAAGTCTCAGGTCATTCAGGGGTCATGGCCTCAGCCTTACCTTGGTTGTAAACCAGGTCTCCAAATCACGTTGATTCTTGGCGGCAATGGCCTCGTAGTGTTCTCGGATCTCTGTCATGATTTTGTTCAAATCCTCAGCTGGAGCCGCGTCCACCTCCACGTTCACCTGTCCGCTCATCTGAGTGCGCATGGCCAGCAGCTCCTGTCCAAAACAACAAACAAACAAACAATGTTGATTGACTGTTCAAACAATTGACTGACTGACTGACTGACTGACTGACTGACTGACTGACTGACTGACTGACTGAACCCACCTCCTCATGGTTCTTCTTCAGGTAGAGCAGCTCCTCTTTCAGGCCTTCGATCTGCAGAGTCAGGTCTGCCTTGGCCAGGTTCATCTCCTCCAGGACTCTCTTCAGACCATTGATGTCAGCCTCCACCGACTGGCGCATGGTCAGCTCATTCTCGTACCTGAGGAGGCAGATGTTCAGCTAAGTTGGCAGCTCAGATCAGTTTTTAGCATATATTTTTTGCTTTGTTGACTGAGTGGGCTCAAAATCTTAGTAATCAGGTTTGAGGACCAGAAGTAAAATGGTTTGAAGAATATTTTTAAACTAAAAAAAAACAAAAACATTCCAGACTCACTTGGTCCTGAAGTCATCGGCAGCCAATCGTGCATTGTCTATGCTGAGATGTACGGCGCCGTTGAGTCTGACGGCAACCTGGATCTGGAGGAACAGACACAAAGAAATCATTTCTGCTCAGTTAAAGAAAAGTTACAGCATTTTTAAATTTTTTATTCAAATAACTCAATCATGTGACTCACCTTGCCAGTGATGTCAGCGATGGTGGCGAAGAAGGCAGTGTAGTCTCTGGTGCTGGGGCCGACCTTGCTCTCCACAAACTGTCTAATCTTTAGCTCCAGGTCAGCGTTGGCCTTCTCCAGAGCGTGAACCTTACTCAGATACGTGGCCAGGCGGTTGTTCAGGTTCTGCATGGTGAACTTCTCGCTGCCGACGATATTGTCATCTGTGCCCGACAAGCTGTAGCTCATGGAGGAACTGAAGCCACCACCTGCTGCCGCTGCTCCCAGGCGTCCGGCAGAGGAGATGCGGACGCCTTGGCCTCCTGCTCCGCCATAGACGCTGCCAGTAGACACCACTCTGCCACCACCGAAGCCTCCGAGGCTGCTGCTGCTGGAGGAGGTCCTGATGGACCGGGAAGAGATGACATGTGAGGTCATGATGGCTGCTGATGATGTTTCTTGTCCTGAGGCTAGAGACCAGAGTGAAGAGGCTGAAGGCGACACATCCTTTTAAAGCAGTGGTTATCACAGGGCAATCAATCAATCAGCAGCTGAGGTGAGGCTGGGCACGGCTTAGGAATGTCACTGTGGGAGGTGTGTTGCGTGTCAGGCTGTCAGAAGAAAATATGTCACTTTCAAACCTGCTTGCGCTGCAGGTCGAACCACATTATCAGGTAGAAAAATTAGGCATGGGTTACGCAAGGGGCCACAGATAGGAGGCGTCGGAGGAGACATGTGTCCATTCAAGTTCAAGAGCTGGCCAAACCAAAATATAAAAGAAGTTGTGCTTGTGAGTTCGATTTGATCAGGTACGGACAACAGTATAAAAAAAATCACATCAGCCTGTGGGGTGAGGATGGTGACAGGGAGGGAGACGAGGGAGACAAACCAGTGGACAGAGGGGAGACCAGGTTATTGCCATGACACCCTGTTTCTTAAAAGATTATGGGGAGAGAAAGTGCTCAGTGCATCATGGGCGTTCCTCCAGCAGACTTGGCCTATAAAGCAGCGGCATCTTTTATAAAAGGAAGGTTTTTAGGTTTTCAAAGATCCCTCTCTCATTCTACTCTTATACACCTTGGGAACTGTAGGTAGGCCTGTGTTTGTAGAGCAAAGTGATCAGTGTGGCTGACAGGGTCTCATTAGATGGACAATATACGGTGGGAGGAGGTGGATTTTAAAGTCTGTCCTTGATTTTACTGGGGGTCAGTGAAGAAAAGCCAGGACTGGGAGCTGTGGTCAAATTTAGGAGCTCATTTTTCAGCATTCTAAAGCATTTAAATGTAATAGTATTCATATTCTTGTCTATTGTTGATAACATTCTGCACGTAGTAAAAGGCTGATTTAAAACAGTTGCCTGATACGTGGCTCAAAGGATCAGATCTTGATCTTGATCAAATAACAACAGACAAACAAGAAAGGTTGAGAGCAAACCTGAGGGACCAGGTCCTCCTGGCTCCCTTTCAATATCCTCCTCCTTAACCTCCTTTCTGTCCCCTTTCTCCTTAATTTCTACCTTTGCCTCACCACACCTCCTGCCCACGGCATCTAACCTGTCATTACACACTGTTCACACCCTCATCAGAGCGGCAGAGATGGAACCAGAAACCAGTTTCTACGCCCTGTGGCACTGTTTTCCTGTCAACACCATGGCCCACTCTATAGGTGAATGACATGAGAATAGCACTGGCTGTCACTCACTCTGACCACGCCCACTCTATAGCTGACATTTTGAGCAGGGTCACGGCGTCTGGGGTGTGTCAGCAAGTTTGATCAGAACCTGAGTGAAAGGACCATACAGGAATGAGAGGAAGATTAGAGAACAAAGGACATTTTAACCCCTTACATGACACACACACGCGCACACACACTAGTGCACGCACACATTACCACACAACACACGCGCACACACACTAGTGCACGCATGTACACACATGTATACCCACACATTAACACACAAACAAAAAGTATGCACAGACACATATGCACACCCACAGATATGTACACTCATCACTCACATAAGTATGCTGTATGTGCACACACACTCAGTGCACATACAGTATATATATATATATATAGAATATATACTCAAACCTGAAACCTTCAGGACCCTGAAGTCCTCTTCCTTAACCACTAACCCTAACCTATATATATATATTATTTTATATATATGTATATATATTATATTATATATATTATATATAAGTATTGTTTTTAGATATTTTCAATATTTTATTAATTTTCTTTTTAAACCATAACTGAGAAGATTACGCACAGTCTACTTCTGTTGAAGAGTTTGTGTGTGTATTGTTGTTGTTGTTGTGAGTGAAGCGTTCGTGTGTGTTGTACACGGGAAACAGCGCCCCTCTGTGACGTCTACCGTTATTGGTTAAACTGACTTCAACGGTCACTGTGCACTAGTCGTTGAAGTTTACAGAAGATTCGAGAAAGCCGTTAGCCAACCCGGTGAGCATCTAAGTTGCTTCGACTGAAACGCTGGTTAAAACATCGTAACATCGTAGCAGGTCGACATTTTTCCCAATTGGAAAAGTCGGAGGCACGTGTAGTATTTTCTTAAGTTAATTTTAAGATATAAGCTTTCACGAAATGGCGACGATGGTGATGGAACAGCCGTTAGTGACAGATTGGGGAATAAACTGCTACCGTACTAGCGCCTTTAAACGATGCTTTGTTGACAAATTGTCGTAAGTACTTAAAAAATATATTCGAAATTAAAATTTAATTAAATTTAAACCAAAGTCATGGTTGTTCCACCTGAAAAAACACATTTTAAATAATTAAAAAAACATTTGTCGTCAATTAGCAACAGTCAAAACACAACCACTGCTTTCGCCTTTTATTATCACTAATCATAAAAAAATCATAAAACAAGGAAAGTACACGCCACATATAGAACTGATATTTGTAATAAATTTATAAAGAGTCAGCGGAAGTAAGTCTGTGTTTCCAGCTTTACCCAACTGTAATAAAACCCTGGTGCACCTCTACAGGTGTTCCAATGAGAGGCGCTGTTTGTGCACATTTGAGAACAGCCAGTACACAGGACAGCTCGGCCACAAGGGGTCAGTATTTTTTCTTAGTCTTTAATCTTGTAACGTGTTTGTGAAGTAACCTTTAGTTTTTAAGGTTTTACCTTCGTTTTTACAGAAACGATTCTCCCTGGTTTGTCGGCTGTTATTTAACTGAAAATATTTTTACTTTTTCATCCTACTTGATTTTTGTACATCCAAAAAAGTTGTCAACTTCACTTGGACTTATTTGTTTTGAGCTCTTGTCTGTTGGATGGTTATTTTCTGATTGTATTACAGGTGGTGTAGTGCAGATAACATGAGGAATACACTTTAGAGTACGGTTTAAATGAACTTATTTTTTTTATTTCTGATAAAGACAGACTTTATATATTGTTTTCATTTTCTTCTTTATCTTTTGATCTAACTCTCGGTGCTGATCACATTTCCGAATTCATCCACCTCTTGGACAATGGTCACTACCTTGGTTGTCCTGGTGGTGGTGGTGGTGGTGGTGGTTCTAGAGGAAAAATACAGGATCCAAAATCAGTCAAGAGTACATGATCTAATCCATCTTCAGATCTTCTACAGTGACTAAGTCCAATTAAACTCTACTTCATAAACTAAAGCTCACTTTTCGGTCTCTCCATCCAGCAGCCTCCTGTACTCTGCGATCTCCAGTTCCAGCCTGGTCTTGATGTCAAGCAGCATCTTGTACTCCTGGCCCTGGTGCTCCAGGTCTGCTCTCAGCTGAGCCAGCTGCTCCTCCAGAGCGCTCACCTGCCTCTGGTACCCTGCCAGGATGTTGTTGTAGCGGAGCTTGGTCTCAGCCAGAGATCCTTCCAGAACATTTTTCTGTGGAATGAAGTAAAGGGGCAGGAGTCGTCAGAAGTGTTCAGACTCAGCATGGATGACATCAGCAGATGACGTCACCAAGGAAACAGGTACATTGTGCTTACCTTGCTGAGCTCACTCTGCAGTTGGATCTCCAGATTCTGTAGAGTCCTTGTGAGCTCGGTGATCTCGGACCTTGATGTTTCCAGGGTCTCGGTTTTGGCCGCCATGTCTTTGTTCAGCTCAGCTATCTGTGAAATGTGAAGCACAAATCAGTCTTAGTATTAACAACTGGGGCGAATGTTCACAGAAGTCATACAGATAATACTTTGTTTTATTGACTCAGTCCTCATCATCAACTCTGAACAAGATGAAATAGTCATCCATTTATTGAAAAGCTTTTGGAGTAAATTACACCAGAAAACCAATAAAAATAATGAGAGAAAAATGTAGCTAATAATAAGTAGAGTTACAAAAATAAATTATAATTAAAACAAAATTGTATTCTTATTATATTTTTTCATAATAATCATTAAGAAAAGTAAAGGATCATCTGGTTTTAAAAACTATAGTTTCTATGTGGGCATGTGTCTTCTCACCTTGGCCTGGAACCAGGTGTCCAAGTCTTTGCGGTTCTTGGCAGCCACATTCTCATAATGTTCTCTGATAGAGGCCATGACGGCTGACAGGTCCTCCTGAGGTGCAGCGTCCACCTCCACGTTCACCTGTCCTCCCACTCTGGCGCGCAGAGCCAGGAGATCCTGTAGAGAATTAAAAAAAGAAAGATTTAAACCATTATGTTCCTCATAAGAATGAAACTCATCTTCACTTTTAGGAGTTGGAATGCTGGTATTCTCAGTCAAAAAGACAGTAATTCATCCTGATGGTGGAGCGACTGTGTGATTTAAGGTGATTCTACACCAGGCTTAGAAACCAGTGAGGAATTAAGGTCAGACATCCTTAAACTCTGTGAACTACTCCTTTACATTCTTCAGCCTTTTCTCTTCTTTGGTGCTATTAAATCTAAGGTTAGCCTGCTATTTGTTTAGCCAAACATACAGTGTAAAACATGGCTAATGGTTAGCTACCTGACAGGTTCATATAAAACTATGGGTCAAAAGATACCCCAGTGATTGGTTCCTGCTCTGGTGCCTCACCTCTTCATGGTTCCTCTTTAGCAGCAGCACCTCCTCCCTCAGGCCCTCCAGCCTCATTTCCAAGTCGCTGCGAGCGATCAGCAAATCGTCCAGAACCTTCCTGAGGTTGGAGATGTCAGCCTCCACAGATTGTCTCATGGCCAGCTCGTTCTCATACCTGGGGAAAAACAAACCAATGTTGGTTTCTGGTTCAAATCCCAAAGGTTTAAAGCTTCATGTTACCACCCTTCCTTACTTGACTCTGAAGTCATCGATGGCCAGCTGGGAGTTGTCGATGGAGAGGACGATAGCAGCATTTTGACGAGCAGCGTCACAGATCTAGAGGTTGAGAAAGTGTTTTTCAGAGAACTGTCAGTAGCAGAAAAAAGTAAATAAGAAAAACAACGTAAAGTGTTTTTTTTTCTAATTTTTATCTATAAAAGTATCTGTTATTTCTTTTAATTTATTAAGTAAAATATGAAACCCAAAATGATGTGATTATTCTTCCGCTGCAGGTTTGTCAATGGAGAAAGAAGAAACAGAATTATTCTACTCTTGCCCCTGGTTCTCCTGCCCCCACCCCCCTATCCTGGTCCTGCTTACCTGGTCCTGCAGACTTTTGATCTGCACCCTGAAGCGAGTGTAGTCGTGCACCTCAGGCATGGTCCTTTTCTCAAGGAACTCACGGATCTTCAGCTCCAGGTCGGCATTGGCCTTCTCTAGGGAGCGGACCTTGGACAGATAGGTGGCCAGGCGGTCGTTCAGGTTCTGCATGGTGCCCTTCTCGTTGACTGTAAGGCCCTCAGCCATGCTCAGCTCAGCTCCAGCAGCAGCAGAGGAGCCAGTGGAGAAGGACTTGGAGATCCGTACTCCAGATCCTCCTGCTCCACCGTACACACTGCCAGATCCCAGGCCACCTCCGAGGCGGATGGAGGAGGAGGAGATGGACACGGGGCCTCTGCCGCCGGAGGTCCTGACGAAGCTGCTGCTGCGGTTGGAGAAGGTGTTCATGGCTGCTGATGTTCTCTTGGCTGGAGACTGCAGAGTGAGGAGCTTCCAGACTGAGTCGACTCTTATACACCGAGGAGCTGGGCGGTGGTCAGTCCGGTGGAGATGCCAAACATGCCACAGGGGTGGTGGCGTGCTGCTGGATTTGGAGGGATATCAGGTCCAGTGGCTTCTGTCCCTTTCAGCAGTGCCTTCAGGCTGTTGCTCCTCCTGAAGGACAGGTCCTCTGAGGCCTTAGGGCCGTTCTCCATGTCACCTCATACGCCCCCTGACACACCCAGACGAGGGCCTCCTCCACTGGACCTGCTGGACTGGTGGTAATGTCCAGATGGAGGTGAGTTTTCTTCACAAACTGGTTTCTGTCCCTGTGTTATTTCATTCTTAGAGGTGGAAAAAAAACATGTTTCTGTCCAGTTTTATCAAAGGTCTAGCTAAAATGCAATTATTTTATCACATTTAGTTATTTTTCCAATGCTTAGTTAACAAAATATTTCATAATATTAATGGTTTGCTAACAATTAACTTTTTTATTTTGTCCAATGTTTGGCAAATTCTTTTGTTAGTTTATCAAGTTTTTGATCAAATGTTATTTTACTTATTTTAGTTTTTAGTTTAACTTATTTTTTCTATCAAATATTTGACTAACCTTTGCTTCATGGTCATTTGTTTGAATTACTAATAGTTATAATATTAATTGATAGTCCAACATTTAGTTATTTTATTAAATGTGGGTTAACCTTTAGTTAGTTCAGTCAGTGTTTGTCTGCTTTCAACTAATGTATCACATGGGTCCCTATGTTTAAAATATTATACTTGGCTAACCCTTCAACTATTATTATTTTCTTAGCAATTTGTTTTAGCAATTTTTGTCTTTTACTTGCAAAAAGGTTCCTCGATGTCCCTTATGTTTCCAATATTTTACTTTGTGTAACCATGTTTGGCTGAACTTTCATTCAGCCTTAGACAAGATATTGTCTCACGCTGAATCAATATTAGTTTAATAATGTGGAAAAACCTGAAAGACTGGCTCACACACACACACACTATTGTTTACGCAGCTATTTAAACTGACAGTGGAAAGTTAAAGAGATAAAGATAATGACAGGGGATTAAAGGAAGACTTCAACATTTATTTAGTTCAAGATACTAGCTATGAGGGATGAGACTCCTAAAATGATGTTCTCATTGGTTTATGTCAGAGTCTGTCAATGCCATTACCTCATGGTTTAAGGATGTTTAAGGTCTGCACTCTCTCAAACCGAACCACGTAGATGAGATATGGCCTTTATTGGATTGTTGTTAACTAAAAAAATCAATCAAAATAATGTGTAACTAATACACCCATTATAACACTGGTAGGTGCATGAAACACAACTGTAAGGCTTTTATAGTTAAGCCACCTATTTTGGTTTCTCTAAATTGACGTCTGTCCAGTCAGTGCTGTTTTACGGTTTCACTCAACTGTGTCAGCGAAAGTCTTGAACCAACTTTGAAATTTCCCACACAAGTGCAAGAAACATAATACATATATATATGTTTTACATATATATTTATATATTTCTAAATATATATACAGTACACTAAGACTTTTGTCCAGTATATTTCTATAAATACATAGGTATATATGTATATATATATAAGTATTTATTACCAGTACCACTTGCTAGCTACGGTGTTAGCTCAGATAACTTTCTAGTTAAATCTAAATTTGGCAAGATTCATTATTCACTTTAAATCCTAAACCACTTGACTAGAAGGGACAGGTTTAGTAATTATAATAATTGAGTCACTCATTTGTCCCATAATGGGGATATTCACTGTATGGGTGTTTGTAACGCACATAGCATGCCACAGGAGGCGCCATTAAGTGAGTTGTATTTGTAACTTTTCACCAGAAAACAAAAAAATATATTTTCTAAGACTACGACATATTTTTGTTATGATGCAGTTTTTGTTTACTTATCCCATCCATCCTCTCTCATGGTGATAACTTATGAACACCACAGAGAAAGATCCACTAAAGGGTGAACCAGTGATGTTGTTGCTGTAAAGGCACACGTTTTAAGAACATTTTATTTCATCATCTACTAAAAACACTCAGACACATTGGTGTTGCTTCATCAGAGGTGCTTTATTTTTTTCTCTTTGTACAATCTTCTAGCAAATGGTCGTTCACTGTCAATAGCTGGTGATCTCTTTGCCATCTACGATCTCCTTGGTGATGATGACCACCCTGCGAGTGGAGGTGGTGGAGGAGGTGCTGTGAGGGTGAACCACAGGGATTAGTGATGGGTACACGTCACCTTATATCTGTGATTTTTAAAAAATGAAATATATACTGCTCACCTGACGGCCTCTCCATCCAGCAGCCTCCTGTACT
>NC_024323.1:13537956-13538691 GCF_000523025.1 Cynoglossus semilaevis
CAGCAGCAGCAGCAGCAGCATTTTTACACCTCACTGATATATAATATGTAATATCAGAGGAGCTGGTGAACGTGACGTGAACGTGGTGTGAACGTGGTGTGAATGATTCCAGTGTGAACACGTGTTTCCACGACGGACTGTTCCGTTACAGTGGAATCATCGCGGCGAGGGTGAATCAAAGCAAACGTAGAGGAATTATTAATGTGAGAACACACACACACAGACACACACACACACACACACACACACACACAGATCCCTAAAGGCCTTCAAATGTATTCAAAATGTCTTACATTGCTCGACTATATATAGCTTCAAAGACCCAGTTTCTTAATGTAGGCAAGACACACACACACACACACACACACACACACACAAACAAAACGCCTAACAGAACGCTGTGGTCTTAAAACACTAAAGCGCCCCCTCTCTGTCACCAGCCTAACTACACCTTCACCAACTGTTTATGACTGATAAAAAAAAAAACCTTCCAATATTTTTTTTCTTCGTCTCTGTCTTTGTGGGATGAACCAGTGGCCCCTACGGTGGCACAGTGGTCAGAGCACGTGCTCGACAATAATAACCAGTCCCAGCTTTACTCACTTTAGAGTTTTTTTTTTTACTTTTTTTTTCTCTCCACGTCCAGTGTATGAAATAAAAGATGAAATTGTCATTAAACGGGATCAGCCTCTTCCTCCTCCTCCTCCTCCTCTTCCTCCTCCTCCTCCTCCTCCT
>NC_024323.1:13539180-13543206 GCF_000523025.1 Cynoglossus semilaevis
AGAAGAAGAAGAAGAAAACACAGATTTAAATTTCAGCTTCCTGCGTTGCTAAAAGAGAAACTTTGATGTTCACTGAATCACTCGGTTCTCGATGATGTTGGTCTTTGTGTCGTGAGGTTCAGAAAAACAACGTTGTAGGAGTTGAGCTCCAGTCGTCGGACTTCTTCAGTCAGAACTTGATTTGACGACAAGGCGACGACGTCTCGTTCATTTGCAGAGCTTCCAGTTTTTGGATCAACATTTGTATTTGAATCTTGCCGTTTGATTGACGGCTGGTATCGTCTGACAGTCTGGCTGCAGGTGAGGGGAACATCCACCGTCAAAAACAACAACACGTCTGAGGACCAGGAGAGGAGACGGACGGTTTGAGGACATCTACGTCCACCTGGACAGACCAGCGGTCAACGGACGAGTTGTCCTGCGTTCACTCCCCGGGAAACAACAACAACAACAACACCAACAACAACAACAACAACAGACTGAAGGAGCCCAGAGCCGAGTGTGTCGTACCAACCAGGTCCAGCATTCACTCTTTGATCAGTTGCGACACAATCATCCTGTCATCAGGGTCAGGGCGGGGTCACCTGAACCACCGCTTTAGCACCACTACTTCTTAGGTATTCTACAAATACAAAACAGGCCGGTGGACGTGTAACAAACTGCTGGAGTCTTCAGTTCACGTCAACCTCAACTGAAGCGTTGTAATGCATAAAAAAAAAATCACAAAAATAATTTACCGCAAGGGAAAAATTTAAATCTTATTGAAATCTAGTTGAGGTCCAGATGTTGGGAGTTTGTGGGCCAGAAGTGGCCCCCAAGCCAGGAGTTTGGGACCCCAGATCTACGGTATCCCAGGTAGATGTTCATGACCCTCTTAGCTGGCAAGTATCACAAAGGTTAGTGCACAGTGTAAATAGCTGAGCCAAAGTTTGTGCCGTACAAATACAAAACAGGCCGGTGGACGTGTAACAAACTGCTGGAGTCTTCAGTTCACGTCAACCTCAACTGAAGCGTTGTAATGTATAAAAAAAAATCACAAAAATAATTTACCGCAAGGGAAAAATTTAAATCTTATTGAAATCTAGTTGAACATTGTTACACTGATGTTCTCTTTTCCAGCCCAGCAGCAGCAGCAGAACTGGACTGAAGCTCAGACGGACGCTCCTCGTCCACACCAAACACAGAGGTTCTGCTGATTAACTGTAAACCGACATGAACGTTGACCTTCACAGGATCCTTTAACAAAAAAACATCTTTTTTTTTTTCTTCTCCTCTTTCTGTCGACACTGATCAGGATGTCCTCGGATCAAACAGTCACCAGAAAGAAAAGCACACAGGACTCAGCTCTGCTGGTAGAGACCAAAGACGAAGTCATGCTGAGCCTCGGCTTGGCCTCCAGCCACGGACGGCTAACTTGAACAGAAACAGAGTCAAAAGAAAAGCCTCCCGCTAAAATGCTACTTGCTAACAGCCTCCGGCTACAAACACATCGTTAATTCACTCGGTTCTAGCGCAGTCGTACTAGCACACGGCTAATCCAGGCCACGACGAGGCCAGGCCACGTACGTATGTTGCAACAGCACATGTGGGTCTGGAAACACGGCTTTAAACTTGTACTTAGCTCCACCTACTGGCACAGTCAATGCTGACACAAACACAAAATACAGAGGAACTGCGACATCACCTGTATCTGCACGGAGCTACTGCAATACTATCAGTAGTACACGTCAAAATACCTGGACTGAACGTAGTAAAAAAAAATAAAACTCCAAGTGTGACCAGAAACATCAGGAATGCAGAGTAAAAAGAAACAACAAAAACCCCACCATGGTGCAGGAGACGACGACAGAGTTTAAAACTCAAAAACGACATCTTAGAGATTGGTCTTCAACGAAGGGTTCTCAATCCTCGGGGCGTCTGCCAAGGAGGTCGTTAAGGTTTTGTCAAAAATGTTGAAAGTGTAACATTGTTCATTAGTTATCATGAAAATGTCAGTGTCACAGCGCCCCCTGTGCTCTGTAATGTCACATGTTTAAAGTATTAGCATGTTGATTAGATAACAAGGTTCATGCAAAGACTATTCTGTCAATGGGCGTGGTGTTGTGTGTGTGTGTGTGTGTGTGCACCAGGGCTACCAGAAGAAAACAAAGGCCTTCGTCCGCAGCTAGAAAAAATATAATGATGTTTTAATAATAATTTAGACACACCAACACCAAGAAGAAGAAAGAGAAAACACAGATTAAGATTTGAGCTTCCTGTGTTGCTAAAAGAGAAACTTTGATGTTCACTGAATCACTCGGTTCTCGATGATGTTGGTCTTTGTGTCGTGAGGTTCAGAAAAACAACGTTGTAGGAGTTGAGCTCCAGTCGTCGGACTTCTTCAGTCAGAACTTGATTTGACGACAAGGCGACGACGTCTCGTTCATTTGCAGAGCTTCCAGTTTTTGGATCAACATTTGTATTTGAATCTTGCCGTTTGATTGACGGCTGGTATCGTCTGACAGTCTGGCTGCAGGTGAGGGGAACATCCACCGTCAAAAACAACAACACGTCTGAGGACCAGGAGAGGAGACGGACGGTTTGAGGACATCTACGTCCACCTGGACAGACCAGCGGTCAACGGACGAGTTGTCCTGCGTTCACTCCCCAGGACACAACAACAACAACAACAACAACAACAACAACAACAGACTGAAAGAGCCCAGAGCCGAGTGGTTCGTACCAACCAGGTCCAGCATTCACTCTCTGATCAGTTGCGACACAATCATCCTGTCATCAGGGTCAGGGCGGGGTCACCTGAACCACCGCTTTAGCACCACTACTTCTTAGGTATTCTACAAATACAAAACAGGCCGGTGGACGTGTAACAAACTGCTGGAGTCTTCAGTTCACGTCAACCTCAACTGAATCATTGTAATGCCTAAAAAAAAAATCACAAAAATAATTTACCGCAAGGGAAAAATTTAAATCTTATTGAAATCTAGTTGAACATTGTTACACTGATGTTCTCTTTTCCAGCCCAGCAGCAGCAGCAGAACTGGACTGAAGCTCAGACGGACGCTCCTCGTCCACACCAAACACAGAGGTTCTGCTGATTAACTGTAAACCGACATGAACGTTGACCTTCACAGGATCCTTTAACAAAAAAACATCTTTTTTTTTTTCTTCTCCTCTTTCTGTCGACACTGATCAGGATGTCCTCGGATCAAACAGTCACCAGAAAGAAAAGCACACAGGACTCAGCTCTGCTGGTAGAGACCAAAGACGAAGTCATGCTGAGCCTCGGCTTGGCCTCCAGCCACGGACGGCTAACTTGAACAGAAACAGAGTCAAAAGAAAAGCCTCCCGCTAAAATGCTACTTGCTAACAGCCTCCGGCTACAAACACATCGTTAATTCACTCGGTTCTAGCGCAGTCGTACTAGCACACGGCTAATCCAGGCCACGACGAGGCCAGGCCACGTACGTATGTTGCAACAGCACATGTGGGTCTGGAAACACGGCTTTAAACTTGTACTTAGCTCCACCTACTGGCACAGTCAATGCTGACACAAACACAAAATACAGAGGAACTGCGACATCACCTGTATCTGCACGGAGCTACTGCAATACTATCAGTAGTACACGTCAAAATACCTGGACTGAACGTAGTAAAAAAAATAAAACTCCAAATGTGACCAGAAACATCAGGAATGCAGAGTAAAAACAAAAAACACCACCACCATGGTGCAGGAGGAGACGACAGAGTTTAAAACTCAAAAACGACATCTTAGAAGATTGGTCTTCAACGAAGGGTTCTCAATCCGTGGGGCGTCTGCCAAGGAGGTCGTTAAGTTTTTGTCAAAAATGTTGAAAGTGTAACATTGTTCATTAGTTATCATGAAAATGTCAGCGTCACAGCGCCCCCTGTCCTCTGTAATGTCACATGTTTAAAGTATTAGCATGTTGATTAGATAACAAGGTTCATGCAAAGACTATTCTGTCCAACATACTCAGTGCAGGCGGAGGGGTCAGGGGGGGTCAGGGG
>NC_024323.1:13543386-13546409 GCF_000523025.1 Cynoglossus semilaevis
CTACTAATTTAGCTTCAACATTAACCAACTAGTCAGTGTTAGCATCAGAACCAGATGTCGCTTGAACCTCAACCATAACGGACGGACGGACGAACAGACCGACGTTCTCTCGGCCTCTTTAGACCGATAACGTCCTCCGTCCTCCGTCCTCCGTCCTCCGTCCTCGTCGTCTCTGTTCAGTCTCGTATTTCTGTCATAATTCCACATCTTATCGTTGGTTTGTTCGTTACCAACTGTCCTGTTGGTAAACACACACGTGTGTTGATGATTCTGGTCAGACTGTACGGAGGGAGAGGTCTACACTGAACCAACGTTCAGCTGTTTGAGTTTGAGTTTCACAGAGAACTCACTGATGATTAAAAAGAAAGAAAGAAAAAAAAAACCCAGCGTCATTCAAACGTCAAAGGCCTTTTTTCCCCTGAGCTCGCGGTAGTTTCTAAACCCTGATACAGAGCAAAATAAGTTCATTAACAAACAGACTAAACACACACACACAAACACACACACGTCTAGGACAGTTGTTGTGTTCATGGAGTGAGATGAAAAATCCTTTATGTCTAAAAATGTTCACAGGAGACAAAGAGACAAACATTTTAAAAAAAAGATCATATTTAATTATAGAAATCAATAACCTGAACAGCCAGACTGCTGAGATGGCAATAATAATAATGATTATTATATTGTAATAATTACAACCATCATCATGATATCATATACACATTATAAATCAATAGTGCCTTAAGATTCTTTTCTGTTTCGATTTCTTTTCATCAGAAACGGTTGGGACAAAGTTGACCATCAACACTGATGTGATCCACGCTGGGGGGGTTTTTCTGCGCAATTCTTACAACAAACGAAGTCAGGTCCTAAATGCAGAAGGAGCTGAAGAGCAGCTGCTGATCCTGGTCCTCAGGACTCATCGTTTTAAGGGAGTGAAGAAAAAAAAAGAAAAGAAAAAAAAAACGCGTCCAGGCTCAGAAATAATTGCATTTCGGGGCAGGGATGTCCTCCTGATCTATGGCCAGGAAACCCCTCAGCAATTCAGTGCGGGTGTAGGAGGAGACTCCTGCAGCAGCAGCAGCAGCAGCAGCAGCATCAGCAGCACAGACCCAGGATCAAATGTCCAGAGGACAAACACTTCTACAACAGCCACAAAACGGCGCTTGTACGCATTACGGCCGGCGCGCGCACACACACACAGGCGCGCACGTGCGCACACACACACTCACACTCACACTCACACTCACAGTATGCACAAAGCATCACCAACAGTAAACAGGCTGACCTGCTGTAGATACATGAAGGTGAGGGCAGCGCAGGACAGCTGCGGACAGGCGTCCACGTTCGGCAGCGCGACGCACGTTCCTCCAGGATGCTGCATGTTCCCGCTCCGCTGCTGACAGCACACACTGACGGGGGAGGCGGGGGGAGAAAATTCCTTTATCACAGAACACACTGGACTCCACCGTGGTGAGCGAGGGAGGAGAGAGTGGGAGGGGAGAGAGAGAGAGGGAGAGAGAGAGAGAGAGAGAGAGAGGGAGGGAAGGGAGGGGGTGGAAGAGAGAGAGAGGGGGGAGAGAAAGAGAGAATGGGATGAGATGAAGAAAGCGAAGGGAGGATAACGGGAGGGGGAGAGGGAGGGGGGAGGTGGGCCAAAAAAAAGAGAGAGAGAGGGGGGGCAGGAAAAAGAAAAGAGAGAGAGGAGAGAGATGGGGGAGAGGGATAGAGGAGAGGCAGAGGGGAGAAGACATTGAATGGGAGAGAGAGAGAGGGAGAGAGAGGGAGGGAGGGAGGGGGAGAGAAAGAGAGAATGGGATGAGATGAAGAAAGAGAAGGGAGGATAACGGGAGGGGGAGAGGGAGGAGGTGGGCCAAAAAAAGAGAGAGAGAATAAGAGAGAGAGAGGGGGGGCAGGAAAAAGAAAAGAGAGAGAGGAGAGAGATGGGGGAGACGGATAGAGGAGAGGCAGAGGGGAGAAGACAGTGAATGGGAGAGAGAGAGAGAGAGAGACGTAGGGAGAGAGAGAGAGAGAGAGACGTAGGGAGAGAGAGAGAGAGAGAGACGTAGGGAGAGAGAGAGAGAGAGAGAGAGACGTAGGGAGAGAGAGAGAGAGGTCTGTCGTCACTTCTTTCTCTTTCTTGTTATTGTCAGTGTTTGCATTAACACGTGTACCTCATACACCAGTACTGTACTGTACTGTACTGTACTGCACTGTACTGTACTGTACTGTACTGTACTGTACTGTACTGTACCGTACATGTACGGACGTCACATGACCGGATCTGAATTCTCACTCTGACGGGGATTTTTTTTTGAGATTAGTGCTGAAGTAGTGGAAGAACTAATGGCTACACACACACACACACACACCATCTCTCTCTCTCTCACACACACACACACACAGAGACCAAATGTCCCCCGTGTGTCCTCCTCCTGCTGCAGCTGCTCCTAAATATTACCTCATTATCTTCTCTGTGTTAAAGCCGACTGTTCACCTCACTCACACACACACACACACACACACACCTGCAGTTGTCCCACAGCTCTGGGACCGTCTCTCGTCCACAGCAGAGACGGTGAAGCAGAAAAGATCATTAGGAAAATTTACAAAAACAAAAAAAAAACTGCACAAAAGTTTAGAGACACATCAGTGACGAGAAACAGGAGTTTGTTCAAGCGATGAGGGCCAAGAAGTAGTAGTACTACTACAAGTAGTAGTACTACTACTAGTAGTAGTACTACTAGTAGTAGTTAGTACTGCTGCTAAAGTAAAAAAAAAAAAACTATAGTAGTACTGCAGCGGTAAGAGTCTAAAAAGTACACATCTGTACTGCATGTGTAGTACTGTAGGTCGTACTGATGTAAGGGAACAGGACTGGTGTCAGAGGTTGCTCAAACGCCGGGTCCCGGACCAGGACAAGGCACAGTGATGTCATCAACCTGACAAGAAAAGTATGTTTTATATATAGTTTTGACTTTTTGAGGTTTTTTTTTTTTTTTTTTTTTTTATTTTGGGGGGGGGTT
>NC_024323.1:13546707-13547494 GCF_000523025.1 Cynoglossus semilaevis
TCCACACCAATGACAGAGACATTTCCTCTGAACCACAGCTCCACTAGAACCACTGTTAAAATTGTATTTTTTTCTCCCTTCATCTACGGCGTTGGGCAGTCACGTGACAGTGGCGCCTCCGCGGCGTGCTGCACGCCCTCACACCCGTTCATCACTTGGAGTATTACAACCACTGTCCCCTGTCCCTGTCCTGTCCTGTCCTGAAACATGTGAATGTGCCGGACGTCTCCGAGGACACGCTCCCCGTCTGTGGTGCTCAGCTGGAGAAGGTTCCGGCGGCGGCGGTGGCGGCGGCGGCGGCAGAGCTGCGTGTGTTTAGCTGACTCATGTGTTCAGTGTTAACCTGATGACGAATGCTCAGCATGCATTAGCCGGCTCTGTCTCTCTCTGTCTCTCTCTCTCTCTCTCTCCCCCCCCTCTCCTGCAGCACTCTCATCATGATGAATGAATTTACTATAATGATTACACCACTGTATTGCCGTGCTGTTAGGCACTTCTCCAGATGCTGTACTTATTCAGAGTGAAGACAGACTCTGCAGCTCCGGCTGCTCCCGGTTCAGACCATGTGACCGGTTCAGACCATGTGACCGGTTCAGACCATGTGACCGGTCCAGACCATGTGACTACAGCGACCTTTACTTTAACCTAAATGCAGTCAGATTTATTCTTCTCCCGTGTCCTGACTTCTGTCCTTTGTCTCCTGGACCACTGGTCTCTCAGAGACCGGTTCTGGTTCCTGTCTCCACCCACGCAGAACCAGAACCGACAGCTGGTGGAAGCAGCGAAA
>NC_024323.1:13547841-13548799 GCF_000523025.1 Cynoglossus semilaevis
GTCCATCTTTTAGCCGTTCCCCTGGCTGGACTGACATCTTTTAATTAGAGGAAGGAAAGAGTCCATTAACGAGGAGCAGACTGAGGGAGGAGCCTGATCCTGATCCTGGTCCTGATCCTGATCCTGGTCCTGGTCCTGGCAGATTAACTGTTTCACCACATCATGACTGGAAGATCGTGTGTGTGTGTGTGTGTGTGTGTGTGTGGACACACCGCGGGTAAACATTGGCAGTCATTGTACCTGGATGAAAATGGTTGATGATGTAATTTGTGGGAACAAACAGGGAGGAGACTGAGGCAGTAACAGCAGCAGCAACAGCAGCAACAGCAGCAGCAGCAACACCAGCAGCAGCAGCAGGAGCAGCAGTAACAGCAGCAGCAGCAGGAGCAGCAGTAACAGCAGCAGCAGCAACAGCAGCAACAGCAACAGAAACAGCAGCAACACCAGCAGCAGCAGCAACACCAGCAGCAGCAGCAACCGCCGCCGCAGTAACAGCAGCAGCAACAGCAACAGAAACAGCAGCAACACCAGCAGCAGCAGCAACCGCCGCCGCAGTAACAGCAGCAGCAGCAGCATTTTCTGTTTACTACTGCTCACTATGTTTCTCTTCCATTAAATTGTTTAAAGAAAAAAATCTCAATACATTGTTGTGCCTTCCTTCCGTATCGCAGCACATCGCAATACACTGTATTGTCGCACCTGTATCGCAATACGTATCGTGTTGCCAGATTCTGTCCAAATAAACACACACACCCGTAAACGATAACGACTAAAATCCAACCAAATTGAGTTCACGTCTGTTTGATTCACGTGGAAGATAAACATCGCAAACAACACGTAAACAAGATGTTCACACATCGGACTGATGGTGGGGTGATGATGGGGGGGGGGTGGATGCGGGGGGGGGGCAGGAGCATGTCAAAGGCTTGAACAAACAGATGTCAGTGTGTGGTCCAGG
>NC_024323.1:13552559-13560557 GCF_000523025.1 Cynoglossus semilaevis
AAATTGAGTTCACGTCTGTTTGATTCACGTGGAAGATAAACATCGCAAACAACACGTAAACAAGATGTTCACACATCGGACTGATGGTGGGGTGATGATGGGGGTCGGGTGGATGCGGGGGGGGGTCAGGAGCATGTCCAAGTCTTGACCAAACAGATGTCAGTGTGTGATCCAGTTCAGCCACAGCCCGGCTCTGAAACACGGCGGCCACACAAAGTTCACGCTGCACCAACTTAGTTTCAGCCTGACGTGCAGTTGCCACGGTTACGGTGATTACACACGTGGTGGTGCAGGAGGGTGTTAATATGCACATAGGTAGAAAATAAAAATAACGCACCAACTACACAGATGTTAAGTCCTTTTTTTTTTATCTCATTCTTCTCTCCGGCCTCGGCCGCATGTTAAGTCCAATTGTTCTTTTTTTTTCTTTATCGTCTCTGCTGTCACATTTGATGTTGTAAAAAAAAAGAAAAAAAGAAAAAGAAAAAAACGTGATGCATGTAACAGTCATTTGCATAATTAATTTTGGAGAAGAACGCGGGCTGGGAGTGCTGCACATCTCCCTCTTACACACACCTACACACAGCTCCGCGGCGAACGAACGAGCCGCTATTGATTGAATCTGAGGAGAAGTCGGTGGAGGAGAGTGCTGTTCGGGGCATGGGGAATAGACTACCCCCAGCTCTCTGCTAATAGATAGCACAGATTGCCAAGCTGTGTGTGAACATGTGTGTGTGTCTGCGTGTGTGTGTGTGATAGTACAGATTGCCTGCTGCAAGCTGTTAGACGGAGAAGCCTGTCTTTTCACCGGCTTCATTGAGTGAAGCACAGCATGGAAACACTTCAAGCCTGATGATAGGGCAGATAACAGGACTGATCTGCTGAACGAGCACCACTGGAGACCAGGAAGCAGGGAAATGCAATTTTGTGAGTAGTAATGCTTATTTGTGTGAGACACATAGTCAATTTGGTCAATAATCAAGACAGCTTTTGGGCAAAACTCCGGAGAGGGAAGAAGAGGACGAGCAAATGAAAGTGAAACCCCGCGTTTAGGACTAATTATTTTCATGTTCGAAGTTGGGTTTGATCAGAGGGGGGAGGAGGAGGGGGAGGAGGGGGAGGCTGTGGGCTGACTCTGAGCAACCTCAACACTGAAGATCATATATTAAACTAATGTAAATATATGGACATATATGGACATATATGGACATATATAAATGTGCGTGGTTTTCCTTAAACATTTTCTCGGCATGTTCCGGCGTGCGGAGGCTCCGGCTTCAGGTCGGACGCCCGGGGCCGGCCTTGCATCAGACGGTCAGCAAGTCTTCGACTGACAAGTTGACGGACACATTGTCAAATGGACGGTGAGGAGACAGTGGACGGATTAACACTGTTGAAGACGACTGGAAGTTATGAAGGAAAACCTGCGACTCGTTCCAGAAGCCGTCGTTACGATGCACGATAATGACTAAAATCCACTAAATTATATTGTGGAATTATATTTCTATATATTTTGAGTGACATTTCTACATATTTATAATCCCATCCTTTGGATTAAACAGGTCTGAACTGAAACCCGTTCACAGTTCAGCTCATTTTTGGATTCAACTCCGTACAGAACCGGGGGCAGGGGTTGACCACCAACCGCTCCACCACCGCGTGGCCCTTCGACAACAGTATCTAAATCTAACAACAACCAAAAACCTGAACCAGGAGCTGAGGTGGAAACTGTAAAAGTTGTCAACGGAGATACGCAAATGTCTCCCAACTCCGTGAAGGTCCAGAAGAACGAGGCTTCTCCAAGTGAGAGGTTGTGAACGGCTCAGGGAGAAGATGATCTGCACAGTCCTTCAGAAAAAACCTGAGCTGATGTCCTCGGGGTCTGCAGCTTCCCTGGCCTCCTCGCCTGATCCGCTGTGATGGAGAGTCTTAGGGATAGCTCATGTGGAGGGAGTGTGTGTGTGTGTGTGTGTGTGTAGCAGCGGGTCAGTGTTCTGGTTGGGGGAGGGATGCGACAGAAAAAGAGATTCTGGTGGAAAAGCAGATTCTTTCATTTCCCCATCTCCAGATCCAGCTCCACTCCTAACCTTTCTCTCTCTCCTTCCTGAGCTCCAGCTGGAATTCCCTCACCTTCTCCGTGTCACCTGGGGCAAAAACTTGTCTGTGTTCATTATGGGGGGGGGGGGGGGGGGGAGGGGCTTCAAGGTTCCTGAAGTCTCTGCTTTGGTTCAGCCGTCAAACCCATGTCCTGTTTCCTGTATGTACCAACCTCATGGTCGTTTCAGGACCGGACTCTTAATTTTGGGTTTTTTGCTGATATTCACCGTATGAACTCTGACATATTAATTAGAATAAGAAATAATAACGTATGAACTCTGACATATTAATTAGAACAAGAAATAATAATAAAATAAAAAAACAGATCCAACAAAACCAGATCAAAGGCACAGAAAGATTTGTTTAAAGAACAAATCAAAACCAGATCAAAGGCACAGAAAGATCTGTTTAAAGAACGAGAAAATGTCAAACTGCAGAACAAAATAGTCAGTTTAAAAGAAAGAAATTCAATAGCGATGGGATGCCAGATTCTTGGTAGAATATATACAGTATATATACTGTATATATAGAGTATATATACAGTATATATACAGTATATATAGAGTATATATAGAGTATATATGGAGTATATTCTACCTCTGTGATGAACTGGTTGATTGTGATCAACGCTGTGAGACTTAGAGTCCGAGAGAGAGTTCCAGGACTCTCATCCTAGAACTGACGCAAACAGATAAGACAAATGTCCACGCGTATTTGTTTGGCCCTCTCAAAACCACATCATGATGTCACCTGATGGATCAAAGGCACATGAAAGGCGGCTGCTTTTGTGTAGTTTGGGCGCCTGGGCGACACGGACACAAAGAAACCCCCTTCATAACTACAATAGTTTGAGACTTTTTCTGGGTAAACATCCAATGTGTGGACAACAGCTGCAGTAGTTCACCACACACACACTCACACACACACACACACACATTTTATGGATACCAAGCGCTGTCACACACCAGAACAGAGAGGCTCAGTAACAAGTCATGTCCCACCTCAGAAGCAGCGCCAAGAAGGACACCAAGAAGGACACCAAGATGAGGATTCAAGCCTTTCCCGTGGAGCTGGACGAGGTGTACGTGAACAGCATCTGGGACCTCCTGAAGAACGCCGTCCAGGACATCCAGAGGAAGAAGAGCTGCAGGCCAGAGTTCGAGGTGCTGTACAGGAACGCTTACATCATGGTCATACAAAAACACGGAGAGAAGCTCTACGCGGGTCTGAGGGACGTCGTCACCGAACACCTCATCCTCAAAGTAGCTGGAGATGTTCTAAACTCTGTAAATAACAACTTCCTTCAAACCCTGATCCAGGCCTGGAACGACCACCACACGGCCATGGTGATGATCAGGGACATCTTCATGTACATGGACCGCGTCTACGTCCAGCAGAACAACGTGGAGAACGTGTACAACCTCGGCCTCATCATATTCAGAGACAAGGTGGTTCACTTTGGCTGCATCCGCGACCGCCTGCAACACACACTCCTGGACATGATTGCGCGTGAGAGGAGCGGGGAGGTTGTAGACAGAGGGGCCATCAGAAACGCCTGCCAGATGCTGATGTTCCTCAGCCTGGATGGCAGGTCTGTGTACGAGGAAGACTTTGAAGTTCCCTTTTTGTTCGTCTCGGCCGAGTTCCTGCAGATGGAGAGCCAGAAGTTGCTGGCTGAAAACAGCGCCAGTGTCTATATAAAGAAGGTGGAGGCCCGGATCAGCGAGGAGACGGAGCGGGTTGTACACTGCTTAGACAGGTCCACGGAGGAGCCCATTGTCAAGGTGGTGGAATGGGAACTCATCTCCAAACACATGAAGACCATCGTGGAGATGGAGAACTCCGGGCTCATCCACATGGTCAAGAACAGCCGGACCGAGGACATGGCCTGCATGTACAAGCTGTTCAGCCGCGTACCCAACGGCCTGAAAACCATCTGTGACTGCATCAGCTCCTACCTGAGGGAGTTGGGCAGAGCTCTGGTGTCAGAAGACGGCGAGGGGAAAAACCCCGTGGACTTCATCCAGAACATGCTGGACCTGAAGGCCCAGTTTGACCATTTGCTCCACGAGTCCTTCAACAATGACAAACTCCTGAAACAGAGCACTGCCAGTGACTTTGAATATTTCTTCAACCTGAACTATCACTCTCCGGAGTACTTGTCGCTCTTCATTGATGACAAGCTAAAGAAAGGAGCTAAGTGGTTAGCAGAACAGGAGGTGGAATCGATTCTTGACAAGACCATGGTGCTGTTCAGGTTCCTGCAGGAGAAGGACGTGTTTGAGCGCTACTACAGGCTACACCTGGTGAAACGGTTGCTGAGCAAGAGCAGAGAGGATCACGAGAAGAACATGGTCTCCAGGCTGAAGACGGAGTGTGGCTTCAATTTCACCTCCAAACTGGAGGGGATGCTAAGAGACATGACTATCTCTGACACGACCATGGACGAGTTCATGCAGCACATGCAGACCTCGGCGTCCCTGCGCGGGCTGGACATTAAAGTGAGCGTGCTCACGTCAGTCTACTGGCCGGTTCAGTGCATAAACCCCCGATGTAACCTCCCCCCCGTCCCCCGCTACGCCTACGAGGTCTTTAAGCAGTTCTACTTGGCCAAGCACAGCGGCAGGCAACTCACCCTGCAGCCTCACCTGGGCGTGGCATCGGTGAACGCAATTTTTTACGGCACCTTTGAAAAGGAGCACATACTGCAGGTGTCCACCTACCAGATGACCATACTCATGCTCTTCAACAACAAGGAGAAGTTCACCTACCAGGAGATCCTGCAGGAGTCCGACATCCCGGAGCGTGAGCTCCTGCCAGCTCTGCAGTCCCTGATCTACGGTAAGCCGACGCAAAAGATTCTCTCCAAGGAGCCAAAGGCCAAGGAAATAGAAAACGACCACGTGTTTACGGTCAATGACGGCTTCACTTCCAAACTGCGCAGAGTGGAGATACTGCCCGTAGCTGCCAAACAGGGCGAATCAGACCCCGAGAAGAGGGAGACGCGGCAGAAAGTGGACGATGACAGGAAGTACGAGATAGAGGCTGCAATCGTTCGAATTATGAAGTCGAGGAAAGAGATGCATCAGAACGACCTGGTGGCCGAGGTGACGCTGCAGCTCCAGGCGCGCTTTCCTCCCAGCCCCGTAGTCATCAAGAGGAGAATAGAAGGACTCATAGAGAGGGAGTACATGGCAAAGATGCCCGAAGATCCCAAAGTTTACATCTATGTTGCATAGAAAAGAAGCTGGAAAAACACATAGTCCTGATCTGGGAACTGAGATTTGCGGAGCTAAGACAGACTTGATGGACACGGGTCCATTAATTCAGTCGTTTGACTGACATAGACGTGTCCCTTTCTGAGGGAAATATACCTAAATATGGTCAAATATGTGAGATTAATGTTGATTAATGAAGTAAATCATGACGTGAATTAATGAGGGTGTGATGAATTGTTTGATCTCCAAGTGTTAACATGCTGCAAATGTCGACCAGACATTATAAACAAAGAAAACAAATCACAAATGTCGACCAGACATTATAAACAAAAAAACAAAACAAACAAATCGAACAAGGTCGAATGAACCAATGAGCAGGAAAAGAAAAAAAATACAAGGTTGAAAGTTCAACTACTTTTCAACCACAATTGACCATGTGTGTGTGTGTGTGTGTCATTGTTTTGTGTGTCAAGTGTTTTTTGTTGTGATGTTTTATGCTGACGACATACTGTAATTTATCCGTTTTTAAATTGTAAAATAAATAAAAATATTGCCATGGAATTATACAAGTGTGTCTTTGTCTCAGTGGATCTTTACACAAACACAAGGAAGCATTTTTATTCAGACGTTAAACACTTGATTTTTACATGTTCCTACTGGCTTCTCTTCAACCTCTCTCTCTCTGTTTCTCTCCCTCCCTCTCCCCTGCCCCCCGCCCCCTCCATGGCCTACAGTCCACTCCTTTCTTTTTCACATCGATATACTTTTGTGCAGTTGCTGCCATTTTCTGATGCAAATTATCTTGGCATGTGAGCCACAGTTCTTCCTCTGCACAATCCCTTATTGATTCTTCGCTCTCATAAAAGCATGAGGAGAGGAGCTGAGAAATAATGAGAGAGGGGAGGAAAGGAGGGGAGGAAAGGAGGGGAGAGGAGAGGAGAGGAGAGGAGGAGAGGAGAGGAGAGGAGTGGAGAGGAGAGGAGAGGAGAGGAGAGGAGGGGAGGAGAGGGGAGGAGAGGAGAGGAGAGGGGAGGGGGGGGGGGGGGGGGGGGGGGGAGGGGGGGGGGGGGGGGGGGGAGAGGAGAGGAGAGGAGAGAGGAGAGGAGAGGAGGGGAGGAGAGGAGAGGAGAGAGGAGAGGAGAGGAGGAGAGGGGAGGAGAGGAGAGGAGAGAGGAGAGGAGAGGAGGAGAGGGGAGGAGAGGAGAGGAGAGGGGAGGGGGGGGGGGGGGGGGGGGGGGGGGGGGAGAGGAGAGGAGAGGAGGAGAGGGGAGGAGAGGAGAGGAGAGGGGAGGGGAGGGGAGGAGGGGAGGGGAGGGGGGGGGGGGAGGGGGGGGGAGGAGGGGGGGGGAGAGGAGAGGAGAGGAGAGAGGAGAGGAGAGGAGGGGAGGAGAGGAGAGGAGAGGGGAGGGGGGGGGGGGGGGGGGGGAGGAGAGGAGAGGAGGGGAGAGGAGGAGAGGAGAGGAGAGGAGGGGAGGAGAGGAGAGGAGAGATTTCAACAAATCAGAGGTCAACTCCTGTCGTCTATTTTGAATCATGATTTAACAGGCTGTGGTCTTGACAAAGTCATTATTTTTGTTGAATTTAACCAAATCTGAATCATCACGGTAACGATTTTAGACAAAAAATAAATAAATTCTCTCTTAAAATTGACAGTAACATTTTTTTTCCCGTGGTCACTCACAGTCTGAAACAGAAGAATAAAAACTTGAGCACGACGTTGTCACAGTGACGGAAGGCACAATAACACACAAACACACACACATACACACACATTTATCTATTTTATGTGTGACTTGTTTAATTGAAAAAAAAAAAACCAACCATACTGAGCTGGAACTAAGTGTCTCCCAAACTACAGTACATCACATTAAACTCACTGATATCCTGAGACACGTGTGAGGAACGACATACTGAGCTGGAACTAAGTGTCTCCCAAACTACAGTACATCACATTAAACTCACTGATATCCTGAGACACGTGTGAGGAACGGCATTATTTCAGCCTGGACACGTCATCGTTTCACCACGACACAGAGGAACGCTGCTTCTAAGACGACGTAAGAAAAAGAAAATAAAACCCTATCGTTCTGTCAACACAGACTCCACTGTGGTGTTTGAACCCGTTAAACATTTAGTCATTCCCACTTCTTAGGAGACAAAGAAATATCAGCATTAAAACACCTAAAAAAAATTTTAAAAAAAATAAAATTCTAAGGGGAGTAAACATCTCTGTGGTTGACTGTGTAAAAACAATTGAAAATATTATTAGTCTGATTATTTTTAATGTGATGATATGTTGCGCGTCCTGCGCCTGCTGCTGCTGTTGCTGCTGCTGCTGCTGCTGCAGCTGCTGCTGCTGCTGCTGATGGAAGGCTGAGCAGCTGCAGATACAACAGAAATACCTGCCTCACCCACATCATCAGACCTAATGAGATGCAGGAGAAGTGCTCAGTGTGTGTCTGAGTGTGTGTGTCTGTGTGTGAATGTAAGTCTGAGAGCAAGAGGGTGAGAGAGAGTGAGAGAGAGAGAGAGAGAGAGAGTGCGCTCAGTTCATGTCACACAATCCATCACTGGCAACTCCTCTTGCGGGTGGATCACTGCAGGTTACGGTTGTGCTCCCTAAGCATTGTGGGAGCTTGATGTATGTGCTGTCAACTGGCAGTTAATGAAACAGCAGTTAAAG
>NC_024323.1:13560608-13561191 GCF_000523025.1 Cynoglossus semilaevis
AGGATGTGCCCACCTGTAATTTACAGGCCAAACAAAAAAGGCCCCTGTTTTTCTGTGGCATTTCCTGGCACGATCAACGTGACCCCGGGGGTCAACTGACCCCAGGATCAACGTGACCCCGGGGTCAACTGACCCCAGATCACAGTTCACAGCACAGTCACATTCTCCATCCCCGTCCACATTAAACCCTATTGAAGCTCAGCTTCAGTGGGGCAGCACCGGAGAGTTTCCATTGGTTAAATGGCAGCTGGACTTCAGTGGGCGTCAACGACCAATGAGTGCACAAGGAAGTTGGTCTTCTGCATGATGATTGGACGACGAGTTTAAGAAGCAGAAGTAGATTTTTCTTCTTCTTCTTCTTTTCATTTGTTTCGCTGTTTCGTTCTTTTTATAATTATTGCTCACTTCCTGAAGAAGTAGAGTTTATATTTAAAGTTACACAAATAAAAATGATTTTTTTTTTTTTATCTCTTTAAATAAACCGGTGTGGTACTGCAGCCCAGCCGTCTCACCTGTGGCAGGGCTGTGTCTTTAAGGAGACATTCAGGGCCTCATTAGGATATGAAGACAAAGTACCAGGACC
>NC_024323.1:13561291-13569822 GCF_000523025.1 Cynoglossus semilaevis
GAATTGTTGTGCTGGGGAACATCCATCAAGTTACTCAGGGGAAAAACACGGGAGTGACAGACAAATATATTACAGTGTCATAGTCGTGGCAGATGCTGTGCATAAGCAGGCAGGACACTCATTTCACACAATGCACTGCTGCCGCCGCCGCCGCCCTACGCTCAGGACGACCAGGGCATTTGTGGGTATACTGCCTGTCTCTAGGGGTGGGGGGCGGGGCAGGGCGGGGCATCAGTGTGGTAGCTCGTTAGTTTAGCCTGAAAATGTATCATGAAAACAACAACAACTCTGGTTCGTACGACTGGATGGTGTTGTTTAAATGATCAGGTTAGAACGGTCGTTCTAATCACCCCAAACCCCTCCCCCACTACCACGGTTTACCATGATTTTATACATATCACAAACACTGAGAGCTCAGAGTTTTCCTGACCCGTTCTCCGACGCGGAACACGTGCGCAAGACGATCGGCCTGCGAAACCAGCGAGACACGTGTTGACCGGCCAGGCGCTGGTCAGGGGCTGATCACACTCAATACCAGCAAAAAAAAAAAAAAAAGATTTTACATCCTACAACTAAAAAACTACAGCAGGATAATGAATGTTTTTAAACACAATGAGACGTTTTAGAACCAAACCCTCTCAGTCAGCATCAGTCTCCGTCGCAGCACGGCCCACGTCCCTGCAGCCCAACCCCCTCAGCATCTATATCAGCATTCACATTTGATCAGGTAACAAAATGGCTGTGTGTGTGTGTGTCTCTGTGTGTGTGTGTGTGTGTGTGTAAGTGCGCTGACTCGGCTGACAAGTCAGACAGCTGCCAATTAGACCAGCTCAGCCCGAGGCAGTTGGATCTCAGCCTTGCAGCTCCTTGGCTGGTTTCTTCTGCAGGCTGTGGCTCCGTGTTCCTGCTCACTCTAATTACGAGCTCTTACCATTGGAGGAGAAGAGCCATTCATCACAACAGCCTGAGAATTGACATTGATTATTTTGACACTGGTTTGTAAGTCAACTCCCACCACAGACCGTACAGACGGTCCGGTCCCGGACGGTGGTGCCATCCTGGCAGGCTGTTGTTGCTGTTGTTGCTGCTGTTGTTGTTGTTGCTGTTGTTGCTGTTGTTGCTGTTGCTGCTGTTGCAGCGGCGTGAGGATGAAGAAGAACAACAGAAGTGCTGCACTGTTTTGGGAGTTGACCTAGTTTCATTCGGGCCAGTGCGAAATAACAAACTACGACTCTGTGGTGTGATTATGGATCAGTTCATCTGAGGCACATCCTGGTTTTATTAACTTTAACTGTTCAGAATGGATTCTGTATAATTAAAAAAAACATTTAAATGTCAAAAACACGGCATTACATGTAGAAATACTACCAGGCATTTATAACCTGGAGTTTTCTTCTTTTTTTCTTCTTCTTTTTTTTTAAACACCTCAGAGGACTCATTTAGAAAAAAAAAACTTTGCACTTGACCTTTACCTCAGTGAAGTATCAACAGACACTATTGGAACCATTTAGTTCCTGGTTGGTGTTTTTTGGTATCCGTCTGCATCATGAAGACAAAGGCCTGACTTTTATTCACTTAAATCACGTGAACTAATTACAGACCTCAGAACAGACTGAGCAGGTTCTGGTGACCTCTGACCTCATGGCCTGGACATGGCCATGATTCAGGTCAGCTATAAAAAGGATTTATTTCATATGTTTTTCCAGAACATTAAGCTCAGAAGAACCGATGAGATTGATGGGCGACAAGGGGAAACGCGGAGCCTGCGGCTGCGGCCGCGGCCTGGACAGAAGTGCGGACACGGTGAAGTGTAACAAAGACCGCTGTTTCTGCCCACAGGACACGGGGACTCTCTCTCTGTGGAACTTGATCCTCCGACAGAGAGTTTCCGCGTCCAAATAACATATTAGCTTGACCTTTCCGAGACATTTGTGGCTAAAGAGCCTCAAGCTACGGCAGTGGAGTAGGACCTGGGCAGGAATCTTTAATATCCTGCTCACAGACGCAGGGTCTTTTCCCAGCCACCCCCTCACCTCCCTCCCTCCCCTCACTCCCTCCCGGCCTCCCTCTTGCTACTGCTCTATGGTTGGATTGTTAAAATTCATCGGCAGGCCGAGCTGAAAGGGACCACACTGCCAAACAGCTGATGTCACTTCCAGAAGATGGATGTTGCCCGTGACAATCACACAGCCATCTGACTGTGTGAATACAGCCTGCTGCGGAAAACAGGTTCAGCCTCTCCAATCAGCTCCCCTGCAGAACCTTCATCTCCCCGTGACGTCTCCCAGTCAGGACCAGTCACTCATCACTGCCGTCCTGGACAGGTTTCAAACCCATGTCGTTCCTCTCCGATAAGGAAAAAGGCAGAAAAGGTGCAGAAATGTTTCTTTTTGGTATCTGTCAAGTCAGGGGCTGATTTTATTTCTGGGCCTTTTAATCAAAACCAACCAGGAACAGACAACACAGTCAACGACAATAATGATAAAAAGAAGAAGAAGAAGAAGAGGGTGAGGGGTGGGAGGGGGGGTGGAGGTGCTGAGAGGAAGGAGAAGAGTTTCTCAGGCTCTAAAGATGATGTGATTTTTTTTACTGTTCACTCAGAGCTCTCAGTGTGTCTGTGTGTTGTCATCACAGTGAAATTGAAGATTTGAAGACTGATTGATGAAGTGAATTATTCTAATCGATTTTTGATTTGATTAAAGTGATTTCAATCATAGTCAAAATGAAAAAAAAAAACAACAAAGATGATCTCATCCCAGCCTCTCCTCAGTGACAGTGAACTGAACTCATCTTCATCCTGTCGTCACTATATTGAAAAAAAACATGTACTGTAGTACTAGGCAAAAGTTTTAGGCTGGTACGTGTAAATGTACTTTATCTCCTCGTACTTTTGTTGAAGCGTTTTCCTTAAAATTTAAGGCAAATGTTTGACTCTAATAACCTGCAGAATCAACATCTGGGTTGTGGACCACACCAGGGCCATAAACCAAGCTGCTGGATCATCATTTCAGTTCATTTATCGGCCACAGGGAGGCAACCTTACCTCTGACGATGTCCAGTCACAGGTCTAGAAACCACATTTTATATTTATATCATTTACACACTTAAATATTTCAATAGAATGCCTACGAATGGCCCTGAAAGGCTGTAAATTATTTAATCTGGTCCGTGTGCTTCAAATACTACTTCCTCCTCCCTACGCTCTCACCCCTCTCCCCTCACCCCTCTCCCCTCTCCCCTCATCCCTCTCCTCTCTTCCAGCACTGCAAACAGGGAGGCAAGTGTAAACGAGTACAACTGTACATGAGTAGGTTATGGAAGCACTTGTAAGATGCTGCCCGACAATAAACACTCTGAAATGTCACACACTTGACCTTCAAACAGCCATTGTTCACAAGTGAATGGTTCTAATGTTCTGTGTTGTGAGCAGGACCGGACCAGCAGCCCGGCTGACAGCTTTGTCTGAGCGCTGAGATCCAGAACGACTCATTTAAACTGAATTTTAATTACAGTAATGTCGGACAGATCCACTCATCATATATATATATATATATATATATACATATATATTTACAATTCTATTAAAATGCACCAATCAACCAAGTCAAACTCCTGCTACGTGAAAGGACTTAACAATAAATACCAGCTTTTATTTTGTAATACATTAAACTGCATTTAAATGTTTGGTCTTGGTATGGAATTTATGAAATATATATCTCACAAAAATTCTCTTTCTTGTCCTCCCGGAAGCTATACTCTCTCTCTCTCTCTCTCTTACACACACACACACACACACTAAGATAGGTCATCCAAAAAGCAGCTTTTTCCCAAATTGGGCCCGTGGCATTTGTTCCCAGGTTGACAAAAGGTAAATGGACATTTCCATGACACTTTTCACTCTTAATGACCACTCACGGTGCTTTACACCACCAGGCCCACGTTCCAGGCCTATATCCATACACACCGCCGCCGCTATATATAGCACTTCTCTATGACACGTCCCATTTGCCAGAGGCCTGATAAGAAACATTTTGGGATGGACAAAATTGTCCAAGGACACACACACCGAGCCAACCGTCCGGTCGACGGCCCGAGACCTGCAACCATTTTGATTGAGAAGCACGTGGAATTCGAACGCAACGTGTTTGAGTTGCTAAGACACGGCACAGAGGCTGCAGAGCGTCTCGGTGACCGCATCGCTTTCTATTTCCTGAACTCACGGCAACAAACCTCCGCTCTCCTTATCTCTGCTGCTGCTGCTGCTGCTGCTGCTGCTGCTGCTGCAGATAGTCCACCAGAAGTACTGTGACTCTAGACATGGCTCTGGGGCACAGGTTGGTACCTCTGGGCCCCATATAGAGACAAGGGGGGAGGGGTGGGTGAGGGGAGGGATAACTGAGGGATAGAAAGGAAGAGTGAGATAGAGACAGGCAGAGAAAGAGAGAGAGAGAGAGAGAGGAAGATGTGTTTTTCCATTCTGCCACTGTAGATATTTATATATACATATATACGTATACATGTATACATATATATGTATATTTATATATACATATATATACACCCCCGCCACGCCATCCCCTCTCCCCATACACACTGTCTGATTTCACGCTGACAAAATAGCATTTTATAGCCAAGTCAAACTTCTCCCTCTTGTGGCAGCTCTAGCATACTGCATGTATAAATACAGTTTTTTTTATTCTCTCTTATGCTCTCAGCACTTCATTGATGTAATTTTTTTTGCTTTAATTAATGTACTCCCGAGTTGCTTTTGGTGCTGGAAAAATGTGTGATAGTTTAATTTCAATATATATGTGTGTTTTATTTTTTACATTTTTACACATATATAACATCTAACATGCAACTCTTCTTACTCTATGACCTACTATGAGTATTACTGTACTTTTTCTTTTATTCTTTATTATTATGTATTACAATTTATTATTATTGATGTATTTTTGTACTTTATATGTCTACCGTAGCTTGATATATGTAAATCGCTTTGGATAAAAGCGACTGCTAAATGTATTGTAATGTAATGTATACAGTACAGTGTGGTCCAAAAATGAGACAAGCCTGCAGCTTTATACATTATGGAGAGACGTGGTTTAAACATACACCAAAAGGCCACATGTGTTAAAGAATGTGTCGTTGGGAAAAGCAAATTGCGACTGTACCTCGAGGCTAACGCCGCACTCAACGTATCAGGTTCCATCATCAGCAGGAGCCTCACTATCTAAATGACTCTGGTATGTGGGGCCGGGATTCTTTGGCCCCCGAGAATGTGTAGAAGACTACTGTGCAAGAAGATTCCTGCAGGAGAGTCGGAGCATGGGCGAACCTGCACACACACACACACACTTAAACTATCAAATATATCACAGGAAATAAGCCAATTAAGCAGCCTTAGAGAGAGCAAGGGATGAAACAGGAGAGAGGAGACAAAATTATGTTCTTCAAGTCCTGACAGGCACCAACCACACACACACACGCACACACACACACATATATCAAAGTGATGATTTCCTAAATACACAAACCAAAGCAAACACACACACACACCAAGGCTGTAACTTCATGAGTTATGACTTTTCATCATCGTTTTTTCTTCTACTGTTTTATTCTGGTTACGAGCGACAAAGACGGGAAGGAGAGAGAAGAGAGGAGAGAGGAGAGAGAAGCGGGGTTCAACCCGTGGTCCCCGGTCCGTCACGTGGAGAGGAGAGAGGAGAGAGGAGCGGGGTACAACCCGTGGTCCCCAGTCCGTCACGGGGACCACATAAACAACCAACCGTGAACAGGTTCACACCCATGGTCAGCTCAGACTGTCTGCATATACGTACAGTAGACGCTGGGAACAAAACCACCCATTCACACACACTCACAGACTTCTGTCAGGACGGGGGGTCAGTGGGTGGGGGCTCCTCATTAGCCCTGTGGCTATTATGTGTGTGTGTGTGTGTGTGTGTCCTTTAGCTGAGCCTTGCTGGAATGTAGTTCTTAGGTTGAACTCTACTCTTCTTTAAAAAAAAAAAAAAGCAAAAACTACCGGCGTTTATCTGCCTTCATCCGTCGGAGCCTTCTGACACCACCCACAGTAAAAATACGACTGCGCTTCTCCAACAGATTTCTGATTAAATGCATACACAAAGGAAACAAAGGAGCATCTGTTTGGATTCCGTGCCCAAAGAAATGAATATTGGCAGAGTTCTGTTGCAGGATGCGTTCAGTGCCTCTGGTAGATTTTTCTTTTACTGAAAATACTTCATATTAAATTACAACATAGTCTTAAATTCATGGAATCCTTAATCCCACAATATTTTTTTTTTATTATTTTACAGCCTGGTAAAGAAAAAAAAACAATTGGTGCAATCTCATAGAGACGCCATTTCAAAATATGCAATCTCATAGAGACGCCATTTCAAATATCTGCCCCGCTCATGTGACCAAAGGTCATCAACCCCACGTGTGCGTTACTCACTACACTTTAAATACTCAGAAAATACTAATTAAGCTTAATTTGGGACAATATACGAGTCACTAATATCTCTCATCAGTTGATAGAGCAAATACAGGGGGCAATTCAGGTGCAACAACCCCCCCCCCATTCCCCCCAGGTAATAAACAATTTAAGGAAATATAAAGAATATATATACTATGTACATGCATGGTACGTGTATATATTATAGGTGAGTGTGTTTTATGTGTGTTTCAAGCAGTGTTTTTAATGTGGATGGGTGGGGGCGGTTTTAGGGAATGAATTCCAGAGGGTGGGGGCAGCTACAGAGGAGGCTCTGTGCCCCCTAGGATCAGTGCTCGGTCCTTACGGAGGGGGAGAGAAAGGCTGGGTGGGAGGAAGGAGTGTGTGTTTTTATAATTCTGTCTGTTATTAAATATCAATCCGGTCTAAGCCTGACTTGGTCTCAACACATTTACCACCCTGCCATTGCAAAGTATGATACCTTTATAAAAAAAATTTAAAAAAAAAAATCCACATCCACAGAACTTTTGTTTTCTTAGTTTAGGCCACGGTTTTCCTTAAATTGATTCACATTAGCTCCTGTTAGCGCTGTGCTAGTTGGTTAATTACATTTGTTTGGGGGGGGTTTCTTGACTTCTGTCCGTTTTCTGAGAGTAAAACTGACACAACAAACGTTGCTGTATCGACCAGTTGTCAAGATTTATTGTATTTTGCTCGACAATCTACTTTAATACCACGTTATATACAGCACAAAATGAATTTTAACCTGTGTAAAAGGCGACGGCATTTACGTCGTGCGTCACAGTGTAACGGAGTGCGTTGATTGGCTGAGAAAACACACGTTAAACGACACTGAGACGAAACTAGCATAATCGGAATGCACCGGTATGTTGTTGTGCTAATGAGTTAACGTACTTTAGTTATGTAACGAAGATATCGAATTATTGTTTAAATTATTGGATTTTTGAACGTCGTACAGAGGGGGGGAATTATGGTCTCCGTTGCTAGAAGGTAAGGCCGAGTTCATTTGAGGCGTTCCCGCTTTTGTTGTCGAATGCTAACTTTTTTTTTTGAACGAGCTAAAAAAAAACACCGCAAACAATAGGTATCGATATTTTCAAGCGAATAGGTTATATATATTAGGCGAGTTTGGTCATTGTTTTGTACGTCGTTTAAAACATTCTGGAAACACGGAAGTTCTGCAGCCAATGACAGACCACCTGGAGGATGATTGACGGGTCTCTGCATCACTGATCTTCGGGGAAACTCCCAGCATCTCACGTTGTATTGATTTAATACAGGTATTTAAAAAACACACAAGGATATTTAAATATGAGAATATTATTATTTTATACTAACACGTCATACAGGTACGTGTGTGAGGTAGGGGAGATAGCGGGGGGCACAGCCTCCCCCCCTGGACCCGCCCCCTCCAGCTTTCCTCGGTCAGTGCTGCAGGTCAACATGTTTGACAGTGTTTAGAACATGAATAAAACTTTCTGCCTCCAAGATAGTGAGGCCTTTGCCCCCCGGCAGAGTGTGTGTGTGTGTGTGTGTGTGTGTGTGTGTGTGTACTTACGTGTGTGAGGAGGCGGTTACAGACGAGAGAAATTTGACTGAGGATATTTTCCAGGTGTTTCGTTCGGCTCCTCCTCCTCCGGGCCGTGGAGGAGCAGTCTTTTCTCTGCCCCCCGGGATCAGACTGCAGGCAGCTGGGTAGGGGGCAGGGCCACCGAGTCTGGAGCAGCCAGCCAGCCAGTGAGTGTGGAGTGACACACACACACACACACACTCACATTACCGACACACACTCACTCAGATCAGCGGCTGTGATCGCAGCGAGTGGACGCACCTTAGCCCAGCTCCTCCAGAACTTCTCCCGCTCCTCACCTGCGCTCTGAACCCGGAGACCTGGAGCCAGTGTGCGGCCACGGTCAGCAACATGTCGGAGCTTTCGGTCAACGAACACCTCGAAGGGATTCTGTCAGATTTTGAAGGTATGTGGTGTGTAATATTGAATTGCTTTACTGCTCTGCCCCCCCCCCCTCCATGT
>NC_024323.1:13569877-13587934 GCF_000523025.1 Cynoglossus semilaevis
TTATAAAAATTACAGCAGCAGCTCTTCTTCCCCCAAAAATACTTTTACTTTTGTGTATAAAAAAAAAATCCTGCGCAAGGATTAGAGTAATGTAAAAACGTGAAAGTGTGAATCCCGTGCAAGGATTAGAGTAGGGGGTTTATTCTTAAATGTAAAAACGTGAAAGTGCATATTTTTGTTTATCATTTCAAAGTTAAAAACTTGAAACTTCCAGCCTTTATTTTCTGACTTAAATAAATCACCTTATGCAGAGGTTCTCAAACTATGGGGCGTGCATCAGTGATGGAACTTGTGCAAGTCTGAGTGGTACGCAGTATTACATGAGTCACTCAGTTTCTGAATACATCTCACTATAAGTTGCACTGTGTCTGTGAAGTACATGTTGTAGTACTACTTTATCATACTGTGTGTCTCTGTCTGATAAACAATATATTCGATTTAAATTCTCTTCTTCATGTACTGGTTGTATTGGCAGGTATAACAGTGTAGGTCTGTGCTGCTGTACGTCAGTGTCGTTCATACTGGTAGTACTGGGAGAGTACTTGTTGAAAAGACTTTAAAAAAAAAAAACACTAACTTTCCTCACATTTATCTCCACAAAGGAAACCCACCAGAGAGTTCACAGAGAGCTCATTGTGCGGTGATGTTGTTTGTTGTCTGATACCTGAGTCGTTGAGACAATTAAACCATTATTAACCACCTTTTGTCACCGGCGAGAGGGTGAGACAACCAGTGCGGGAGACTCCTACAGCAGTGGTCCTGTAACAACAGGCCAAAACATCTGAGACTAAAAATAGTGACAGCTGTAACAGCTGGATATCCTGGAGGAAATGCTGGGATTGTTGCATCTGATGCTGCGGCGCCCGGTGACTCATGTTGGAGAGAGGATGTTATTGTAGTCAAACTGATAGTTAAGGGCTTTTTAAAAGTGTGCTTGTTGTGGGTGACTCTTCCTCAAACACCGCATTAGCTCAGCCTGTACTCGTAGAGCCGTCATCTGTTTATCTATCATGTCTTCACAGCCGTTTCGTTTCACTGTTTCAAGAGCTTTTTAGTCAAGAGTCGATGGGCGTCATTTAGTCTAGGACCAGATCATCTTAAAACCTCTTCACCCAGCGTTCAGCCACACTTTAAAAAACCGAGAGATGTACGTTGTTTACGTTAGCGTTAGCATCAACAAATGTCACTTATAATTCCTTCGCCGTGTCTGTGACGATTGCCAAAAACACACGGAGGAGCACGTCATGGAACCAGTTGATGTGTGCTATGCTAACAGGCCAGGCTACTTCTTCATCTATGCTGTTCAGAGAATTAAAAAAGTGGTTGAATTGGAGGGTTGTTTGTTTTATTTGGGGTTTTTTTTGTAATTTTTGGCGAAGAATAGGATTTTTTTTTGTAATTGTTGGCGAAGAATAGAAGTGTAAGAAATTATTAATACACTGAAATATCACGATATTTAGTTTCACAATACAATATTAATATTCTACAGCACAACCCTGATGTTGAGCATCAAACAGCATTGTGTGTTTGCGATGCTGACAGTTTTGCAACAATTAAATTGTTTTTTTAAAAAAACTCAATATATTGCCGTACCTATAGTTTTCCAGTACAGTACAATTATATGGTATTGTTGCTCCTGTATCGTGATACGTATCGTATCTCCAGTGAAGTATCGGACTGACCTTGGCCTCTGGTCGACTTTGATGAATTGGGTCAGATCTGCATCTTTCCTGTGTTACTCTGGCGAAGTCTCTTTTTCAGACATTCTGCAGTTTTTTTTTTGACAGGATGTTCCGTTCATCTCCCGCTATCAACGTTTGACAACACCAACTGTCAGTGTAAAAAAAAAAAAAAACTCTCTCAGGATGATTTGTTTTTCAGACTTCACCTTAGAGATGAATCACCTTATCCATCACTTTTATTGTTGTTGCTCTGTGGTCCTCCTCGGTTATCTGTCCTGTGTGGGATCCTCTGTGTGCTAATGCTACTGTGGCTACGGTGATGTAAGGAAAGAAAAAAGGAATTTATATTTATATTTACAGTAGTTTCCAGTCGTGTTTACTGTACTGTAAATAATCCGAATCTCTTTTATTTTTGTGACATTTTGACTGATTTTCTTGTCATAGTGTAAATAATGGAAATCATTTTCAGTGGTTAGTTTTAGGTAGGAGTAGCTCAGTGGTTTTCCCGCAAGATTGTTACAGTAGTTGACGGAGTTTGTCCCATGATGCTGGTCTTCTGCCATGCATTTTAATCAGACATTCATTAGTAAATGATTTAATATCGAGTGTTATTTATGTGAGCGAAGCTGAAAGGTACTTTGCAGAACAAACAGTGTAAGGACCGACTGTTGAAGAGGCCAAAAGGGGTGGGAGAAAAAAAAAAAAAAAACGCTTCACTTGTGTGTATGTGTGTGTGTGTGTTTACTTTCTGTGAATGGACAGTCGGGTCTTCAGCCTCAGTGTAATCAATCAAGTCCTCGGACCCAGGAGGGACAGTGCAACAATGCTTCTCCCCTGGCCTTTCATTCATCCTCTCCTTTTTCCACATTCTTCTGTTTAGACAGGTGCTGATTTGTGATTTGAGCTCCAAGCTGCAGACAGCAACTGTAGCTGTGTGTGTGTGTGTGTGTGTGTGTGTGTGTGTGACAGATTTGTGTTTGTCGGTGCTTAAAACCACTTTAAAAGACAACAGCAGCTTCCATGTCAGGGAGAAATCAATTCACCAAAACCTGATGGTTGCACTCGTGTCTGAAACACTGGTAAAACGCGTCATGCTTGTGATGTGTTCTACCCCTCCCGTTCTCCCCCTCCCACCCCTTACCCTCCTGCCCCTCCTCCCCCAGGTCGGTCTGGTCACTGGTCGCAGCCGTGGCCACAGAGGTTCGGCGGATGTGACCAAACTTTTTTTTTTTTTTTTTTTTGCTGCTGCACCAACTGCTTTAATCCTTAAACCTTTAATCTGATTTCCAACAGCCTCCATCGACGGGCATGAGATTGGATTAAGTCAAAGAGGGTCTAAAATGCAGAACTTATGGCCCAGATATCCCCGCATTCCAAACAAACGCAGAGTTTCTGAGAAATGTGACAACGCGTGTACAGTTAATAAAACACTGACACAGACAGCGTTTACGTGCGTCGAGACGTTTCCACCTTAATTATAGTCGTGTGGAAATTCAAACGCAGAAACTCACAGTTAACAGAGACGTAAACTGTCTGATTTTTTTTTAATTTTTTTTTTTTTACGTGCATCCAGAAGTGGAGCAGCGGTGGTGTCAGGACAGCGCTGAAAAAGCAAAAGGTTTAGTCTCGCATCATGTTTCCTAGGAGTTTACGAATAATGTCTATTGACTCAGGTCGTGACGTTTTGTGACTTTTAAAATATGGGTCCCCAGAAAAAAGTTGGTGTAAACCCCCACCCCCCTCCACCCCAGCCCCCCCACCCCTTTCTGAGTCTGAGTCATTATGTTCTGGACTAGAGTGACTGGTGTGAATGAGCACACTTTGTGAGGGCAGAGAGAAGCTCTTGATGAAGGGAGGCCATGAGGTCTCTGGATGACACGGAAGATTAGAGGAGGTCAGGCTGCACAGGAGTGGCCCCGCCACATCCTGGTACAGTGCTTCCTCAGAGCCGGGCCCACAAGTTCTGGGAGATCAGAGAGGGTCCCATGACTTAGTGACCCAGTGACCACACACACACACACACACACACACACACACCTCGTTTTGCTCATGACAAGTTCTGTTCCCTCTGACATTCCAGTGTGCATTAAGGCAGTGGAGCACAGCAGTCCAGAGCACACACACACACACACACACACACACACACTGTGTGTTCTGTTCTCCAACAGGCTGCAGGAAAAAAAGAAAAAAAAAGTGTGTGTGAAGGAGTTTTGTCTTTGAAATGTAGTTTTTAGTTTCAGTGAACGGATTTGTTGTCATCTGGTCGTCATATTTTTATGTTAAAATTACTTACTAAACGTTGCATTTTCATCCCAAAAATTGTAAAAAAAAAGAAATTGAAAAAAAATTTAATGTAATTTAATGCAGATTAATTCTAGATTAAAACTTCAAGGTCTACAGTTTTTTTTTTTTTTACCACAGGAGTTTGAGGCTGTGATACTTAATGAACGCTAAGAATCCTGTGTCACCCCCTCCCTCCCCCCCTTACACACATCCACCCCACTGACTATGAAACACATGTATTTGTTTTTCTGTGTTTTCCCAGAGAGGAAACGACGACTTCACACGTTATTATTTATGACAGCAGTTCAGATGTTACTGCGGAGTTGGGTTCATGAATTCTCCTCTTCAAACAAACCTTTTGTCAGTTTTGTTAATCATGATCACGTGTGAGTGGAGGTCATGTGACAGCGAGCGCCGTCCGCTGCTGCTGTCGTGGGATTGAGATGAGGTTTTTTTTTTCGTTAAATTCTTTCAGTCGTCGTCCCCGGATCAGAATGCACAGAGTCGTCGAAGCGGCTCGGACTTGTCTGCAGTTGTCGTGTTCTTATGAAACAGCGGCTCGTGCCGCGTGTGGACCAATGACAGAGCGGAGAGGAAAAAATCATTACCGCGGGGAAATGTAAGCACTCTGCTCTGAGGGCCATTATCTCAGATTTACTGTGTGTTCATCAGAAGTTCACACCGAGCGTCCCGGTCCAAGGGTGTAATTTTCCCTTCATACACATCAACATTCCTGTCAACATCAGCCCAAATCCTCCTGTGGATGTTCATCGTAGGAGCAGCTCATCATTAGAACCAGGACGTTTTAGAAACAAACACGGTGAAAGTTGTGTTGCTTAGCAACAAACAAGCAAAAGGAAAGACACACCGTTGGCTGAGCCCAACGTTTCTGAGCGTTAATGCTTTAATTGAACGCTGTCAGCGTCTTCTTTCTCTTCTCACTAACTATGGTCTGCAGTTCTTTTGAAATGGCGCTTAGCACTTTAGCCTAAAGGCAAGAAAGGTCAGTGGTTCAAGTCCTGGTTTGGACTTTCTTTTTTTGAAGTACCAGTGGTAGTACTACTTCAATGAACAAATAAATCCTTGTATTCACATAATAGCAGTGTAGGATTGGTATACTGGTTGTACTGGGAGGGATGAGTGTTTTTATTAATTTTTTTACTACTTCAATGAACAAATAAATCCTTGTATTCACATAATAGCAGTGTAGGATTGGTATACTGGTTGTACTGGGAGGGACGAGTATTTGTATTAATTTGATTTTTTTTTTTTTTTAATATTTTTTTCACTGCTCCTTTAACAGACTAAATGTTGAGAGGCCAAAACTCTTCCTCCTCTTCCTACTCCAGGAAGTCTGAGTTTGTTGAGATGGAAAAAAAAAAAACACGTCAGCCAAACCAACCTCCTCACACACTGTTATTTTCACTGTTGTAACACTGCATACAGTTGTCAGGAATGTGTCTTCCAGATGTGCTGCCTCTGAGAGGAATCTGTTGTAATTTGTGTGTGTGCACGTATGTATGTGTGTGTGTGCACGTGTGTGTGTGTTCCACTTAGTGCCAACCTCAGAACATTACTGTTCTCTTTTTGTTTCAGTTCCTTTTGGTTAATTAAAATAGCTTTTGACAGATTTTCTGGTACCTTTCAGTTAATGTAATTATATTATCATATATATAATACATTCCAAGTGCATCCACATGGAGCCATGTGTAGAAATATTCTGTGTATAAATATAATTTTAAATATATCTGTATATATATTTATATATGTATATATACTTATTTACTGTATATATATATTTATATACACATATTTATATATATCTGTATATGTATTTATATATACATATATAAATATATCAGTGTGTGTGTGTGTGTATATGGCTTCCATTGACTGAGAGATTATTTTGATTGATTTATTTGACAAGATCTAATTTGGAGTTAGTATTAGAATGTAGGGTCAGACCAGAGTTTGGTTACAAATTAAGATTAGGATTATTTTTGTAGTTAAGGTTAAAGGTTAAAGGTGAGGGGACAATGGGATTGATAATGTTGATAATCAATACCTACCTTACGTCCGTGGGTGCGCGTGTGTGTGTGTTGTGTTGTGCGTGTTCCCACGTGTCAGTTCATACAGTGCTTTGTCCGTCAAAAATACACATATATTTATATATACATATATCAATGTGTGTGTGTGTATGTATGGATTAGAATGTAGGGTCAGACCAGAGTTTGGTTACAAATTAAGATTAGGATTATTTTTGTAGTTAAGGTTAAAGGTTAAAGGTGAGGGGACAATGGGATTGATAATGTTGATAATCAATACCTACCTTACGTCCGTGGGTGCGCGTGTGTGTGTGTTGTGTTGTGCGTGTTCCCACGTGTCAGTTCATACAGTGCTTTGTCCGTCAAAAACCTTGTGGAATGTGGGGGTGGAGGGGGAAGGGTCAGGGGGACAGAGATGGCTACAAGTGTGGTGTGTGTGTGTGTGTTTGGGGGGTGTAATCAGACATGCCCAGACTCAGCATCCTCTGACTCTACGATGTGTGTGTGTGTGTGTGTGTGTGTCCACCAGACGGCCTGGGCCTCACATGAATGAAACCCTCCACATGGACGTGGGTTCATATGGAGATGTTAAGTGAGAGGTCAGCACGGTTTGACTGGGTGTAGCAGTTGGAACTGAGTTGATTGTGAGGCGAGAGGTCAGGTAGTACTCCAGTAGTACTCCAGTAGTAAATACTCCAGTAGTAAATACTCCAGTGTTTTCCAAACTTCTTTTTTTCTAGAGACCCATATTTTAAAAATCCCAAACCTCCACGACCCAAGTCAATAGACATTAATCATAAACTCTTGGAAAAAAAAAACTATCCTGCGACCCACCTGAGGGTTGCGACCCAGTCTTTGGAAAACAATGAAATACAGCATACATTATATAGAGTACTGCAAGAGTCACAGTGCAGGTTGGTGGTGTTGATAATGTTTTTCTGATTCTCTCTCTGTCTCTGGACCATAACTGGACCTCTGACCTTTGACCTCCTCAGTTGTCTGTGTCTGTGTGTGAAGCAGCTCTTCACCTTCACAGTCAGTTCATTAGTTAAATCCAACTTTTCCCGTCACTTTCTTGGTGCAGCAGGAACGTTCAGTTGCTGTTGGAACAGAGCGATAAACACAGGCAGCATTGATGTCATCTCTACAGGGGGATGTGATCCACAGCAGCTGAACTGGAGGCCGCTTGTTCCACGGTTTTTTTTGGCTTTTTCTGGATTTTGGCCAGAAGCTGCAACAACTGCAGCTCTTCACCGACCAGTGTTTACACAAACCGCAGCAACAAAGACGCACTTCAACATGTCCACGGTAGAGCAAAGCTGTGGAGTTTAAAAAAAAAAAAATTAAAAAAATCCTAGCTTCAGATCAGAGCCCGTGCAGGAACCTGAGGAGCTCAACCCCAGGATGAACACGTCCAGGTGGCGCTGTTTTAAACCAGACCAAACCAAAAATGTCTGATGATGTTTGAAGTCCAGACTAGATGTGGTCCGATCCACCTGGTATTCACCAACATATCAGGACCAGTTTGTAGGTCACCACCACGATTTGATCCTTAAACCCAAACGTTCATGTCGATGCTGAACTGATGTTTAAACAACAACATACGTATCAGTAACAAACTTAGGCGAGCGGAGAAGAAGGTACCATCAGTGGTAGGATTCCAGAACATTCTGCGTTTGATTCCATCCATTACCATGTGGACCCCTGCTGTGGTGACCCCTGATGAGGGGACATGACGAGAGACATTCTTTTTATTCCTGCTCTTAGTTTATTAGGTGAATCAGATGTTGTTAAAAAGTTGCAGCTGTGCAGCAGCTGCTCCAACTACAGTCGAACCACAGTCGTCACTCCAACATGTGACAGGAAGACTCTTAGCCCGGTCCAATCAGGAGCTCCTGGGCTCGTCCAGCTGTGAGTCCTGGAGAACATTAGACTCAGTCGGTCTGTGATCTTCTTCTCCTGGTCCCGGACCCCCGAGGGTTCTTCAGGACCGGGCCTCCTCCTCAGATGATGATGATGATGATGATGATGATGATGTCAGAATGTCCAGTGAACACAGACAGATCTACAGATTATCTTTACCAAGCTGCTGTAGGTGGCGCTGCAGAGCTACGTCCTGGACTGTCTGTGGTTTATTTCACTGTCGTCAGTACTGACACGGACAGAGTGGCTCTCTCATCTGATCTGGCCCAGAGCTGGAGCTGGAGCTGGAGCTTTGACGTTGGTTTGTTTGTTTGTTTCCTGGCTGATGTTACTGAAATACCATTGGAGTGAAGTTGTCTGAAAAACACGTGTGAGAGAAAACCTCACCCTCATCTCTCCCACCTGCACTGAGATCATAACCTGTCCACCTCTGAGAGCTGACGCCACATCTGCAGGTTAGCGCCACCTACTGCTAGTCTAGAGTTTTGAAACATGCCAGTGTGTGAAGCATTCAAACTACAGTTCAGACGCAGGAATTAGGACAGGGAGAAGTGAATGATTTAGCCGTTCCTTCTTATGAAATCCCTAATCACTGATGCCCTTTTGCCCGAGGGCCTCCTGAAATTCCTTCAACAAAACCCTTTTCCTTGCGCTAATCCAAAAAGGGCCGGGCGATGGCTGCGCACCGGCTGCTAATCCGCTAACAGATGGGCAAAGGTTGATTTAATTTAAACATTTGTATGAAGCGGGAATTCTGACGTGTCTGTCAGGCCAACATCTGAGTCCACGCAGGACATGGGACGTGTGAGCAGGACTGTGGATAGGTTTATAGTGGAGGGGGGGGCACCAGTTTGACAGACCCCAGGAAAAGACATTAATCATCAGTCAGTATTCAGAACAATTCAGTACAGAACTTTACCTAAAAATACACACAAAAAACAAAAAAATTTGCTGAAGTACCACAGCAGAACTAGGTTGTTTCTGGAGAGCGCTATCTAGTGGTTCAACTGGACTTCTTGGTATTGTAGCAGTGGTTGACTGGCCGGAGCAAACTTCCCAATGGCCTGTAGTTGGTTTTATTGATAGCAGTGGTTGACTGGCCGGAGCAAACGTCCCAATGGCCTGTAATTAGCCCACGGGCCATAGTTGGTTTTATTGTATGAAGAGTTTTCTTTTCTTTTCTTTTTTTTGTTCCTGGTTCATTTTTTTAATTTAAAAATCCTCATCATCGTGTTTAAATTGACACGTTTGTCTCTGTTTGTCTCTGTTTTTTAACTACAGTCTTCATTCTTGGAGATGCACGGCGTTCATGTGTCCCAGAGTTCCATTCAGTCGGCCTGGTTCATTGACTTCAACGGCAAAATAATTACCATATTCACAATTAATAATTGGCTCTGCTGATAACTGCCCGACCCCAATTTCCTCCAGGACGAGAGAGAGAGGGAGAGAGAGAGAGGAGGGGTTTGAGTGTGTGAAACTATGAGAACAGAAGGAGCCCTGCACACACACATACACACGCACACACTCGCAGACAGACAGGACACTTCACTGCCTCCGTAATTATTTCCCAGTGTTTGACTATGTGCCAGAAATCACCTGATAGCAGCCCTCCTTATCTTTCATACGGAGGGCAGGTTAACACTTGTTGCCCCAGCTCACACATCCCTCCTCCAACACACCTACATGTACAAACAAATACCCTTCCCCAGCCTGCCTGGAGCCCCCAGATTGATGAGCAATTAGCCGCCCTCGTAGCAATTAACCAACACCGGGAATGAGTGTTTCATTCTGACGATCACACTGTGTTTGTTACTGTCGCTGAACTTAGACAGTGATGTTGCTTCTTTTTTTGTTTTTTTTTTCAAGCCACTGGAAAAGCTGGTTAGAGTGCAGTACCAGTGCTGACCGCCAGCAGGGGCAGGCAACAGAAAACTCTGGCTCTTATTGGGCTCAAAAAATTCTGTAGAACTGCAGAATCAAATCGGTTTCCTGGTGGACTGGATGGTCAACGTGCAGCAAGACAACAGTTGAAAATTAAATGATAGCGCTGAAGCTAGGTCAAACTCGCATAATCTCTGGTGAGGAGTTGTGGTGATGAAGCTGTACTGCAGGTAGGACTGTAAAATAGAACTTTGTTTTATTTTGAAGCCGAAGGCTTCTCTCAAATCTCTCAACAGACTTTTATTTTGACACAGATCTTCACGTGGTTCTTGAAGTACCTGCCGGAATTAGCAAGAACATAAAGGATCAATAAATCGCATAATAAAAAATAAATCAGTAGGTCACTAGTTCAATTCCCAGGACTTCGTTTCGTTTGTTGCTCAAGACCACAGCAAGAACATAAAGGATCAATAAATCGTATTAAAAAAAATCAGTTCAATTCCCAGGACTTTGGACTCTGTTACTCTCAACTCTTTGGGTCATTGTCTGATGGTTTTTTGTTTTTTTTTTTCTACCAGTATTTACAGTAGACGTGATGTCTGGTGTTTGGTGAATGTGAGAACAGCTGCAGATCATTCTCTGTAGGTCCATCGCCATGAAAGGCTCCTTTCACTCTTTCAAAAGCTGTGACTTCCAGCTATGAAATTCAACACCGCACGGACTCGCAGTGAATCTGATATCCAGCGTCTCACCGTTCATACCGTACGTCCCAGAGTTTGTGAGTTAATTTAAAATAGACCCAGTCTCATCTACCTGTGTAGAAGGAGAGCTTCTGAGGACGTCAGTTAAAGTCCTGTGTGATTGACCTCTTAGGTTCTTCGTCTTCTCTGCTGCTCCACCCTCATTGGCTGCAGGAAAGCTCTGTCCAGTAACAGAAAACCTGACCTCGATCCATTCCTTTGTGTTCATACCACAAGGGACGTACATGTGTGTATGTGTGTGTGTTCCTGACCTCGATCCATTCCTTTGTGTTCAGACCACAAGGGACGTACGTGTGTGCGTGTGTGTGTGTGTGTGTGTGTTAACAAAGGTCATTGTAGCCATTCCTTGTTTATTCCAAGATATGATGATAAATAGAGACCTGAGAATCTGAACTGGTTTTAGCCAATCACAGCAGATACCTGCAGAAACCAACACATCTGTCTGAGGACTTTTTGACTCATTTTTTACCGTAACCTTTTGAAGAATATTTAAATGACTGATTATTTCCTTTCTTCACATCCGCAGCTTTAAAGAGATCCTTTGAAATTGAAGACGTGGATGACATACCCTCCTCTTCCACCTCGCCCATCTCCACACCCGTTTCACCCTCGTCCTCCACCTTCTTCCTCCAACACAACAAAGCCTTCGAGGGACACGGGGGAGATGGTCAGGCGCCGTCGTTGGCCTTCAACAACAACAACAACGGCGTGAGCTCCGCAGCCCACCACTCGTGCATCAATCTGGGTTCCAGTCCCAGCCCGGTGCTCAAGTCCCGTGCGGTGGTCAGCAGCCTTTCTTTCAACAGAGGAACTATGAACAAACCAGGTGTCCACCACAACGGCTCCTCTGTGACCAGAGCGTTGTCCTTCCAGAGCCGGGTCAATCCCAGCAGTTACTACCTTTTGTCCGGACCCAACAGCGACAACGAGAGTCTTCACAGCTCCACGTCCAGCCTGGAGTACTCTGGGAATACCGGTGGTGCCCCGCCTCTGAACAGATTTGGGTCATATCCCAGTCCTCCGCCTCAGAGGGAGTATCAAGCTCCCGTCCAACTCCCTCCGCAGCAGCTGGGAGGAGATGCCAACTTAATAATTAACCACAGCCTGAAGAAGTTCTCCTCCCACGGGAGTGTTTTCCACAACGAGATGAACCAAAGGTCAGGGGTGATGATGGACGCCGAACGGCCTCGGGGACTAAACCACGGCTCCATGCCCAGTCTGGACCTCCAGAACCGCGATGGACGAGGGATCGTGGGTGTGCAGAGAGGTGAAGGCAGGGGATCTCCAGGTTTGAGGTACGCTAATGCTAACGCCTATTGGAATGGCGGTCTTAACAATCACAATTCCTTTGGGATGGAACAAGGCCACCAGCAGCAAGGCCTCAAGGTCCTCAAGGCCCCGCAGCCAAAGGTCAAAGAAACGCTGCGTCTCAACAAGTTCCCTTTGGACCTGGAGAGTCTGGTTAGCAGCACTGGAGCCGAGTCTCCAGCCATGGGTCACGGAGGGTCAGCGAAGCCCAACCCCCCTGTTCCTTACCCAAGGAGCACGGGGGTGGGGCAGCACATAAACAGCCCACCGCCCACCCTGATCAGCCCGTCTGCCTCCCTCAGCAGCCTGGACGGTCAGACTTCTGACACCCAGACCCTGATTCTCCACAATCCCACTTTCCCGTCTTCCCCTTCTTCTTTGAGCTCCACTCCAGTTCCATTGCTGGACGGTTCTCCGGTCCATCTCCCTCTCTCCAGAAGCCCTCAGATGGGGGTCCTCGCAGGACCCCAAATTGCCCAGGCGGTCCCCGGTGTGCCGAGACTGCTCGGCCCTTCCAGTCCCCCGGTGGTGCAGCGTGGTGCAGGTGATGCAGGAGACAGCGTGGGCTCCATCTTGGAGAGGATCGCCTCATTCTCCAGACCGGTTCTAACCGACGGCACCGATGCTGTGGCTGTGATCCAGTCTTCTCCGGTTCAGAACCACTGTCGGTCTGCAGCAGGTGGAGGTTCTGCTCTCGGCTCCAGGAACCAGCTGAAGATGAATCACAAAGGTGAGCTGGTTTCATCTGTTTAAAAAAAAAACAACATATACAATAATACTGAGAAGTTTAATTTTTTATCATTATTATTATATTATTATACATAAATTATATTAAATCAAATTTATAGGAGCTACCAGGTTCACACCGTGTACACATGCACAGATCTGCACAAACCAACATCACACTCTCTATCATCCATAACGAGGCAGCGTTTGTTAATTAATGACGTGCAGTATTGACTGCATTCATTAAATTAATATCATTCACATCCTCCCGGTGTTTACTCAGTCATTTATCCTTGTCCTCCGTGTGAGCGAGGCAGATTAATGGGATGTTCTTCCTCCCACTTTAATGTTTTCTGATGAGGCGTCTGAGTGTTGACACGCCGAATCGTGTCAGCGTTGGTAAACAGCGGCGCTGTGTGTCACGGGATTTTTTTTCTTCCTCATCACCTCTTTCAAACTCATCAGGGAATCAGTTCGGTTTCTTTCACAAGAAGAAGAAATTAAATTTCTTTTTTTTTTCTTCCTCTTCAGTTTTAAATTTTGCTCGACTTCCTGACGGATCCCAGGCTAGCCTCCCGTGGGGCTGGCGCTTGCGGATCATTTAGCAAATCGTGCTTGTTGTTCTGAGTACGAATGTCGTACACGTGTCACGTAATTGGCTGGAAGCATGTCACATGGTCAAATTATGGTACGAATACAATAATTATCGCACACCTGGCACTCGCCTCTCATTTCTTATTTACCTTTACCTTTTCTCTTCTCAGTCCTAAGTAATTACCCCCTCTCCCTGGGGCTGTTACTTTGTTGCCCGTTTTTAAAATCGGTCTCAAATTCCTTTCTTGTCTGCTCACTTTTCACCAGACAGAGAAAATATTATCACAGGTTGGAGTTTGTGTGTGGTGAGGAGATAAAACCGACTCCCTAAGTGTGAAGCTTCATTCTAATCTGCTTTAATGAGAGCGCTCGTGAATTTTTCTGCCCCTGTGGTTTATGTTCACGGTGGTAATAACAGGCTAATGCACCATGATGGCTGTTCGGGGTGAAATTATTGTTTTGTTTCACCTCCTGCCCGACTTAAATGTGCGTTTTCCATAAAAAGAATGAAAACAAAGCAGGAGCCGGAGGGTCTCCTCCTCTGCTCCTGCAGAAAAAAAAAAAAAAAGAAACTCCGGCAGGAGAGTCTGATTTAAAAAAAAAAAAAAAGAAACTTCGGCAGGAGAGTCTGAAATGAGAGGGCGTAAATTAAAGCTGCTAAATGTTGTCCGGGTTCACGTTGGTGTTTTTTCTTCACACTCACAGTATTGTTCTCTCCTCACTCAGCGCTCCATATCTGACTCCACATCTCCTCCACTGTTGAACATCTCGCCCATCTCCTCTTCCATTTTTCACGCCGTGTGCTTCTGCATGCGCTCGTCTGTTTACCTTGGTCTGCGGACCATGACAAAAGTCTGCTGGTACACCGTACCATGGTATTCAGCTCCACTCCACTCTGGGAGACGCGATGTTTTCGTCTTTCTACTACAGTTGTAGGCAGCTGGTTAGGTTGATATTATCGTCCTCATATTAGCATAATTCTATTTTTATGTATAAGAATCGTTATCGGTTTTTCCTCCGATAATGAAAACCCGATAACGCAATACCTGGGTTTTGTCAAATAATTTGTGCCCTAAAATTTTTTTTTTTAAATTGTCAAAAAAAAACCAAACATATTCTTTGAAGGCACACACTTGTCCTTTTTCACTTCCTAAGTGTGACGTATGGTGGTGAGTTCAAGTACCTTTACAAACATCCGAGAAGTGGACGGCGTACAATAGAGGTGAAGTGCCTGCAGACGGGGAGGGATTGATGGAGACACGAGTCAGGGGTGATTAGTGAAGGTTTTTAGCAGACAGCACTGAGACCTGAGACCGGGGTTGACAGACAGTTGGTCTGTCTGTAACAGACAGGAGGCTGAGCTGGAGGAGCTGGAGTCAGATGTAGATGTAGAAGCTGAGAACTTCACTGCAGGTGACCAGGATGAGCCGACCAGAGGGAAAGGTGAAGGTGAAGAGGTTTGGAGGTGAAGTCGGAAGGGTCGGGTGGACATGGTTTGGACCTGAGCCGAGGAAAGATGTTGGGGACGGGGGGGGGTGAGATGGGGGACGATGTTGGTGATGGAGCTACAAGACAGGAGGAGAAGGAGAAGAGGGAGGAGGAAGATTTATGGATGTGGATCTGGAGATGGTTGGTGAAACTGTAGAGAAGGTAAGAGATACAGAGGTAGATAATTCACTGTGGCTATAGAAAGGGTGCAGCTGGAGGTGGGGGGGGTAGTCAGAGAGGGGAGGGGCAACATGCTGAAAAACTCCCGGAAAATATTTTTTGAAATATCAAGATATAAAATATGGTTTTATTTATGTAAAGTCTGTGGTTCGTGTAGGTGACGTCAGTGAACTCTGATGTGAAAAACGATTAAAAATAATTCTTTTTTTTTTTGGCCTCTCACATTTAAACTCAGTTTAGTTTTTTGTCACCCCGTCACAGTCGGATTGTTGTTTTCAGCACAGCCGTGTGGACGAAGGTCATTGGAACAGTTGTTGAGGGAACCTCCTCTCCGCTGTCCCTCTGTCCCTTCAGTCCAGTTTCCTGTCGGGGGGAGAGAGTTTGGTTCAAGGCCCCAAAATGTGTTTCCTGCCTCAGATGAGATTAGCCGTGTGTGTGTGTGTGTGTATGCCACACAAAGGGATGTGTAAGGACAGATAATGGTGGAGTCCAGAACAACACGGAGGGGTGGAAAAAACACGGGCCTTACAGAAGAGAGGGTCGGCACACGCGACCCCAGAAGAGCTCACGCACATCAACTTGGAAAGTGACGTGGGCTGGGGAACCTCAGACAAATCCTAGCTGGCTGATATTCACTCATATTTAAGTAAAACATTACAGAAATCGTAGTGTTAAAATAATGGCGTGAATGACGGTGTGAATGGTTGTCTCTGTTCGTGACCTTGTGATGCTGTAGAGGTCAGTGATACTGTCCTCTGTGACCGTGTCAGTTTGTACCAGGGAGGTTGAACCAGGTGCGACCGCAGCTCCTGCCCAGGGTGAACGTGTGGAGTAGAGCGACCGCAGCTCCTGCCCAGGGTGAACATGTGGAGTAGAGGGAGTAGAGGAGGAGGAGGAGGAGGACGGTTCTTCTTCATCTTCTGCTCCTGTTTTACGAGCGCTGAGAGCCAGGGAGCGTATCTGGTTTCACGCATATTTGCCGCGGCGCTGTGTGCCTTCTTCGTGGCTGGTTCCTACACGTTCTGAGAAACAGCTCCAACCTTTCTGTAGAAAGAATGTTCCCGACTTAAAGGGTCAGGAAAACACAGGTCTCATCATGGAGGTGTCTCACTGACTTACCCACTGACGGCAGCCATGTGTGAAGGAGCGAGAGGGGGAGGACGGACGCGGGGGGGGCACACATACAGACACCAGAGTGTGTGTGTGTGTGTCGCCTTCAGCAGGGCTCAATGCAGATTTGTTTGCAATCTGTGTAGTTGACCGAACACAGCTGCCCTTTGGCTCCGCCAATCAGACGCAGGAGCCGTAAAAGCGGACCACACCCACCGGGGGCTAATCTGTGAGTGACGTGAGGTCAGAGCTCGGAGTCAAACCACGGTGGACGCAGTTAAACTGTTACAAATTACACTTTAATTTTCAGGCCTTGAGAGTTTGTAGGTGTGACATGTGTCCTGTCAGGCTGCCGTAGGGAGGGTCTTATCTGTCCTCCTCCTCCTCCTCCTCCTCCTCCTCCTCGTGTGCCCTGCTTTAGCAGAGACTTTCCTCTAAATGGTATCGAACTATCTGGACATGAATCAGTCTGTGTTTATTGGGTTTTGGAAAACGTACAATTGTTAAAAAAAAAGATTTGTTGATAAAAGTCAACATATTGTAATTTACCCCAAAAACTGTATCAATACCAAACAAATAGTATTTGTTTGTATTGTATTGTAGTATATTGTATTGTAGGGGTGTGATATAGGGACAGCGAAACATGTATTATATATTGCAATATATTGTGATACTATAGGCACAGCAATATATAGATTTATTTAATTGTAAAAATAAAAAATATTGGTTTATAATTAATATAATTAATAATATTGGTTTAGAATAAAATATCTGGTTTAAAGTTGATGTCAAACATGGGGATTTATCAATTCTCACTGGAGAGTAGACGTCAGTCGATCGTCTGCAGGAGTTATGGTGGTCATAATATCGTTGTCATATTATAGTTTGGTTTTTTTCTGGACGATTCTGTTCAGTAACACAGAGAATAAAAGGGGACAGCTGTTTCTGAAGGTTAAAGGTCAGACGTGACGGTCGCAGGACCAGACCTCCTTGGTCATGTGTGATTTTTGATTCTCACTTTGACCTTTTCCTGGCCGTCGCCGCCGCCCGCCCCGCCCTCACCTACATAGCTGCTTTTATCCCTGATCATTATCTAGTCTCCTGTGATGTTCACATGAGGCCAGGCCCTTGTAATGTGCTCTGTGGCCTCAGGGGGCCAGCATTCACTTCACTTCTAATCCCTCTCATATAAGACAGACAGACGAGGGGGAGGTGGGGGGGCAGAGACAGGAGGGTCAGAAACGAGGAGAAGTTACTCCTATGGGGGCAGTTAAACACCTGCAGGACGGACAGAATGTCAAGTTATAATTAAAAAAAAGACGATTTATTATAACATTTAAATATTAATATTTATCAGAGCTGATAAATAATGGTCTTGATAAAATAATTAAGAAATATCTCTAAATGTAAAGGGAGGGTGTACCTGGGACTCTGGACATTTGACATTTTTTGTGGTCCAGTGTTGGACTGAACAACTGTCCAGGCTGTAACCCCGCCCTCACAAAAATGACCCACAAAGAATCGAGCTGTATAAGATTTTAAATTTTCATTTTTGAACTCCTACTTAGTGGGGAAAAAAAAGTTGAATCCCTGTGTACCTCTAGGGGGAGCCCAAGTGCCCTTTACTGTGAGCAGGTATGGTTCGTGTGTGTGTGTCTGTCTCCTGGACTTTTCTCCTCTGACATTTGCGGCCTTCACTGTACGTTCTCACCTCACACTCCCATCGGCTCATGCTCCCTGTTACCCATAGATGGCAGCGCAGCAGCTTCACTGTAATTGGCCGTAACGTCTGAAGACAAACTCACTTCAAAGCTAACTACATTCTTTGTACTCCACATCCACATTTTTCCACCGTACAGTTATCATTTTCTACATGAAGGTGTGTGTGTGTGTGTGTGTGTGTGTGTGTGTGTTTGTTCTCTGAGCCCGCAGCCATGCAGTACTCTAAAGTATACAGTACTGTAATACTGCTTTAAATCCACATCAACAGGAAACTGTTAAACTTCAAAACCCAATCGAAGCTTTAAAGACGCAGAGTCTCTGACTCCTGTAATGAGTGTGTGTGTGTGTGTGTGT
>NC_024323.1:13587989-13591246 GCF_000523025.1 Cynoglossus semilaevis
GGTTCGGCGCCAACAACCACGGCGGCGTAGACCCCTGCACCGATGGGGAGTCACAGACGGAAGTATTCATGATGTAACACTCTGGTATCAGGAGGTTTTTTTTTTACCAGAGAATGTACAAATACAGGGTGTTCATCCATACCTCACCACCAGAGGGCAGTCTCCTTTACACTCTGGTAAACTACTGGGAGTGTTGTAAATAAGTGAAGTTGTTGATGGCACTGACATGTTTCTGGATTTGTTGTTTTAACCAATGGGTACATTTTTTTTTTTTTAATTGACCTTGACCTTAAAGGTCACAGAGTTTACTGTGTGTAGATACAGCGTTTCTGATTGACGTCGACGTGATTTATCCTGTTCCCTTTCGAACAGATCTGTTTTATGTCCGAGTGTGAGGAGAAGAAGAAGAGAGAGAATCTGCAGATGTTTAGACGTGAGCGCTCTTATCAGCGTGGCGGGCTGTAAAACCTACTCTCTGATTAGGTCACGTTGTAGTATTTGTGTGTACCTGTGTGTACACAGTCCTCTGTGGTGCAACAGGGCGGGGTGTGTCCGTGTGTTTGCCGTGTGTTTGTGAGACCCCTGGCTGTGACCTTTGAGCGTTTCCTCTTTCTTCCTCACACCTTTCAGCGGTGAACTCAGAGTTAGCCCTTATCTCCTCAGCTCTCCGTCGATTTATTACTCCTCCATGATCACAACAGAAGCAGCAGATAAAAAAAAGAAAAGAAAAGAAATGTGCTGGTGCTGGTGCTGCTGCTGCTGCTGCTGCTGCTGCTACTGCTGCTGTCAGTCCTGATCTACAAAGATCTTTGATCATCACCTACCAGAGAGGTTCCTTATCGTAACGGACAAAATCGAACGTGGACATGAATATAATCAGCAGGACGTTGTTTCACGGTGTAGAACCAGGATCCACCTGGTTCTGGGTGTTTTACACAGCAGAACCACAGGGTCCGACGTCAACTCCTGGAACACCAGGAAACTGGAATAGAAGAATATGACACACAGCGTCCATTCTGGCCTCTCTTGAAGTTCTGCAGCGCCCCTCTGTGGAAAACTCCTGGACTTACCTTATATAACACACGTGTCAAACTCAGGCCCGGGGGCCAAAGCTGCCCCGCAGTGGAATTTTATTTGGGCCGCATATAGCTCCTATATACTGGCAGGATTTATAGTATTAGCGGTGAATGCACTATGTTATAGCACATACTTTTTTTTTTTTTCAATTGTCGGTCCCTGGAAAAAAGGATTAAAATTAAACAAGAACTGGAACTGGTTACAGATAAAGAGACACAATATTTTGAATTGAATTTCTCATGTGTTTGTTTATGTTTATGTGTTTCACCCCTGTTATATAACTGTAGCCAAAATTCTTAGCCAGTCTCAACAAGCTATAGTGGTAGGAAGAAGTTTAATTTTTTTAGTTGGTTGCAGAAACGACTCAAAAGAGACATTTGTTTTTAACATTTATTTATTTTTGTCCTAGAACATGTCTGTATGACTGACTGTCTGACTGACTGACTGACTGACTGTCTGTCTGTCTGACTGACTGTCTGACTGACTGACTGACTGTCTGACTGACTGTCTGTCTGACTGACTGACTGTCTGACTGACTGACTGTCTGTCTGACTGTCTGTCTGTCTGACTGTCTGTCTGTCTTTCTGTCTGACTGTTTGTCTATACAGATGTTCACGTGTGACATCACTGTCAATAACAGTTTTTTTTTCTTTTTTTCTTTTTTTTTTTTGTTGAGTTAGCAGAAGATCTAACCAGGAAACAGTTTCCCCTACAGGCCAGGAAATGCATCATTCTCTGACACACACACTCATAGTGCCACTCCTCCCCTCTCACACACACACACACACACTCAAAGGCAGTGAGAGGACATCCTGCCCAGTTGTATATATGTGTCACTGCTGACGGCTGCGACTCCACACCAGGTAAAACTCAGCTCCGTGTTTTCAGTTTCTCTCTCTCTCTGTCTCCCCCGACTCCCTGTTTTCTTCTTCTTCTTCTCTGGGTTTCTTTACAGACTTTATGAATCGTTACGCTGACGTTTGTCGCTGTGTTGTAACTGTTCTGTTGCTGAACATGTGAAAACTAGTCTGTCTGATGGTGAGGGCTGTGGAAACATCTCTGATGTCGGGAGTTTATGATCAAACAACTGATGTATATATGTAAATATATATATAAATACATACATGCATATTGTCATAAGCGATAAACACACTTCACGTGACTCTGTCATCGACCATGTGGAACAATTTTATAGGATTCAGTCAATATGGTTCACTACATATATGTAAATACATATACATATATGTAGGTGTATATACAGTATATGGATAAATATATGTACGTATATATAATTCTGAATTTAATTCTGATTAATCACAGAGTAATAATTGCAAATAATCATAATAAATTGTGGCTCTAATTAATCATGATTGATCAAAATAAATCAATAAATGTAAAGATGACAGAACAGACAAATAACAGCAGTTCGATGTATGTGTTTCACACCTGTTTTTAGGTGTAAATGATCCAAACGACAGAATTATTAAGATGGAAAAATTGTCAAGACAAATATAGAAAAGTGTGTCTGTCAGAATGTGTCTTCACAGAGTTGAGGCGTTTCAGTCAGACCTGAGTGACACCAGCCGGGGCCGCAGACCTGAAGTTGAAGCAGTGATCTGAAGCTGCTTCAGTCAAACAAATCATTTTCCCCAGGGCGTGTTCAAATAACAAGATGTGTGTTGACGGTGTAGCACGGCAACGACACGAGTGTGGACGACGTCGTACTGGGTTAAAGTGTGTCAAAAATGTTGAATCTGATTTAATTTAAAATGAATCAACAACAGCCGTCATTCATCAGTGAGTAAAATACTCCTGAAGTTTTTGGTTTTTTTTCTTTCACCTCGAAGGTTGTGGGTTTACGTGCAGGTTGTGTGTTGTGTGTTGGTGTGTTTGTTGCTGTTTATGCAGGACTGGACTGAAGCGGGGGAAACCAGATACAGTGTGTAAAGTCACAACACTGGAGCAGCAGAGCGGTGGTGCAGCGGCAGCGATTTCCTGCCTGTTAGTTTGGCAACAGCTGATGTGAAAATCAGGACATTTTGGTCACACGTTGTTCACACTTCCTGTGGTCGTCTCTTAAACGTCGATTTCCCGCTGTCACATGAACGCAGCCCCACATCGGATTCAGTTCTCCTCACGTCCGTCTTCGTCCCCGTGTCAAATGGAAGCTCAGTCTGTTC
>NC_024323.1:13591308-13595449 GCF_000523025.1 Cynoglossus semilaevis
TAGGGATTAGTGGAGGCTACTTGGCTCATTAGCATGTGAATAGTTCTGGGAGCTTCTTTCAGTGGCCAAACACCCTCCCTCCTTCATCACTCTCTCTCCCCCCTCTCTCCCTCTCTCTCTCTCTCTCTCTCTCTCTCTCTCTCTCTGCTGGACTCAAAAGCAGTTTCAGAGGCCCATCACTGCAGACTTCATCTTTGCAGGAAGAGGAGTTTACGATCAGACTCCTTGGTCCTGCTCTGCTCTAACCAGCCGAGGAGCTCGTGACTGAGAGGAGGTAGGGTTTAGTCTTTCTCTCTTCCGTCTCCGTGGACGTGTGTGGCCTACACTCTCAGTCCTCCGAGTGAACAATGAGGTCTCCCAGCGGACGGGGACACTTTGGCGGTCATGATGGGGGTTGGGGGAGTTGCGCTGGGCCTCAGCTGGGGTCTTACTCTGTTAGCCTGTAGCGTGGCTGAGGAGCGTAGCCCTCTAGAAGGTTCTGGTTTGTTTTAACTCCGTGTGAGTGAGACCTGAGCTCAGGCTGTCCATATTTGGTGGTGTGCAGGTTCATCATGTCAGTGATGAACGCCACAGGAGCAGGTGCAGCTGTTTTTTTCTCAGGGTCACAAGTGTTACTTCTGTTTCATCAGATTTACGGGCCCGGAATGAAAAAAACAAGGAATGTGACTTTTCTTTTTTTTCCTCGCTGTGAAAAGATGCAGATTCAAGATTTTTTTTTTTATTGTTGTTATTACGGAGTAGAAGGATTAAGTTGTTCACGATTTGTAGGAGATGGATGTGTTTATGTTTACATCATCACAGCTGTGAGTAAAGTCTTCATTTATTTAAAGCGAAATCGTTGACTTTTACTGCACTGAAGCAGAACCTGGTTTGATGCGATGATGTGGGTCAGCATGTGGGTCATGTGGACCGCGGGTCACGGGCCTTTCCTGGGCCATGAACCATGGTTTCATTTCTTATGACGGAAGAAGAAAAAAAATGGGGGCTGATATCAAAAGAAATGTAAAGGTCAAAGGTCAAACTAAACAGTACATTTTCCACAGCAACAACACCTGTGACACACGTACTGACGGTATCATGTTGTACAGAAAACTTATATATAAGTGTATGTCAGTCGGCCGCTGTAGATTTAATTTAATTAAACATGTTGTGTTTGTTTTTTTTAGCGGGTCTGTAATTCGATCTGATCCAGGAAACCCAGACAGAAAAGACTCTGATCTGTCAGAGTGTCTCAGGAACCAGGACAGATCCTCGTTCCTGATTCTGTCGGATTAGTTCAGTTCAGTTCACTGCTTAAACCCAGGAGTATTTATAGCTGATTAAATTATAGGAACTGACCGTCTGTACCTGTGTGATCTCACAGACCCCGTTACAAACTGTTGTCTCCTCCTTTTTTTCTCCTCCTACCTCAGAACCTTGTGGAGAGCTGGAGTCAGAGCTGCTCGCACCGATGGAGGAAGCGGAGGAGAAGGACAGGGGCATGATGGGAGTGGAGCGAGGAGGCGAGGTCCAGTGTGACGGTGACAGGCAGCCGGACAGCAAGAATGTCCAGAACTGCGTGTTGGGGAAAGAGGAGAACGGCGTGGACATCTGTCTGTCAGTGAAGGAGAAGGGGATGGAGGAAGAGGAGGAGGTGAAGAAGGAGCTGGAGGTGCAGATGGAGCTGGAGGTGCAGATGGAGCTGGAGGCAGACGCCTGTCAGCGGTTTCCTGCTCAGCAGGTTGGCTTCATCCGGGGAAACGACCTGTTTGGATACGTGGGCATCGAAGCCGTGCTGGACCAGATGAGACGCAAGACGATGAAGTCTGCGTTTGAGTTCAACATCATGGTGGTCGGTGAGTGACACAACAACAACAACGACAACAACAACAACAACAACGGAAACAGAAGAACGTCACAGCTTTTACATTTTTTGTTTGCGGTTTTTGAACAGTGAGCATGTACCTCCCTTCCTCCACTACAGGGGGTGCTAAACACTTTACATGAGTACCCCTAAGATGAAATATTAACTAGTCTAAACTCGAACCAGTAGGTGGCACTAATGCAACTTACAAGATTCAGACCGGCTGGTAAAGACCAGAGAAGAAGTCGTGGTGTTCGATGTTAGCAGCTTTAGCTAACAACAACTTGACCCAGTCCTGGTAAAGACTGACTCTTTAATAATAATAATAATTTGCAACCAATACAGGCTGCCACAGGAGGCGCTATTAGCAATATGTGGTTCCTCTGGGAATCGAACCCACGACTCTCTGCTCTCTGCTTGCAGGCCAGGCCATGCTAACTTCAACTTACTAGTAAGACTCTAACATGCTGCTAACAGTCACACTACGTACTAGCACAGTGCTAACTAGCGCAGTGCTAACAAACAGTGATGTTTCACTTTTCTTTTTTCTTTTTTTTTTTTTTGCTGAAGCTCCTGGTCTGAGATTTGAACCCAGACTGGAAACATCAGTGTTGTCAGTCACAGGAAGCTTCTCCCCCGAGGCCGCTGTGGTTGGTTGGTTGTGGTCTACACCTGTTTCTGACCTCCAACCACGTGTTTAACCTCAACAGCTCTTTGAAAGAGTCAATAGTTGTCAGGGATCTTTGGCAGAATTTTTTTTTCTTATACAACCAAATGAACACACACACATGTATGAACACACACGTCATGTGTCCCTCGTTCTTGGATGGAGACCCTTTAAAAGCCCCCCCCTGATCCCCGATCCCCGAGTTAAAAAAAAACAACAAAATGTTGTGTGTTGTGTGTGTGTGTCAGGATTCAGGAGTCGTGTTGAGTGAATTTATTTTTCGTTAAAACTGGAAGAGGAAGTGTGAATGTGTCGAAGGGAAGTTGAACACCTCTCCTCACAATGACACACTGACACACACACACACACACACAGATGAAACTATTATCTGTCGACAGCAGTGAAGTCACAGACGTGTCAGTCGTGCTGCCGTCCGTTTCTCGACACTCTTTAAAAAATGAGACTTCCTGACATTTACTGAAACGAAAATCCTCCGTTCTTCATGTCAACATTTGAATTTGAGACATGAATATTTTTGTAACCAATAAAATGTCTCGGTGGTCGGTGGCCATATTTAATGTCACCTTTAATCCCGCAGTACTCTTCAGACCCCTCGGTACTTTATGCTAACTTCCTGTCAGGTGAATGTTTTGCACTTTGTCATACATATCAAACCTTCCGTTGTAAAGTCACTTCCTGTCAAGCTGCACAGACCACAGACGTGTCTGTCCACCATCTAATACCCACACACTGATGTGGGTTTTTTGGGGGGGGGTCTTCAACTTGCTATATATGTATATATTCAACCTGTAGGTTTGGTCTGCAGGTCAGTCTGGTCTGGGGAAGTCCACTCTGGTCAACACTCTGTTCAAGTCCAAAGTCAGCCGCAAGTCCTGTCTGCCCAGCCACACGGAGGAGATCTCCAAGACGGTCAAACTGCACTCCATCAGCCACGGTGAGACACACACACACACACACACACAGGTCACCTGTGGATCTGTCTTCTCTCTCTCTCTCTCTCTCTGTCCCCCCATCTGGTGATGAGGATGTGAGAAGGTGAAGATCCAGATGTGAAGGTCAGAGTGAAACCTGGACCTTTCGACTCGTTCCGCTCCTGACTCTAACAGCAGACCTTTAACCCTGTACAGTCGGTCCAGAGTCCACTGGTCCACTGGTCCTGGTCCTGTGGTCCTGGACCAGGACGACCTGCTCCTCCTGTCGTTCTTCTTCTTTGACGGAACTGCTGTGATTTAGAACCTGAGCAGATGTGTGGTCCGACCTTCCCTGCAGCTCCACGTCCAGAGTGACACACTGACATCTGCGCTGTCTATAAATCCTGGGAAGTGCCCTTTAACAGCTCCGACCCTGCAGCTACCGTGGACCCCCCCCTCGCCCCCCTCCCCCCCTCTGGAGCTGCTCATGTTCCTCTCCGCCTCCTGTCCAACACAGACTGAGCCGTGACACCTGCCTCCAGGACACGCCTTGGATCTGCCTGACAGGGAGTGTGGGGGGGGGGAGGGGGGGTCAGGTGGAGGGGGGTCAGAGTTGTGTAAATCATGGAGCCTGTTCGCAGCAGTCAGTGTGTCCTAATAACAGGGTCTTGTCACATGACGAGTCACATGACGTCATGA
>NC_024323.1:13595485-13602714 GCF_000523025.1 Cynoglossus semilaevis
CAGCAGGAGGAAAAAAAAATCACACTTTCATTTGGTTCGGTTCACTTTTAAAAATTCGACCAAAGCGCCTGGATAATGTCACACAGTTGCAGTGAAGACAAAGAACCAGGGTTCACTTCCAAACAAACCAAGACCCAGGTTTTCAGGAGGACCAGTTTTTGGCTGGTTTTGGTTCACAAAAAAAAACAAGTGGACTATCTGTAGAAACGGACTCTGTGGTCCAGTTGAAGTGAACCAAACGGCTCTGGTTTGGTGGAGCTCTTCAGACGTTCTTCACTGGAGATGGTTCTTCTACAGGACTGTTTCATCTCACCATCTACTCATCGGTGTGTGAGGCAGTAAAACCAGGTCAGGCTGACGGGTCTGCACACACACACACACACACTTATTCACACACTCACACACACACCCAGACCAACTTTACTTTACTGCATCTGGAGGTTTTAATGAGGACCTTCCAGATGTGGGTTCCTCGGTGGAGATTCTTCTCTGTTGACTCATCAGTGGACCTGGACCTAAATGATAGTCCTCACGTCTCTGCTCGCACGTGCACGTGACACGTGCACGTGACGGCCCGACTCAGACCATCTTTGATCTCAGCGTCTTCTCACATGTTCCCTCTTGTCCGTCCTGCTCTGGTTGTTAGCGTCTCCGCTGGACTGTCGTTGTCCCCCCCGTCCTCCCCCCCTCGTCCTCACCCTGTTATTGACACCAGAGTAAACCAGCGCTTTAATCACAGACCTGGACAGTCAGTCACTGGTCTGATTCACTCACTGACGCTGTTTTTTCACTGACAAAGTCGATAGTTGTCGTCAGTCGTTAGCCTCCGACTCACCGCTAATAAATCTGTCAAAGGCTATAATTGGGCCTCAGCTTTTCACCGTGCGGCATGTGAGGAACGTCAACGACGTTAACGTTGTTTCTGCGTCTGTGTGTCGACAGTCATCGAGGAGAAGGGAGTGAAGATGAAGCTGACGGTGGTCGACACCCCGGGCTTCGGCGACCAGATCAACAATGACAACTGGTGAGGTCCAGCGGCTTTGACTTTGACTCTGCTTAGTTTTAGTCCTGACCGTGACCCCTGTGACCCCCGTGACCCCTGTTTCTGCTGCAGCTGGGAGCCAATAGTGACGTACGTCAAGGACCAGTACGAGAAGTACCTGAGGGAGGAGCTGCACGTGAACCGCAAGAGGAGGATACCAGACACCAGAGTCCACTGCTGCATCTACTTCCTGCCTGCCACTGGTCACAGGTCGGTACCAGCGGACAGCACACTCCGTTGATGACATCATCATCTGCATCACGTTCATCGTCCGTCTGTCTGTGTCTCCAGGTTACGTCCCATCGACGTGGAGTTCATGAAGAGGTTGGGGAAGATCGTGAGCATCGTGCCTGTCATCGCCAAGGCTGACACACTCACCATAGAAGAGAGACAGGAGTTTAAAGAGAGGGTGAGGAAGAACACACACACCCCTCCCCCCCACCCCCCCTCACAAACACACACACAGACTTCTCTGCAGCCACTCGTATAAATCCTACAGAAATAAAAGACTTTTCTTTGGGTTTAAATAAACACAGAAAACAGTCAGAAGTGTCAGTGTTTCCTACGTTTTTCCGGTCAATAAACTACACAGTAAAATTCTAATTCTTTTAATTTTATAATTCTATTTCTACTATTTCTGATGTGATTTTGGTTCAAACAACCGTCTGGTGAAATAATTTTTTTTTTATTATTATTTCTATTCTCCGCTCACCTGTGACAGATAAGGCAGGACCTGGCAGCCAATGGGATTCAGGTTTACCCTCAGAAAGAGTACGACGAGGATCCGGAGGAGCACGTCATCAACGACAGAATCAGAGTAATGTCTTGTCATGTGATCATCTGATGATGTCATCAGTCGGATTAATTATCACCAACCTGACGTTAGTTCTGACTGTTCTGTCAGGCCTGAGGTCGTTGTTGTTGTTGTCGTTGTTGTTGTTGTTGTTGTAGTACAAGTACACGCCGATACTCCACTGTCATACTTTGTACTTCTTCAGGAGAGTATTCCCTTCGCCGTGGTGGGAACTGATAAGGAACATCACGTGAACGGGAACAAAGTGCTGGGCCGAAAAACCAAGTGGGGAATCATCGAAGGTAAGGTTCACTACACACTTAAGTTAATGTATACACTGTAAATGTGTGTATATGTGTATATATATATTGTCTGTATATATTTATAAATGTAGGTTTGTGTATGTAAATATATATATACGTCGTGCTATGATTTTATTTACCATTTTATTAATATAATTTCTAAACTGATTCCAACTGCAGTGAAAAACGAACGCTGGTATCTAAAAGCAGAGCTGCACTGCCCCCTTCTGGGTGACATGTGAAGTTTTTTTTTACTTCGTAATTGACTTGATTTCATTGACTTTTCTCTTCACTCCCACAGTTGAAAACGTGGCTCACTGTGAGTTCTCCAACCTGAGGGATCTCCTCATCAGGTGAGTGTGGTCCGACCAGCAGCGGCTGAAGGAAATCAGGGATAAACACACTTGACTTTTCTTCTTCTTCTTCTTCTGTTGTGTTCAGGACTCACCTGCAGGACCTGAAAGACGTCACACACAACATCCACTACGAGACGTACCGCGTACGACGGCTCAACGAGAGCAACATCACCTTCAGTGAGCTGGGACTGTTGACCCGGCCGCTGGAGAACGGAACTGCCGACAAATGATAAAAAAAAAAAGTTTTTTTTCTTTATTTTTTCATTATGGGACCAACGAGTGAATTGTCTTTTAATGAGAGTTTCTGTTTGAGATCGACACAGCGTATAAAGGTGTGTGAAATATAATTATCGTCGTCAGTGTCTGTTCAGGACGTAGGGGGAGGAGGAGGGGGAGGAGGAGGAGGAGGAGGAGGAGGAGGAGGAGGCACGCAGCTGAAAATAACTTTTTTTTTGGAGAGAGTTTGAATGAAGTAGTCAGCAGTGACAGACAAGTGACACATGAAAAAAACAAAAAGTAACGCCTTTTCTCACACACACACCATCAGCAGGTGTTAATTTGGTAGACATTTTTATTTTTATTTTCTTTACCAGGAGATTAGATTGAGTTTTTAGCACCTGGTTCAGATTCACTCCAAACTGATCCTCCGTTGTTTCCTGTGTTTGACTGGAGTTTGATCTGGTTCACGAGAGAACAGTCACTAATATAGAAGCAGCTGATGATGATGATGATGATGATGATGATGATGTCATTAATAAACCAGTCTGTGTTGAGGATGAGAGGAAGTGTAGAAAAAAGGGTTGTTTATGTTACAGACTGTCGTCGCTCACGTGTTGAATCGAATCAAATTTGTAGTTTTGGTAAAAAAAAAAAAATAAATAAATAAATAAATAAATAAAAAAAGCCCAGAACAACAGAGAGATTAAGAATAAAGCAGCAACTTTGACTCATTTAATGTATTATACACTCAGAAATGTTGAAGATTTTCAGAATAAAAGTATGTTTACAAACCACTCTGAATTTTTACTTCTTTATAGAAATAAACGTGGGGGAATTTTGGAAAAACCAGTGTTGAGACTCGTTACACCTTCAGTTGAACTCTTTATGAGGCCACGCGGTGAGAGAACGGTTGGTACTCTTGCCTGAAGGTCACCAGTTTGAGGCTGAGCTGACAGCCAGTCTTTGACGATGATGATGATGATGATGATGATGATGATGATGATGCCACTCATTCTGATCAAGTCTGAATTGTCTGTGTCTGTGAGGAAAGTAGATCCGGCTGTGAAGTTCTTTTGTGTCAAATACAGGTCCAAATAGTTTAAATTTGAGTCTTATTTCCAAAAATAAATTAAAAATAATTTTGTGATTTTTTTTTTCTAACAGACAGACTTTACTGGGTGGAGCTCTGCTCCACCCCCACACATGAAGGGTCTATTTAATCTCGTTCACGCTCACATTCACACTAATGATCAGTTCAGAGTGAACGATCCTGGAAAAAAAAACACACAAAAAGACCAGCTGTAAGAGCTGGGAATTGAACCCCTGACCTTCCTACTGTTAAGCTAGAGCACTAACCACTCTCCCAAAAAAAAAAAAAATTTATTGCAGGACATTCACCCCTGACTGAACCTCCTCCCTCTGACTCCTCGGTGCAGGGAGTCAGAGGAGAGAAAAAAAAAGAAAAAAAAACGAGAACCAAACTGAAACGTGACAAAGATCAGGATCTTCTCAGCGTCATCAGTAAAGTTGTGGGTCTTTATTATTTTTATTTTTTTAACTGCTTACTTGAGGTTGTGCTGTACAAGGGTTGTAACAAAATGGTGACAGAGACAGTCATAGAAATAAGAGCAGTCTTTGAAGATTAGAAAATGTTCCGACGATGATTCCTGGACGACTGGCCTGGAGAACGTTCTCTCACAGTTCATGTAAACACGGACTCCAGCCACAGGGACGCACACACACACACACACACACACACACACAGGTGGAGTTAGGTGATGCTGCAGGACCCCGGGAACACGGGCGTTGGGGGCGGAGGCAGCCGTTGGTGGTGCCCTCTGGTGGGTGAGTTGTTAACGCAACTCAGTGTTCAGCACAGACATGTTTGAATTTGACAGGAAATGAGTCAAACGTGTCCCGTTTAATTAAAAAAAAAAAACAACATCGATCATTATTGGAGCATAAATACTAATTGTTGCTAATTACACATTTCAACCGTTGGTTCTATCAGCGGCAGCCGATCCATGAGTCGGAAAAGCTAAAAAAAAAAAATTTTAAAAACAAAACAGGAATCTCTTGGCACCAGGTCCAGTTCGCTGACGTCATCCGGTGATGATGACGATGATGATGACGATGATGACAGTGAGCGTTAATAAAAACAAACTGCTTCTTTATTATCACTCACCAAAACAGAACAACGCATCATGCCACCGTACACTGTCGGTAATTTTGGGATCACAACTCTTTTTTTTTTCTTTTTTTTTTTCTCCAGGTCAGGATGTCAGTCCTGCTGCAGTACCATAAATCACCACCAGGTGTCTCCCCTTCACATCAGCGAAGAAATAAAACCCAGACAATGAGAATTCTGTACATCGCCGAGACATGAAAGTAATTAATTTAAAACTATTTTTAAAACGTTTTAGAGTGTGGTTTTATACGGGACAGATTTACTGTAAAGTCAAACTTATTTGAGGGTAAAAAATTAAATCAGTTTATCAAATCAAAAGTAAAAAAAAGGAACTTTCTGTGTACACGTTACATTTTTCCACAGAATATGTGTGTGTGTGTGTGTGTGTGAGGAGGTCACATGCATTAAAAAAAGCATCATATATTATTTGATGATTTCATATATAATGTAAATATAATTATTATCCTATATAATTCACTTTTTATTTATAGTTTTATTCCATTGTAATTTATATAGAGGAGCAGGAGGAAGTGATCGTGTTTTTCAAAATAAAATACCAGGTTACCCAACGTTGATATCAACTAAAATAAACAGCTTCCGGTACCAGATGATCCAAACAGTTAGGATCAAACGTGTGACCTCCACTGACACACCAGTCCACTGTGACCATGGGTGACACTGGTTTTAAATGAACAGCTGGTTCAGAAGAACCCGGTCCGGTCCGGTCCGGTTACCTTTTCCAAAATATATCTACAGGACGAGTAGGTGACTCATATAAATGTAAGGAATTTTAAAATAAATTAAAGAATAAATAAAACCTGACGACATGTTTATGAAAAAATTCGCTTCTTAAAAAAAATAATAAAAATAAATAAAAAGACAACACAGTTCATCTCACATCAATGATCTGCTGTAACAGTCCATATGAACACACACACACACACACACAGCAGGACTCGTTCACTAATATTTTCCGACAATGTACTGAAACACGACGACTGACCTCAACGTTCGTTCGTTCGTTCGTTCGTTCATAGCGTCCATCATTTCTGCTCACGTTAAATAAACTCTGATCTGTTCGTTGGTCTTCAATAAAGTATGTGAAAGAGTACGCTCGGCTTGGTAACACTGTATTTATAAAAGTACAAAGTACTACGAGTACTTACGAACTTGTTACAGTTGTGATCAGACGGTGGCGCTGTCACAGCTCACTGCTTTTAATTTGAAAATCCAACCCCTTGTCGTTGTCTTCCTCCGCCTTCAATTTTCATCGTTAAGTCATTTTTATATTAAATAGGACAAATCCAACTAAAATATTTTTGTAAAAAAAAAATTTAAAAAAAAAAATCCAGAAATCCACACCACATTGAAAAGGCTCTGAGCTCCTCGTCGTTTCACAATATTCAATAAAAATCCACAAACCGCCGCCGTCCTCCGCTCCCAACCGAGCACAGAAAACCTGCTTCACCCTTTAAAACTCGAATGTACACAAAAGTACTGCGTTAGCCCTCCTGCGTTATTTACTAAAAAAAACAAACAAAAAAAAAAACCTCTGAGCCTCAGCAGAAAGTCAAAGTCTGCTTCATGATTCACTGCCTCAGTGAGCCGTTCCACCTTAAATAACACGACAGTCTACAGATATGTCCGCGGTGAAGATGGACGCGAGCGCTAAGTCACTTAAACGTGCAGGTCCGGCTGAAAAACAATGTAAACTTGGTTTATTTTCCCCTTCAGTTTTTACTCCCTTTCAAACCTCTGATATAAGACACAAACTCAAAATGAAAAAAAAAAAAAAAAGAAGAAGCGGCCAGCGGTATCCCAGAATGCTCTGAGGCCATGACACAACCACACAGATGTTAGGGAGAAATGGTAAGTTTGTTTTGTTTTTGTTTTTTTTTTTGTCCTTCACGTCCTGCAGTGACTGACTCTCACCTGCTGGTGTCCTGAAGACAAACGCAGCTCGTCCTTCTGACTCCTGACTCGTTCCATCAGTTTTACTACAGAGGGAGATGGAGACGGATGTCTGTGTTGACGGATCATTTACAGTGTGTGTACGACGTCCAATCACATCAGTCTCTGTCGCTCCTTCCTGCTCACGCTGCTCTACTCTGTAAACAACAGCCTCTCGCTCCATTTTCCCCCCTGAAGGACACTCCCCGGTGGACAAGACGTCCCGGGCTCTTCACTCCGGCCTCCATTTTTTTTTTTTTTTTTTTTAAACAAAGCCCAAAGGCCTTTTCCCATCATCCTCTGGGTCTGGCAGGTGCCATCATCTGCTCCTGCCGCCTCTCTGCCGGTCCACCCTGTGGGGTCAGTCTTCTCAAAGGGT
>NC_024323.1:13602744-13604499 GCF_000523025.1 Cynoglossus semilaevis
GGCAGGGTGGGGGGGTCATGATGAACGGTGTGGTGCTGTAGGTACAGTGGAGTGTACGGAGAAAGGTGGAAACATGGCGGTCATTCAGTGGGTCAGTCGGTCACTGGACTGGGTCAGCGGTCTTACTCGATGACCATGCAGTGGGGCAGGTGCTGGGAGTAGTACTTGAAGAGCTCGGCAGTTGCCCCGGGGCAGTTGGTCAGTTCCAGCTCCTCCAGGTCCTGCAGCTGGATGAGGCCTGACAGGCCGTTGGTGGTCAGCAGGGGGCAGCCTGGAGGGGGGCAACAACAACACTGTCAGGCAGAGCTGCGTCAGGTTTGGTTGTTTATTAAACCAACATGGTTCTACAGTGACCTCACTTCAACAGCAGAGGGAGCTGTGTCCAGCCTGCTGTACAGTATATACCACCTGGCTGTATGTGTGTGTGTTACCATCGTTATCCATTTTTGGCACTGTCCTAGTGTGTCTGCGTGTGTGTGTGTGTGTGTGTGTTGCAGATGAATCAGTGGGAAAGATGAAGGAGGAAATCGAACCTGCGAGAGAGAGAAGACGGAGACTCCTCATCCCAAACAAATGCTGCAGTCCAAAGTCCTGTACCTGTGGAAGGAAGAGGTCAACAAAGGTCAAGAATAGATGGATGGATGGATGGATGAGTAGATGGATGGATGGATGGATGACTAGATGGCTAGGATGGATGAATGGATAGATGAATGGATGGATGGATGGGTGATGGATGGATGAATGGATGGATGTGTAGATGGATGGATGGATGGATGGATGGATGAGTAGATGGATGGATGGATGAGTAGATCATGGAAGGATGGATGACTAGATGGATGGATGGATGGATGGATGAGTAGATGGTTGGATGAATGGATGGATAGATGAATGGATGGATGGATGGATGTGTAGATGGATGGATGGATGGATGTGTAGATGGATGGATGGATGGATGATGTGAAGATGGATGGATGATGGATGGGTGGATGGATGGGTGATGGATGGATGAATGGATGGATGTGTCCCACCTGGCAGCACCAGCGCAGGTACAGGCTCCTCAGGGAGGACATGGTGGACAGATATCCCAGTCCGGTGTCTGTGATCCTCACACACCTACAGACACACACACAGCACAGACTCCATCACAAACCCAGACCCAGAAACAACCGCCGGCCGCCGTCCTGCGCCGCGTGGGCGCTCCGACCCACTGACCTGTCCAGCACCAGCTCCTCCAGCTTGTGCAGGTCACAGGCGATGTACTCCAGGGCCATGTCGGTGATGCGGGGACACCAGGACAGGTCCAGGCTGCGCAGCTTCCTCAGGTTCTCGGCCACCAGCTCCACGCCGTCGTCCGTGATCTTGGAGCAGCCGGAGAGGCTGAGGGCGGTCAGGTTGGGAAGGCTGTGCACCATGTTGACCACGCCGTGGTTGGTGATCTCCCAGCAGGAGTGCAGCCTCAGGGTGTGGGTGGTGTAGCCCTGCGGGTCAGGATTATTGGTAATAGGGGGAAAAAAAAAAAAAAACGTACGACACGGGTGTCAAACATAAGGCCCGCGGGCCAAAACTGGCCCGCTCGGGGGTTCAATATGGCCCACTTTTGAAATGTTGAAAGTGAAAAAAACGCACAAAACAACTGCATGTAAGTGATGTTTTAGTCAAATATTTCACTTTTGTCTCATATATTTGTAGTTATTTGCATCAAAACAAAAATCTCAACTCTACTTTTTTATAATATCTCTACTGAAACAACTACAG
>NC_024323.1:13604525-13608062 GCF_000523025.1 Cynoglossus semilaevis
GGTAGGCCTGCAGGCTCAGCTCCGACAGGTTCGGTAGCAGCTGCGAGATGGCGGCGATGGCGTCGTCGGCCACGTTGATGCAGTCACTGACGCTGAGGGACGTTAGCCGGGCGTTCAGGCTGGACCACAGGCCGGCCTCCGTGAAGTCGTTGCAGCCCGACAGCTCCAGGTGCATCAGACCCTGCATCTGCTCCAGCATCACCTGCAGCACAGACAGCACACCCGGTGGTCATGGATGGTGTTGGACCAAAGTCCACAGACGTGAACCACCAGAGGAAAATATCCACTGTAAAAATGGTCTTTCTGGGCTGTAGGTGGCGCTGTAGCCAATAACAATACAGTCATCCGGACATATACGAAGGGAGAACAGGAGATACAGAAACACTAGCAGTTTCATCAGGAATTGAACCGCTGACCTTCTTGCTGTAAGGCCACAGCACCGACCACACCACCACTGCGTGGCCCCAAACTGTTTACATGAAATGTTCAGATAAAATCTGGGGATCAAACCTCTACCCTTCGTACCGGAAGACCATGTGATGGACCGGGCTCCCCCCACGTCTCGTCTTTGTTTGATCTGTTCCCCTTTGATCATCAAAGACTAACCAGGGTTAAACTACACTAACCTTCAGTCGGCTGAGACGACCTGGTGTTTGATACATCAGTGACAACAGTAAAAACTACAGTCAGTACAGAGATCCTGCAACCATCGACTGCAGTGGTAACCATGGAAACCAACCACTCATCCCAGAATAGGAGACCCGGCTGGAGAAGGAACAGCAGTGGGTTTTTTTTTTTTCTCTAAACTGTCAACGAGGAAAACGATCGCAGCGACTCGACTCGCTGTCTGTACCTGAGCAGAGGTTCAGTTCTGGTCCACAGACACAGAGACACAGAGACAGAGACAGAGAGACCCTGCTGCTGCTGCTGCTGCTGGTGCTGCTCTGAGGTGACGTAATGTCCCAGGAAGAGGCAGCTAACTGTGTGTCTGTTTGTTTATTATACTTGTGGGGACATTTGTTGCTGTGAGGACACAACGTCCTCGGGGTGGGGGAGACATTTTGAAGGTCTCCGCCGAGTGGGGGGAGAATTTAGAGGTTGAGGAAGATTTAGTCTGGAATGAGGTCGAAGGTCAGATGTGGTGAAGTTTACTTTTCTGACATTTATTATTATTTGTTTTAATGTGTGTTCTCAACCTGAGGTTCAGTCTCAGCTCCAGGGTGGTCCGCACTGAGGCCGAGGCTCGGTCTGGTTCCCTGAGCTGAGGTTCAACTCTTTATTAAATCACTTTTTTTCTGATTTCACGGTTCTTAAAGAGGTCTTTAAACCAGTGTTTGTTTCCCAACATTTTTGGAGCCACGGCACAAAGAAACAAACAAAAATCTGACAGAAAGTATATGTAATAAAAATATAATAATCTTCTAGTATAAATTACCTCATAATTGACTAAAATCCCGGCCTGTTTAGTTGAAGACAACGCCGATTTACTGGCAGGAATTGAAGAAAGACACTCACAAAGATCTTCTTCAACAGATCTGATTGGCTTTTTTTTCAGTTTTCATAGCTATCTGCTGCCACCTAGCGGAAGAGTATTTAATTGTTCCGCCTTTCATGATTTGACGACAGGTGAAAAATTATATGCAATAATTAAATAAATAGTTTTCAGCTCAATTAAGTGAGATTGGATAATTTTCCACGGCACACTAGTGGGCCACGGGCCAGTGGTTGGGAAGCCCTGTATATTCCAGACGTACTGACTCACCTCCAGACCAGCGTCTGTGATGGTGGACCTCTTCAGGCTGACCGAGCGGACGCCCTTTTTGGACAGCGGGTAGTTGTCGATGAACTCACAAATGTCCAGGTCCGACACGCCCACTAGGCAAAAAGACTGGAAGCCGCGCAGGGCGAAGGCCTGCAGGCTGACAAACTCCTTCTCCCCGTTGGGCAGCGGGGTGTACAACTCCTTGGCGTGCAAAATGGGCGTCACGCCCTCCCAGAACTTGGGCTGGTAGAGCACCTTGCGCCACGTCTTGCACACCTGCGCCAGGACACATTTTTCACTGGTGGTGAAGTACCAGAGCAGGCGGTTGAGCAGTTTCTCATCCAGGACCAGCTGGCGCTCCAGCAGGATGGGCTTGGGCAGGGTGAGGGGGGGCAGCTGGCGATGGGACGGCTTCAGGCCCACCAGGGGCTTCCCGGGCTCCAGGTCTGAAGTCAGCAGGGAGGCGGCCGAGTGGGGGAGGCCGGTGCCGTCCAGGTGGTGGTGGTGGTAGGAGAGGGAGGATGTGGGGGGGGGCAGGATGGAGGGCACGGACGAGGACTGGCACAGGCGGTTCTTGGCAGCTGGGGTCCCTTTGGTGATACTGGCGCTACCCAGGCCGTTGGGCTGGCTGGGGGGCAACTTGACCATACCGTTGCGAGTCACACAGGCAGACTTCAGCTCGCTGGGGGTGGACATGTTCAACATTTGGAACCTGGGGTAAAGAAGGAGAAAAGAAAAAAAGAAAGTCAGATAAGACGACAACGACGACGTGGACCTGGACTAGAGGTTGGTGATGAGACAGGAAGTGCAGCCTTGAACCTTGAACTCCTGACCAGGTGGGCCACGTCTGACCCGTGAACCCACAGCCACATCGGACCCAAAAAAAACGATACGATACATTATTACATTATTAGACTTTTTTTTGACCCTCCAGTGAAACAGCAGGGACAAAGATCTGGATCCTGATCTATGTGTTGGACTACATTATCTGCCCCCTGGTGGACTGATTGTACCAAAAAAAAAAAAAGTCAACGAACGATCGAGAGTTCTCAGATTTATAATAAAAAATACCCAGTCTACTTCAGTCTGCTCTCTTCTTCTTCGGTGGTGTTTCCGTCAGAGAATTCCTCCTCTGTAGGTTGACCTTTGACCCCAGGTCCAACTCCTTCATCCCGGTCTGGTCTAAGGACTGAAATCCCTTAAACGTCCTTCAGCTTTTTATGCTCAAATCAGAGGAAATAGATGTCCACGATGGACGGAGACATGACCGAGAGTCTACTCAGAAAACGTCCACAGAGCTGGACGTCTGAGTGGACACGTGTGTGTGTGATGGACGAACAGATACTGTAGTGCCGTCTCATCACGGCTGTTGTTTGTGTGTGTGTGTGTGTGTGTGTCATCTCATTGTATCGTCATCAATAGCGGCAGCGTTAGCGTTAGCAGCAGAGAAGAACAGACTCGGTTATGTAACCTGCTGACTTCACACACTACAGCGGCATCTCTTTGTTCTTCTGCATTCACACACACACACACACACACAAACACACCTGTGTCTGTTTATGTGTTTCCAGCAGGACAGACCCCCCCGCCACCGTCCCCGTCCCCCCCGGTCCATCTGGTGGTCCGGTGAAGACCACAGCTCTGACATCATCGAAAACATCTTTTTCAGACCAGTGTTTCACTCAGTCCGGACTCCAAACACACACCGACACTGACTTCCTGAACTGCAAACGCACCCTTTCATTACGTTCCTGTCATGCCAGTGTCTAATATAC
>NC_024323.1:13608424-13612957 GCF_000523025.1 Cynoglossus semilaevis
AACATACACACACATTCAGAAACTCCAGTTCTGATTTAAACTAAATGAGGAACTGAGTCCAGTTCAGATGTGGAACTGATGTTTTCAGTAACTTGATCTGAGAGGTCAAGGCCACATGTGGGTCAAAAGGTCACACACGCTCCACTTCGACTTACAGCCTAAACTTAGTTATGAATCTGACTGGATAAAAGCTAATGCTAAACTAAAAAAAAAACAAACAAACCTCAGCTCCACTGATGCCGGTCTTCTGTCTTCTGATTGGCCGAAGCGAATAAGAAGCAGAAGAACTTTTTTTTTACCGACCCCAGTGGATCGGTTCCTGTGTCAGTTCCAGGTGGAGTTTGTGAACTGTTGTAGATGTTTCTAGACTTTTCCATAAAGACCCTGTTAGATCAGTGTTCAGATGAAGTACAGTGTGTATTACTACACGTACTACACGCAGCCTCAGTACTGTGTTGTTTCCCACACTGAATACTACAAGTTCAGTTAAAAACTGTACCTTAATCCCTGTGATTTAGACCAAATCAGACGCTAAATATTGTGTTTATTCAGTGAGTGATCGTTAAAGGAGCAGTGCTCCGTTTTTCATCCGAACGTCCAGGGACGTCAGACAACAACAGAAGCACAGGGCAGAAATGGCAGAAAGAAAGAAAGAGGGAGTCACATGGCTGCACACAAATGAGAGGGGGTGGTTACGTCACTGACAGACGCTGGCGTCATTGTGTTGTTTAATACGCAGCAGCAGCAGCAGCAGCAGCTCATCATCAGCTCCTTCTGCCCCTGAAGGCCGCACCGTGCCGCACAAAGAGCCGGAGCTGCTCCTGCTGCTCCTGCTGCTCCTGCTGCGGCTGCAGCTCCTCATCCAACTGTCACACACACACACACACACACACGAACACATCCCCTCATCCACGACACACACCCACTGCGCCCATCCTCCGCGTCCGGCCTGCTCCTCTCTCCTCTCTCCCTCTGTTTCTCCCCCCCTCTCCCCCCTCCTCCCCCTCGTCCTCCTCAGCATCTTTCTCTCACCTCTGAGATGTGAATTCACTCGGACATTAATCCATGGTCCTCGGCCGCTCCTGCCTCACCGTCACGGTTATCACAAGAGGAGGAAGCTGCCCTGCCCGTTATGTCCTCGCAGCAGGCAGGAGGAGGCGAGCGATGCGCGCACACATACAGTAGCAGCGGCCGCGTCCACGATCACGTCCGGTGATCCAGTGTCAGGGGTAAACGAAGCCCAGAGAAAGAGGCGCGACCTCCAACCGTGTGTGGATGTGGTTCACAGGTGAAATAAAAGCCGTGTTTTCCACAGGCTGCTCCTCCTCCTCCTCCGTCTCCCGCACAGGTCTCTGTCTCCCCCAGAGTCTCCGCTCACACAGACGCACGCACGCACGCACGCACGCACGCAGCGGCAGCGCTTTCTCATTTAAAGAGATATGATTGTGCAGCTGCTGCAGCCTCGCTGCCAGTCTGTTCCTTATGTAACCGGTGCAGCCCACACTCCGCTGCTGCTGCTGCGGCTCCGGTTGGACGTGTGTAAATAAAGTCATACATGGGGAAAATTATTTTTATGTTTTGTATTTTATATCACTATAAAATACAGTTGGGACATTTAATCATCAGTCCCAGAATATCACAGACATCTTTTACCAACAGACGCGACCTGTTCTGTCTGCTGTGATGAGCCAATGAATGATCGTCATTAATTAAGTCTCATTTAAACACTACTTTTTTTATTTCCATCATTTCTTACCTACTGGTAACAGTGATGCGCAGCCTCCAGCCCTGTAGGTGGCAGTAATTCCCCTGAAGTCCAATTAACCACCAGGAAAAAGATGAAGAGTTTGGATATGGTTTTCTCCATAATATAGGGTTGTTGTACCGTAGCTAACGTTAGCTACGGTACAACAACCAAACAGTCGTAGCACGGCTGACGGTAATAGCCAAAAAAAATCTCATCCTGCATTTAAATAAAATATAAAATACTTTAGCTGTATATGTCGACGACTCACATGTATTTCTACGCCAACTGAATGCATTTTTTATAGTAAGTCTATATGTTATTGTCGTTTTACAGTCGTTACAATCAGACGTTAGCTGTTAGCTTCAACCATGTTTTCGATTTTCGATCGTCACTTATACGATGACTGATAAACAGGAAGTAGATCCTGGAGAATCATGTGACTCATCGCTCCGTGATCAGGATCAATGAGTGACTGCAGCATCGATTATTAGGACTGTTACGGACGGGTCGCATCTTTTAACACACAAACCCAGTGAGCTGTGTCCACTCTGAGGTCGTGACCTCTGACGTGAGGTCACACTGTTAGACCTTACCGTACACTCCGACTGATCCGACTGATCCGACTGTCGTCAAACACCCACTTCCTGGGCTTTTCCTGTTATGGGCATCGCATCACTGAGGAAGAAACACTGTGCTCCTCCTCCCTCTGCTCCTCCTCTTCATCTTGTCAGCCCCCCCCCTCTCTCTCTCTCTCTCTCCCCCTCCCTCCCCCTCTCTGGATCCAAACAGAGCCACAGTGAAAGAGAGGTTTCTATTTTTAGCGTCTCACTCGGTTGCAGCCTCCCACCTCAGGACAAAGAGATACACCCACAAAAATACACAAATCTCCCATGGATGACACACACACACACACACACACACACACAACACGTTGGAAACAACAAACACTCACATAAAAAGAGAGACAAATGGGGAGAGAGAGAGAGAGAGAGAGAGAGGGAGAGAACAGTGAGGCCACGTGAACAAATAGAGACAGAAAATGATCCAGTAAATTCTAAGGTGGGAGGGATCACACACACACACACACACACACCTGAGACTGTGATTATTTTCCTCTTTGTCAGTGTGGCCAGTGTTGGTACTGATGTCTTTTATGTTTTTTTTTTCCACTAAAATTCCATTTCTCTTCTTTATTTTGACACGTTTATAAAATTTAAAAAAAAAACCATCTTCCAGGAAACAGGAGTGGGCCAGAAATAACTGACCTGGGCTGCAGCCCACACTGACCTGCCCCGGTGTTCTGTGTCTATATGATATGATACTGAAAACATTCAGGGATTTTTTTTTTAAATTTTTATTTATTGTTGTTTGAAATTTCTTCCAGCGTTTGTTGAGCTGCATCATCAGATCAGTCAAAGTTGTTGATATCTTAGAGCTAACTTTTAGCTAAATCTAGGCTAACATTTAACAGACATTCATTAACATTTTTTTATCATTTCTCTTTGATTATATATATATATATAAAGAATAAAAATAAATAAATAAATAAGAAAAGTGATTATTCAGATTAAAACTAGAACTCATTATAACATTATAAACCATGACAGAAAAACACACGTGCGGCCAAATAACAACACAAACACACACACACACACACACACACACACTGCAGTGGGGATGAGTCAGCCTCTGGGTTGTCATGGAGACACTGCCTCTTTGCAATCAGTCTCTTAGTAACTGTGCTGTTGCCGAGGCAGGAACCTGTGTGTGTGTGTGTGTGTGTGTGTGTGTGTGTGTGTGTGTGTTTCACATGTCACATGAACAAGCCTTTTTTCCCTGAGATGATTTTTTTTTTCAAGCAAATGTGTTAATTCAGTCACTTATTTATATATTAATTTATTTCTCTGTAAATGTCAGAGCAGGGGTTGTCAAAATGAGGTGCGTGTCCCTGAGGAGGCCCACTGTGGGGCTGCAGGAGGCGTGTAATGTTTTTGATTTGATCATTGAAATGTATTTAAATACATAGTCATACCCATCAATTTTATTTGCAAAAACTCGCAAATTAACGAAGCAGCGCCACCTGTGGTTTAGCTCCACTGATGCGACGGCGTAGTTGCCCTTCAGTTTGACTCCACATCAAACAGATGCTGACGACAAAACAAAACGTCTTGTTTCCATTTCATTTTCATCATTAAAATCTCTGTGTTTTTTGGTGTTTCATTTTCATTTCCTGCCTGACGACCTGTGTTGTGTTACATTCAGGGATAAATTCCTTCAACAATGACTATTTACCCTGTGATCCACTTTAACTTTGCCTCAGTTCCTTTAACCACTGCTCACAGACTGTGGTTGACGCGGTGTTTCTGTGGAGGACACCTCAGCTGTACATCACAGCAGAAAAATCCTCAGGCAGGTTTATGAAAATGGCTCTGCTCTGCTGCCTCCTCTTTGTTTCCTTCCTTCTTCCCTTCCTTCCTCCTTTCCTTCTTTCCTTCCTTCCTTCCTTACTTCCTTCTTTCCTTCTTTCCTTCTTTCCTTCCTTCCTTCCTTGTTTCCTTCATGCATTCCTTCCTTCCTTTCTTGTTTCCTTCCTTCTTTCCTTCATGCATTCATGAATTCTTTCCTTCCTTCCTTCCTTCTTTCCTTCATGCATCCATGCATTCATGCATTCATGAATTCTTTTTTTCCTTCCTTCCTTCTTTCCTTCTTTCCTTCTGTCCTTCTTTCCTTCCTTCCTTCTTTTCTTCCTTCTTTCCTTCATGCATTCATGAATTCTTTCCTTCCTT
>NC_024323.1:13618175-13626275 GCF_000523025.1 Cynoglossus semilaevis
CGCCTCCCCCCCCCCTCTCCTCTCCCCCCACCCCTGTTGTTCAGCATGCTCCATTCATAGTTTTTCTTCTTCTTCTTCTTCTTCTCCATTCACTGTACCAAGCAGGGATCCAGCAGCAGCAGCAGCAGCAGCAGCAGCAGCAGCAGCAGCTGCTCCGCCCACAGGTCTCTCCTCCACACAGAGCTCTGTGTTTGGATGCATTGACGTCACAGCTGACGCACAGCAGCCTGGAGTGGCCGGCGCCACCAAAACACCCGGATGTTGAGGCCTGAACAGAAGAATTATTATTAGCCAGCAGAGGGAGAGATTCAAGAAGAGAATGGGTGAGGGTTGGGAGGGTGTGGGGGGGGGAGAGGCTGTTGAATAATAATAATAAAAAAAGCCAGAACAGCATGTTGTCACCGTTTGGTTTCATCCATGAGGAACACAGAACTTGGTCCCAGATATAAAACAAATAAAACACATCACATATATATAAACAGTGTTACGTATATATTATTATTTTTTATTTTGATAAAAGTACATTGTGTTTGACATAGCACCATCCACTGGTTGATGAATGATGTTGTTGATGATCATCACCTTTCAACCCTGTCACAGACTATTGGAGAAAATATAGCAGAACAAAACTGTTAAAAAAAGTTGTAAGTTTGTTTATTGTTCAATAATGTTTAAAGATACTGATTTAACATTAGTCCAGCTCAACTCGTTGGATATTAATGACAATAACTATGGTTTTATGGTGAAAATAATAATAATAATAATAATAATAATAATAATAATAATAATAGCAATAGCAATAAAAGCTACAGGCAAAATTAGGAACAAAAAAGAAAAAACATTAGAAACAAAAAAAAGGTTTTACTCTGTGGTTTAATTTAGAGGATGTCTTTTTTCTGTTAAATCCTGCCACCTAGCGATCATAAATAGAAAGCGACGGTACTTAAAACTTCCTGTACCCCCACACTGTTGTTGACGCGTTAATGTTTACATTCATGTAGCACGTCAATGCTGACGCACCGTGTCATATAGGTTGATAGATTCTGGAAGAGGAATGAAGATGGTCGGAATAGTGTCTGGATTTCGTTTCATTCCCACAGCTCTGCCGCAGTGCATTCAAATTGCCAGAGGGTGGCGGTAGTGAGACAACAAGGCTGTCACCTGCCTTACAGACTCGAGGAAGAAGAAGAGCACTACCTTTGGCTAGCGATAACGACTAGTTGCTAACCTTTATACTGTGAGTCTTGATAAAGCATTAGAGTGAGAATTGATCCTCGGCACAGACTCGATAGCCGCTGCCGGCGGGTCATGCAGCTTTTTAAAAGGTAATGAGCCGCAAAGCCCCGGGGTCTCGGCTCAGCGGCGCCCACAAACTGCAGCCACAGTGGAATGACTGGGAGGCCAGGTTGGTGCTGTGCTCCGGGGGAGGGTGCACTTACACTTCGGCGCTGACTGCCGTCAGGCCTGTGTTCTGCTGCTTGTTTGAAGCTGTTGAGAACAGAACTTCTTGTCGTTATTATCCAACACTTCAGCCCCGTTCTTGCACGCGCTCTTTTCTTTTACTGAACTCGCATGTCGAAGCCGTAAGCGGCGTGTTGGCTGCTTTAAAAACCCGCCTCATACATGGCTAATGTTAGCTTTGCTTGGTGTAGCCGTGAGTTAGCCTAAAGCTAGTAGACAACAACTAATGCAACAATTTTATTGTCAGTGCGAGTGTTAAACTGAATAGTTGGTTTTAATTGTGACACTAAGGTTTAAACGACTGACTACTTTTATTTGTGTGAATTTCACCTCTCCTGCCTTTGCTTTATGTTCTAGCTGTAGCGATAAACAAGCAGCTAGCACGGCGAAGACGCCACCCTTTTACCCTGACGACGTCCCCTGGAAGTTAAATGTTACTTGGAAATGTTAACATAAATGTATATGACACTTGGCCGATATTACTGTCGAAAGCCCGAGCATTAGCTGTGTATTTAAAAGTGGAAAGCGCTGCCTGTGTAGCAGGAGTGCTAGCATCACGTGTTAGCTCGTTTCCTGGCATCTAAACAGCAGGTGTAGACAGTGAACTGGATTTAGTCTCTCATCGTTGTTTGGAAATGTTTCAAATTAAGAACTCCTACATATTTTACTTAAAACAATCAGCCATATGAATTACGTGTTTTTCATCAACGATCACAAATAACTAAAAGAATATAATACGAGTAAACGCTGTTATTATTCGCTGTTAATGGCCTTAAGGTTATAGTTAATTTATTATGATGATGTCACATTTTGTGAATATATTGTGGCCCTGTGATTGTACACATTTTACGACTGTATTGTCCTTTAAATATATTAGTGAGTGCAGAGTGTCTTTGTAACATCAGATGTCAGTCTTTCGTCACAGAGCGGCTATTGATAGATCTTTATGTCCGGGACGGTCCACAGGTGTGTTTCTAGTGGGATTTTCTCATTTGTCACACACACACACACACGGGAGTACACATACTGGCACTGGACTTACCAATGTCCAATTCAGGGAATGCGTGTGTGTGAGAGTTTATATTTTTAGATTTTTAGTGACAGCTGTTGGCACGTTACAGGTGACCACTGATGACACCTACTGTTCGTCACCATGGGTCCTTAAATTGTAGAGTATGTGGAACACTGTTGGAGCTCAGTCATCTGTCAGACAGATTATGCGTAGGCAACATTTTGTGGAAACTGTTTACAGACACAACTCTCTCTTTTCCCCCTGTAGGGGGGGCTATGAAAACACTTGTATTGCGCCTAACCCCATTCAGAGATAGAATATGAGAAATAAAATCCTCACATAGGACAATTTAAGTGTACCGTGCCGTGGTGCTGTACACCTCCAACAACCGGGTCTGTAAACCAACCCTGATTTGAAACATATTCTGACAATTAAAAACTCTACTCCTGAAATTTTACCTTTTATAATATTGAACTTGTACATAAAGCGAGCCAGCATTTAGTCCCAGCTCAGATCCTTGAATTTAATCCTGGAGAAGTGTAAAGGAATTTATTATTTAGTCATTATTATTATTGATATTACGGTGTGGTTTATTATTTATTAGCATATATTTATATTCAAAAACCTTATTTTATACACAGTCTTTGTTGACTTTTTTCCCCAGAGTTGACGGCGTGTCATCCAGCCAGGACAGAGTGAAATCCAGGGAGCTCGTGTCAGGAGCTGTGTGTGACGTTGTCGCCTCCTCTAACTGCCCCGAACAGCCAGCAGTGGACAGTGATGCCTACGCTGCTGCAGATCAACACCAGGAAGAGGGTGAGCACCTCACTTTTTTTTTTTTCTTTTTTTTTTCTCGACACTCAGATCACAGCCCATTAATGAGTGATACGGACTTTGGAATTCACTTGTCCGACCGCTTGTGTCCCACAGGTGGATATGATGCTGGCCAAGGTGTCTGTGATAATGCTTTTGGTTGGAAGTCGCTGGGGCAAGAGTTGAGGCCCAATGACGTGACGACGGATTTGACTGCTTTTCAGCATGGAAACCGTGCTTTAGCTGCCAAGGACATGAGGAAATCACAGGGTGAGCATCAAGATGATCAAGACGGTGACGGGTACAGTGCTGTGCAGAAGTTTTAGGCAGCGGTACAGGGTAATGCTGCCCAGTACAGTGTGTTCTTTTAGTTTATTTTTTAACACGAGTATTTTAGAAACAGAAAAATATTCAACATTGAAATTGAACTTCACGTCCCTGATGGTGGACACGCCCCCCACTTTGGGAACCCATGAGCAGGAGAAATGTACAGCAAAAAGCACATTATTAAATTAGGTGAAAGAGGAAAATGAGAAGAATGTCCTTTAGACGACCAAAATAATGAAGGTGTTAATGGAGTGGTGTCAAAACTCTGGTGCGCAACTAAGGATCAAACAGTGCATTGTACGTTGTTTTTTTTTTTTTGATTGGAGTGACAGTGTTGTACGGTGGCTCTTCCTGCAGACAGAGGGACTCACTCAGAGGAGTCTCGACTGGCCAACCTCCTGCGCCGTGTCTCCAGGGAGGATGATCGCGACCGCAGGCTGGCCACTCTCAAACAGCTGAAGGAAATCATCAGCCACGGAGAGATCAAAGTGGTGAGTCTCTTCCTGTCTTCTCCTTGTCCGCAGCGGGAGGACGAAGTGGACGGCGTTCTAACGTCTGAGCTTCAACTGAACTGAACTGAACTGAAGTCACTGTAGAGCTTTTAATTTTGACCTGATCTGAGGTCAGTCTGAGGAAGTAGTTTCATCAAAACTCAACAGAGCTTTTCACACTTCACTGTCCATCATGTGAAGATATCAGTGGGAGGTATTTCTTAAAAAGCACTCTCATAATAAGAGTATAAAACAGCAGTCACCAACTATAATTGTCAGAGGATTCTATTTTTAAACCTTTTTTTGTACAGTTATTTTTTTCACTATTTGTACTTTTATTACATACGTCACTGACCTGTTGTTTTTTCTTCTCTCTGTGACTCAGACTCTGGTCAAACAGTTGGACAACATCCTCAACATCTTGAATGACATTTTAAATGAGAGGTAAGAGGAAGTGGTGACACTTTTTCAAGGCATGTGTTGTATGTAAAATAGTTGTAACATGAGGTTTTTATCCTTTTTTTAAATCGTAGTTTTCCTGAGTTTAAATCAGACGTTGTTGTTGTTTTTTAAATCTAAATTTAAGGGAAATACTGCAGAATTTTTGTATTATGACTTTCCTACCAGAAGGGAGACAATGTATCTTTAAGATAATGAAACAATATCAAAAATATTAAATTTAGCTTCACACAAGGGTAAAAGATCTCGCTCATTTAAAAAAAAAAAAAAAAAAGCAAACAGTTATCTGATCTGACTGTATCTATATCTGACTGTAGTGGGTTTTATAACCTTAACTTTTACAAATGTTTTTCTGATCTTCATGTGCCAAAGTGGAAAAAAAACAATTATTTTGTTGGTGGTGTGTGTAGCAGTAAGCTGCTGTGGGAGTTGCGTCAGGATGCTGCAGCCTGCCTGGGAATCCTGTGCACGGTGCTCAGCTACGAGGCCGAGCGTATCTTCGACTGGCTTTTTGTCAAGTTCACCTCCAGCAGTCGAGACGAGGTGAAGCTGCTGTACCTGATCGCAGCACAGAGGGCGCTGGAGGCTGCAGGAGAGAGGAAGGCCTTCTCCCATGTCATGCAGGTAAAACACACACACAGAGACACACAGAGGCTTTGGTTTTCTCTCTTTAAATACTAATTTAGCAGTTCATCACTGCCATGTCAGGCTGTTAAACAATACAACCACTAGGGGCACCGGTGAGTTCAGAGTTTATATTTTGAACTGAGGTAATTTCCTCAGACATGGTAGAGGATGTGGTGATAAAGATGTATAGATGTTCTCACTTCTCGGCTGGCAACAACACTGCCCCCTTGAGATTTCCTGTGGTACTGCTCTATTTCATGTTTTTGGGATATATGTCTGTAAACTTTCTGAAAAATGCAGCAATGTACTTAGTGTTGAGAGTGAATATAATTTAAAAAGTCAAGACTGAACTTCCACCTGTTCTGTGATCTGTGTTCCAGCTGGTGATGAGTAACCTGCAGTCCATCCTGGAGAACGTGGACACACCGGAGCTGCTGTGTCAGAGTGTGAAGTGCATCCTCCAGGTGGCTCGTAGCTACCCTCACGTGTTCAGCACCAACTTCAGGGTGAGTTCTTCCTGTAAGACTTCACGTTGACGCTGATGTCCGGGGGTCAGCGTCCAAGCAGAACTCCTCTGACGTCCTCTCCACCTTCTGTTACAGGACACAGTGGACATCCTGGTGGGCTGGCACATCGACCACACACAGAAACACACACTCACACAGCAAGTCTCAGGTCAGTTGGTTTATTATTTAAAAAAAAAAAAGTGGTTCAAGTGTGAACTGTACGATTTATCAGAATAATTATCAGTTCAGCATGAATCAACTGAAAACACATTTATTTATTAAAAACCCGTGTGACTCTGTTGGTGTTCAGGATGGCTACAGAGTCTGGAGCAGTTCTGGGTGGCAGACCTGACCTTCTCCACCACCCTGCTGGGTCAGTTCCTGGAGGACATGGAGGCGTATGCTGAGGTGAGCTGTGGCAACAAAAAAAAAATTGTACCTTTTTTTTTTTTTAGTCATTTTTACAAATAATTGAAGGTAAAGGGAAAAAAATGTTTTTGTTGTTTTTTTGTTTGATTAGGATCTGGGCCACGTGGAGGGGAGTGAGGCTCTGGATGAGGACATCCCCCCTCCCTCGGTGTCTCTGCCTAAACTGGCAGCTCTGCTGAGAGTGTTCAGTACGGTGGTCCGCAGCATTGGAGAGCGCTTCAGCCCCTTCAGGGGTCCCCCCATTACTGAAGCCTACGTTAATGATGTAAGAGAACGTGACCTTTGACCTAATTACTGCCGTTAATCAACAGTGAAAATGAATTTTAAAAAAGAAGATAGAAATGCATGAAAATGTATTTTAATCTTCCTTTAACCAATAGTTTTGTTTTTTTTTTTTTTTTTTTTACATTTTTGGTCTCAGGTTCTAAACCGGGTCTTGGCCTGTGTGAGCATGGCGAAGCAGGTCCAGTTCTCAGAGACTGTTCTGACGGCGGGGAACGAGAGTGTGGGTGTGTTGCTGGCCAGTGTGGAGCCCTGTGGTCAGCTGATGGAGGCTGTTCTAGCCTATGGCCTGGACCAGCTGGAGTGCTGTCAGGCCTGTGGCACCGACTACAGTCTGGCTGTGCTGAGTCTCCTCACCCTGGTACGAGCTCCATCATCATCATCATCATCATCATCACCACCACATGAGAACTGGTAGAGTTGACGAAGACGTCGTCATTGTTGACGCTGCTGTTTGATTACAGATTGTGGATCAGGTCAATACAAAACTGCCTATTTTCTTCGTGGAGAAATTGTTGGCGCCTGAGTCCAAACTGCTGCAGCTGCGCTTCCACAGAGAGAAAGAGGTGTGTGTGTGTCGTTGTTGTGACGTTTACTACTCCAGCTACAAATTTCAATTATCAACCAGGGTGAAGTCAGTACTCGCTGTACTCCATGTGTGTTTCTGTACTCCGTAGGTGATGACGGCCGTACACAGTGTGTACCAGGCGCTGCTGAGCCTGAAGAACATTCCCACCCTGGAGGCAGCTTATAAAATGGTGTTGGGTGAGATGGTCTGTGCCCTGTCCAGCCTCGTGTCCAGCCTGGAGTCCGCCGACGCTGCCCAGTCTCCAGACGGGCCGTGCCCCGGCATCCAGCACCCTGCTTTTGCTTCCATTCTTCTGCCTGTGGAAAAGGCCCAGTTCACCCTCATCTTCAACCTCAGCACCCTCACCACCATCGGCAACACCAAGAACTCTCTGATCGGGGTGAGTGGAGGAGGAGGCGGTGGTGGGGGTCGCTGACCTTCCACTGCTGCTGCAGTAGATGTTGATGCTAATCTTTATTTTTATTTTTTTCTTTGTCTGTGTAGATGTGGGCTCTGTCGCCCACCGTCTTCACTCTCCTCAGTCAGAACCTGAAGCTGGTTCACTCAGAGTTGGCTGCGATCTATCCTGCTGTCCAGTACGCAGTTCTCTACACGCTGTTTTCACATTGCACCAGGTACGTGCAAGTGTCTATGATATAATGAGTAGGGATGTCCAATCATTTCAGCCGACCAATGTTATCGGCCGATATTAGCGTAATTACGTAACATCTGTAAGAATCCTTAAAGGTTTTTTTTTTCCAATAATGAAAACATGATGCCTGGGTTTTGCCAAATGATGTGTGGCCTGAAAATACTTTTGAGGAAAAATGGCTGTATGTGACAGTGAAAGCCACTAGATGGCAGCATTGCATCTCATTTTAATAATCAGGAGATTGTATGAATAATTACCAGGTGTTCAATGGTATTTCGGTTCAGGGTTTGAGGGATGACATTAGTGTTTTGTTTATATTTAAAGTCACTCATACACAAATATGGATCATTTATTTTTCTGGTTTTATTTTTCCCTTTCTACTGCACCTGTTTTCGCAGACATGACCATTTCATCTCATCCAGCCTGTCGTCATCTTCCCCCTCACTCTTCGACGGCGCCGTTATAAGCACAGT
>NC_024323.1:13627361-13630155 GCF_000523025.1 Cynoglossus semilaevis
TTGCAGTAACCACGCCCACCCAGAAATGAGGGAGATTTCATTGGCTGTTCGTCACCACATGAGCCAAGCGCCGAGCAGCACATTCCACCCTCAAGACTTCAGTGACCTCATCAGCTTCATTTTATATGGAGCTCTGCACAGAGGAGGGTAGGTGTCACAGTCACTGACAGTCTTCAGACTGTACTACCCTAATCTTGCCACCAGGGGGCAGTTTGAGCAACTCAATTTAAGATACCTGTATTTTTATAAATTTTGGTGAATTTCTGGACTCTGCAGTCACATAATAAGACTGATAATTATAAAAATACATTTTGATGTTTGTTTGTTTTTTTTAAATACTAAACTGAGCATCAGATGCAGATTGTTTGTATGAGTCCACATGCAAACCAGTGCTTTTTTTTTTTTCCTGCAGGAAAGATCCCTGGATGGAGCGTCTCTACTACAGCTGCCAGCGCCTGGAGAGGAGGGACGTCAGGGGAGGTGACGGCAGCCGGCCCAGTGTGGTGCCACGGGCGTTGTTGAAAAGTGAGGTGGTGCTGTGGCAGTGGGCTGTGTGGGAGGCTGCACAGTTCACCGTCCTGTCCAAACTGCGAACACCACTGGGTCGCGCCCAGGACACATTTCAGACCATTGAAGGTAAAAGGTTTTAGCTCCATGTGATGATGCTATATATTTATATATGGACACACACTCTGTCTTTTTGTTGTCATGGAATCTGTCCAGTTGTAAACCTGCTCTTCTTTCCCTCATCTTTGTTCTGCCTCTCTGTTTCAGGTATGATTCGTAGTCTGGCTGCCCACAGTCTGAACCCAGAACAGGAGCTGGGAGCCTGGGCTGGTGCTGGAAGTGATGGGGACGGTCACCACTCCAACCAGCTCCGCCTGGTTCTGCTGCTGCAGTTCTTGGAGAACCTGGAGAAGCTCATGTACAACGCCTACGAGGGCTGTGCCAACGCCCTGACCGCACCGCCGAAGGTGCGTTCATCAAAACTTTGACCAAACACCAAGAGGACGGGCTTGGTGTGAGTGATTGTCAACCCTTCTGTCTTTGTTCTCAGGGCATCAGGACCTTCTTCTACACCAACAGACAGACGTGCCAAGACTGGCTGACCAGGATCCGCCTGGCTCTGATGCGGGTCGGTCTTCTCTCGGGTCAGCCCGCGGTCACCATTCGTCACGGTTTCGATCTGCTCACGGAGATCAAAAACAGTAACACACAGGTCGGTGCACGCCAACGTTCAACCAGTGAACTGTTGTGTCCAATCACAAACTACCTTTGTCGTCTGTTTATGTCTCTTTGGCTTTTTAATTTGAAGAGCGTGAACCCTGATATGCCTGCTCCATGTGGATAAATGTTCCTTTGTTGTCAGGGCCCAGAGGTGGAGGTTCCTCTGATGCTGTTAGCAGAGGCTCTGTGTGAGCTCCACTGTCCTGAGGCCATCCAGGGTCTCACCGCCTGGAGCTTCTCCACCACCGGCAAGAGTCTGGGCTGGCTGTCGTCAGTGGCTCTGCAGGCTGAAGGACGGTAAGACGAAGGCTTTGGTTTTGTTTGTTTGTTTTTGTTTTTAAAGCTTCACAAGGCTTTGGTTTTGTTTGTTTGTTTTTTAAAGCTTCACTTCCTGTTCCTGAGCCTCTGTCTGTTTGTGTGTGTAGGTTTGAGAAGGCCGCACTTGAGTATCAGGATCAGCTCTCCGCAGCCACAGGCATGGACTGCAGCTTGAAAAACTCCGACAGCTGCCTGCTCAAACTTTCCAACAACACCAGCAGCCCCAAACACCGCAATAATGGTAAATAGAACATTACTGAGCCACTGTCCTGAGGTTGAAGCCTCGAGCTCCAATGACAGAGTGTAGATAACAAGTCTATGTGTCGGAGCGATGACGTTTCTGGACCATCCTCTGTTTGATCAGGTGACAGCAGGAAGACCGTGCTGCTCAAGTCCAGCGAGTGTTCCCCTGAGGTCATCAACTTCCTGGCCAACAAGGTGTGTCAGTGCTACGTGGCGCTCTCTGATTGGGCCTCAGTGAAGGAGTGGCAGGCCACCGTCCACGGCTTGAAGCAGAATTCCAGCAGTCCAGTCAACATCAACCTGAGGACGGACTTCAACTTCATCCAGGCGCTGAGTTGCTTCGAGGAGGGCGACATGGCCGAGTGTGGCGCTCAGCTGGAGCTTCTGCCCGGAGAGGACTACAGCTCTCTGACCAACAAAGACAAACTGGGTAACAGACCACAGTCCTGAAACTCCAGCTGCTGTGAATGTGGTTTAATTAAACAAGATAGTTTTGTTTCTGTAGTGCAGACCCTCACCTTGTTTTCACAGCTCCGGACGCAAAACCACTTGTGTTTATGTCTATGTTTGTGTACTTGTGGTAGATCTGAAGCGACTGCTGCCCTCCCTGAGTCCTGATCCAACCGAGCTCCACAGAGCCATCGAGGTGCAGCTCCTTCGAACTGCCGTCAGTGCAATGGACAAGGCCAGTCAACAACAGGAGCAGAGGAGCACAGCCAGTCCAGAGTGAGTGGACTGTCAGGGTTGGGTCGCAGTAAACGGTGACTGCAGCATCCTCCAAAACATTCATTTGTGTTTTTCTTTGTGTGTTGCAGCACGTTGGTGCGCTGTCTCAAGCAAACTGGACGTATCTGCCTGGGTCCTCTTCGTCTGTCCACCCTCACACTGTCTGATGGCCTGCCCACTCTGTCCACGCTGCAGCTTCACTGCACTGCCACCTTAGAGAACACACTCACTGGTCAAGAGGTAGGGACACACACACACCAAAACACACACACTCACTCCA
>NC_024323.1:13640163-13643976 GCF_000523025.1 Cynoglossus semilaevis
TTTTTTTTGCAGGACTGTGTGATTCCTCTGTGCAGTGATGTTTTGAGCTCGTGTAAACGGCAGGACGTTCAGCCGTTCCTCCAGGCCCTCAGATACACCATGTTCCAGAGACAACTCCTCCACAAACTCAAAGGTTTGTGTCTGCGAGGTCGTGGTTTCAGATCTTGTCTCCACGTCTGTCCTGTGATGATTGAACAAAACACAGCTGCACTAAAACATTCACGTTTTCCTCTTCATCCCTCCTCAGGCTACTCCTCATCCTTAGACGGTCATCTGGTGGAACTGTGTCTGACTGCAGTCAAATTTGCCAGGAAGAAAGGAAACATCGGCCTGGCCTCCCGACTTCTGAGTCAGTGCAGCGGCGGGACGCACGAGGAGAAAGGAGACGATACGCAGGACGATCTGAGCAACACCTTCAGGCGTCTCTCTCTGGAAGGCACCTTGGCAGAGAAATGGGGATCGGAGCTGCAGATAGAAAAGGCCAAAGTCCTTCGAAACGCAGGTGAGAAGAAAATGTGACTTAAGTGATTTCACATCAGCGATACAGTTCCCCGGGCCACATTTGGACCACAGGCCTTGAGTTTGACACATGTTCTAGAGAATACTCTGTGACGTTCTCCTCCTCCTCTACAGGTCAGTCCATGACGGCCATGGAGATGCTGAGCGGTGCCGCTCTGTCCTACTGTCGCGTGGAGAAGAACGAAGGCGCTGCCTGTCGCTCGCTGCTGACTCTCTGCAAATGGCTGCTGGCCGACTGGAAGGACATGACGCCAGTGCTGAAACAGGTGCGCAGCTTCACAGCGACATTGAGTTGACATTTGACCTTTTACTTTTGTTTCCTGATGGATCACATGTCAATTAAATGTATTCTAAGAACAGGAGACGGTGGAAAAAAAAAAACAACCTTTGACCTTAACTGTACGTGTGGAGAATGATGTAAAGTGATGCATTTTTTTCTTTCCGGCTCATTTAGGTGATGAAGAAATCAGGAACAGTCAACTCGTCCACTTCTGTGAGCAGCATGTCACCTCTGAGCCGCAATGTGGCAGCACTGTTAGAGCTCCCCCTGGAGGAGCAGCCTCACATCATTACTGAGACCTCAGGTAACGTCCCTGCTGAGCATGTCAGTGGTTGTGTCTCAGGTGACTGTGTTCAGTGTGGTCAGTTTGACTGCAGCTGTGTTTTGTCTCACTCTGCAGTCAGTGTTGGTGTTGGAGAGCCAGACTTTGTGTTGGGTCAACTGTACCAGCTCTCCACCAGTCTGGCTCCAGAGGTGGCCAAGTCCTGGGCCGCCCTGGCCAGCTGGGCTTACCGCTGGGGCAGGAAGGTGGTGGACAACGCCAGGTTGGGGACAGAATTGTTTGTCTTTATTGTAGTAGACTAGATAATACTGTCATGTACGTCCATGCTCTTCACTTCACTTCAACAACCGTGATGATGTGATGTTGCCTTTGCCCTCCACAGTCAGGGGGAAGGACTGCCCCTCCTTCCTGCAGAGAAAAGAGAAGTGGAGGAGTTGTTACCAGAAACGACCAGTGAAGAGGACAAGGAGACTATTTTTAGCATCCTGGGACAGGCCATGTGTCGGCCTACTGGAATACAGGTAAATGTTTCACCTGATTAATTATCATTTTGATTCTTCTCACATTGGATTATCTGTACTTTGGTCCAAACTTTAAATCTGACCTCCCCTGCTAACTGTAATGATGACAGAATTACCTAGAAATAACTACATGTTAACTGTTATAACAGAATTACCTAGAAATAACTATATATCCATTGTTTTTCCTCTATGTTTTCATGAAAAGAAGTACAAATATTTTAGAAAATACTCTATACAATATTTATTGAAATATCATTTGAAAAAAAAAAAAAATCACAGACAGTGTTTTTGTGCATGTAAATTCATGAAGTCGGCCGAATTGAGCCCCAATGGCGTGCTCGTTTTTAGCCCCCGAGCTGTATGTTTGACACCCCTGCGTCAGTGCAGTTTGTCCTGATTCTTCTGTTGTGTTCTCTGGTCAGGATGAAGACATGGCTCTGCAGCAGGAGGACGACGAGGACGACATGGTGGACGTCATCTGGCGACAACTCACCGCTTCCTGCCCCTGGCTGGTGGAGGCGGACCAGCCTGTCACTGACGGCCTGATTCAAGTCTGGAGACGGGTGGTGGATCGCATCTTTGGTCTGTACCGCGTCTCGTGCCAAGCCTATTTTACCTTCCTCAAGTTGAACGCAGGACAGGTGAGGAGTGGGAGAATTCAATGTCCAACTGCTGGAGACCCTCAGCTCTGGTGTCTTCAACTCTGTTGACTTTGTCTCTTCTAGGTCCCAATAGACGAAGACGACCCGAAGCTTCTGCTGTCCTGTCACAACAGCAAACAGAGCAATGATGACGTCATAGTCATGGCCACGCTGCGCCTCCTTCGTCTGCTGGTGAAACACGCTGGAGAACTCCGGGAAGGTCTGGAGCTGGGCTTGGCCTCCACCCCAACAGCACCCTGGAGAGGTGTGTCTCCCTGTCTATGTTTGAATCGTAATGTTCAGAAAATTTAGGGTCAGTCAACAATATTTTGAGGTGTGACTCACAACCATTTTTATAGCTTTCTGCCCCTCAGGAGGGCCCTGCCCCCCTACTTTGGAAACCGCTGGATTCGAATTGAATTGTTGAATTGGTTTGTGATTTAAATGGTTTTTTTAAAATCTAAAATCCTTGCGTGTGATGTGTTTCCTCCTCAGGCATCATTCCACAGCTCTTCTCCCGTCTCAACCATCCGGAGGCCTACATCCGACAGAGCATTTGCAGCCTGCTGTGCCGAGTGGCCCAGGACTCCCCTCATCTGATCCTCTACCCGGCCATTGTGGGCTCCCTCTCTCTAGGAGGGGAGGCTCAGAGTGCAGGTGTGTACAGTCCACTCACAATCATCTGTTAAAACATCTGCCTCACGTGGAACGGCATCTTCACCAAGTCAAATGTTGAATGATGTCTTGACAGGAAATAAGTTGCCCTCAGCTCTGCCCACCTTCCTGGGCAGCATGCAGGGAGAAGGTCTGGATGTGGAGGAGGAGGAGGAGCGGTCAGAGGGTGTTGGGCAAGAAGGAGGTCCAGATGAGTTGACGGCCATTTGCTCAAGTCAGGACCAGGCCATGATGCAGGACTGCTACAGCAAAATCGTGGAGAAGCTCTCCTTGGCCAACCCGACCATGGTGCTGCAGGTGGGACACGGAGATGGAGACGTTTTTGTTTGTTTGTTGGCGCCGAATGTTGTGGTCTAAAATAAAACTCTGTGTATGTGCACGTGTTCAGGTCCAGCAGCTGGTGGCTGAACTGCGGCGAGTGACTCTACTGTGGGATGAACTGTGGCTGGGCGTGTTACAGCAGCAGCACATGCACGTCCTGCGCCGAATCCAGCAGCTGGAGGACGAGGTCAAGAGGGTCCAGAACAACAACACACTGAGAAGGTGAGTTGTTTTTTGTTTCCTTCTCTCCTGGTACTGGTTCCTGTTCCTGTTTAACAAACGTCACACACACTGTCACTGTGCCGCAGGGATGAAAAGATCGCCATCATGCGTGAGAAGCACTCGGCTCTGATGCGTCCCATGGTTTTTGCCCTGGACCACGTTCGCAGCATCACAGCGACTCCGGCCGAGACTCCACACGAGACGTGGTTCCAGCAGACGTACGGTGATGCCATCACCTCCGCCCTGGAGCGTCTGAAGAACCCCGCCAACCCTGCAAACCCTGCCAGCAGCTGGCTGCCCTTCAAACAGGTGTGTGTTTGTCATTGACGTGTTCAGCTAAAGATTTCCAAA
>NC_024323.1:13647183-13659858 GCF_000523025.1 Cynoglossus semilaevis
GGTGGGGGCGGCCCAGCCTGTCACTGACGGCCTGATTCAAGTCTGGAGACGGGTGGTGGATCGCATCTTTGGTCTGTACCGCGTCTCGTGCCAAGCCTATTTTACCTTCCTCAAGTTGAACGCAGGACAGGTGAGGAGTGGGAGAATGGGTCCAACTGCTGGAGACCCTCAGCTCTGGTGTCTTCAACTCTGTTGACTTTGTCTCTTCTAGGTTCCAATAGACGAAGACGACCCGAAGCTTCTGCTGTCCTGTCACAACAGCAAACAGAGCAATGATGACGTCATAGTCATGGCCACGCTGCGCCTCCTTCGTCTGCTGGTGAAACACGCTGGAGAACTCCGGGAAGGTCTGGAGCTGGGCTTGGCCTCCACCCCAACAGCACCCTGGAGAGGTGTGTCTCCCTGTCTATGTTTGAATCGTAATGTTTAGAAAATTTAGGGTCAGTCAACAATATTTTGAGGACTCACTCAATACCATTTTTATAGCTTTCTGCCCCTGAGGAGGGCCCTGCCCCCCTACTTTGGAAACCGCTGGATTCGAATTGAATTGTTGAATTGGTTTGTGATTTAAATGGTTTTTTTAAAATCTAAAAATTGGTTTGTGATTTAAATGGTTTTTTTTAATTTAAAGTCCTTGCGTGTGATGTGTTTCCTCCTCAGGCATCATTCCACAGCTCTTCTCCCGTCTCAACCATCCGGAGGCCTACATCCGACAGAGCATTTGCAGCCTGCTGTGCCGAGTGGCCCAGGACTCCCCTCATCTGATCCTCTACCCGGCCATTGTGGGCTCCCTCTCTCTAGGAGGGGAGGCTCAGAGTGCAGGTGTGTACAGTCCACTCACAATCATCTGTTAAAACATCTGCCTCACGTGGAACGGCATCTTCACCAAGTCAAATGTTGAATGATGTCTTGACAGGAAATAAGTTGCCCTCAGCTCTGCCCACCTTCCTGGGCAGCATGCAGGGAGAAGGTCTGGATGTGGAGGAGGAGGAGGAGCGGTCAGAGGGTGTTGGGCAAGAAGGAGGTCCAGATGAGTTGACGGCCATTTGCTCAAGTCAGGACCAGGCCATGATGCAGGACTGCTACAGCAAAATCGTGGAGAAGCTCTCCTTGGCCAACCCGACCATGGTGCTGCAGGTGGGACACGGAGATGGAGACGTTTTTGTTTGTTTGTTGGCGCCGAATGTTGTGGTCTAAAATAAAACTCTGTGTATGTGCACGTGTTCAGGTCCAGCAGCTGGTGGCTGAACTGCGGCGAGTGACTCTACTGTGGGATGAACTGTGGCTGGGCGTGTTACAGCAGCAGCACATGCACGTCCTGCGCCGAATCCAGCAGCTGGAGGACGAGGTCAAGAGGGTCCAGAACAACAACACACTGAGAAGGTGAGTTGTTTTTTGTTTCCTTCTCTCCTGGTACTGGTTCCTGTTCCTGTTTAACAAACGTCACACACACTGTGTCACTGTGCCGCAGGGATGAAAAGATCGCCATCATGCGTGAGAAGCACTCGGCTCTGATGCGTCCCATGGTTTTTGCCCTGGACCACGTTCGCAGCATCACAGCGACTCCGGCCGAGACTCCACACGAGACGTGGTTCCAGCAGACGTACGGTGATGCCATCACCTCCGCCCTGGAGCGTCTGAAGAACCCCGCCAACCCTGCAAACCCTGCCAGCAGCTGGCTGCCCTTCAAACAGGTGTGTGTTTGTCATTGACGTGTTCAGCTAAAGATTTCCAAATCTCTCTCTCTCTAAACTTGATCCAACTTTCGTCATCGGTCCAGATCATGATAAGTCTGCAGCAGCGAGCTCAGAAGAGAGCCAGCTACCTTCTTCACCTGGACGAGATCAGCCCCCGCCTGCTCTCTATGTCGAAGACAGAGATGGCTCTGCCAGGGGAGGTGTCGGCGTCGGACGCAGTCAACATCCAGAGCGTAGGCAACACCATCACCATCCTGCCCACAAAGACCAAACCCAAGAAACTCTTCTTCCTCGGCTCGGACGGCAAGAAGTACCCATACCTGTTCAAAGGTAGGAGAGCACAAACATTCACGTGTTTTATAGCTACATTTAGCTTCTGATGAAGGTGACGGTGTCGTACACTGTCTCTAGGTTTTCTACTTTTATGGTTTTTAAAATGAACACATTAAAGGCTACATGTGTTTTTTGTTAGCTTAGAGAGACTAATATATATTTATCCACCACTAGATGTTGCTAAGTGTACTTTTTTTTCTATCTAATCATATGAAGTCACCTTAAAAAAAAATTAATTCCGTCGCACCTCACTCTGACACGTTTCTCTGTACCTAAATAGTCAATAAAACTCTGTGTCTGGTCTCAGGTCTGGAGGATCTTCATCTGGATGAGCGCATCATGCAGTTCCTGTCCATTGTCAACACCATGTTCACGAAGATCAACCAGCAGGAGCAGCCCCACTTCCACGCCCGTCACTACTCCGTCACTCCTCTCGGTACACGTTCTGGTCTGATCCAGTGGGTGGATGGAGCTACGCCTCTGTTTGGACTCTACAAGCGCTGGCAGCAGAGGGAGGCTGTGCTCCAAGCTCAGAAGGTACAAACTCCTCAACTCTGACCCCTGCAGGTCGACTGCATGCATGACGCTCTACACCAGGACTTCCTGTTGTTCCCAAACTAGTCAAGCTTGTTCAATTCTTAATGGACTTTTTTTTTTTTTTTCTTGACCAGGCCCAGGACTCGTTCCAGCAGCACCCAGTGCCCCCAGTGCCACGTCCCAGTGAGCTGTACTACAGCCGCATCGGGCCAGCGCTGAAAGCTGTCGGACTGAGTCTGGACATAACGCGGAGGGACTGGCCTCTCGGTGTCATGAAGGAGGTTCTGAAAGAGTTGATGGAATCCACGCCCTCCAACCTGCTGGCCAAGGAGCTGTGGTGTTCCTGCACCACCCCCAGCGAGTGGTGGAGAGTCACTCAGGTGGGTGACCACGTCAGCACCACGTTCACCTGTACAGTACGCTGTGCATCAACACCCTGACGTTGATCTCCGTTTCTTCTTCGTGGTTTCAGTCTTACGCCAGGTCCACGGCTGTGATGTCCATGGTCGGTTACATCATCGGCCTCGGAGACCGTCACCTGGACAATGTCTTGATTGACATGACCACCGGGGAGGTGGTGCACATTGACTACAATGTGTGTTTTGAAAAAGGTTAGTGTGTGTACATGGTACAAAGTGTGGGTTTGATGTGATGTGATGTGTGTGTGTGTGTCATATACATCATGTTTGCGTGTGTGTCACCAGGCAAACAATGTCTTGATTGACATGCCCGCCGGGGAGGTGGTGCACATTGACTACAATGTGTGTTTTGAAAAAGGTTAGTGTGTGAACATGGTACAAAGTGTGGGTTTGATGTGATGTGATGTGTGTGTGTGTGTCATATACATCATGTTTGTGTGTGTGTCACCAGGCAAGAGTCTGCGCGTTCCAGAGAAAGTTCCGTTCAGGATGACCCACAACATTGAGGCAGCTCTGGGGGTCAGTGGGGTGGAGGGTATCTTCAGGCTGTCCTGTGAACAGGTAACGTGTCACACACACACACACACACACACAGTGTAACACGATTGTGTAACAGGAAGTTCTATAAGAACCGCTGACGTGTACGCCTGTTGTTTCAGTCAGGCTGTCCTGTGAACAGGTAACGTCACACACACTCCACAGTGTAACACGACTGTGTAACAGGAAGTTCTATGAGAACCGCTGACGTGTGCGCCCGTGGTTTCAGGTGGTGCAAATGATGCGTCGAGGAAGGGAGACGCTGCTGACCCTGCTGGAGGCCTTTGTCTACGATCCCCTGGTGGACTGGACGGCTGGTGGGGAGGTGGGCTTCGCCGGTGCCGTGTACGGAGGCGGCGGTCAACAAGCCGACAGCAAACAGAGCAAGAGGGAGATGGAGAGAGACATCACACGCTCCCTCTTCTCCTCCAGGGTGGCTGAGATAAAGGTACCACCGTGGTCTCCTCACACGGGGGTAGTTTGATGATGAAACAAAAACTGTCCAATTAAAACAGAGTGTTTTTCTCTGTCCAGAGAATGAAAGGAATGAAGCAGATTTCTGAATGTCTTCAGATTTGTGAATTTAAATTCTATGTGGCCTGTGCACAGGTGAACTGGTTTAAGAACCGTGACGAGATGCTGTCAGTGCTGCCCCAAGTGGAGGAGGCAGTAGGGGAGTACTTGGTCCTGCAGGAGCTGCTCTGTCAGGGGGAGAAGCTACAAGGCAAACTGCAGGAGGAGATCAACTTCCTGGACGGAGCGGAGAACCATCCGGACCACCTCATCCTCACCCTTGAGCAAAGGTCTGAACATTCACAGACATATCTTCATGTCTCCAGAAACAGACACACACAGAGAGTACGGCTGTATTTATTTGTCAAATGTATTTTACAGGTATTCTGAACACAACCAGCTGCAGTCGCGACAGCGCACCGTGCAGGAGGCCATTCAGAGCAAACTGGCCGATCTGGACCAGTGGATCTCCCAGTACCAGGCAGCCTTCACCAACCTGGAGGCCACGCAGCTGGCCAGTCTGCTGCAGGACATCAGCAGCCCCATAGACCTGGGTAAGGTTCTCAGGACCTTCAGTCAGCAGATGAACACGGACTATCCTCCTCGTTTGTTTTATTTTCCTTTTCTTACGTCTCCATACTCCAGGTCCTCCCAGTTATGTTCCAGCCACGGCCTTTCTGCAGAACGCCGGCCAGGCCCACCTGATCAGCCAGTGCGAGAGCCTGGAGGCGGAGCTGAGCTCTCTGCTGCAGCAGCGCCGTGGGGCCCTTCACGGATGTCTGGAGCAGCTGCACAGCTACGCCACGGTGGCTCTGCTCTACCCACGAGCCACCCTGCTGCTCCACCGCGTCCACCAGTGGAAGACGTGGTTGGAGGAACTGCTGAGGGACATGACGGTGGAGCACTGTCAGCTCATGTACAGACAGTAAGTGGCTGCCACATTTTAATTCATTTTATTTTTTTTTTTAATGTCCACAAATGACCCCTCTGCGCCCCCTGCAGGTACGAGGTGCTGTTTGCCCCTCAGGCTCCCTCGGCTCTGTGCCAGTTCCTGTCCAGTGTGGAGCTGGCGCTGCAGCACCAAGTGGCCGAAGCCAACGAATGCGTGATGCACCAGGCGGACAGACGGAAGACCGAGGGCACGAGTGCCGCCGACTGCGAGGAGCAGCTGCAGGAGATCGAACGCTGCATCACCGTCTACCTGCGGGAGAACGGAGAGCAGGGCTCGCTCAGCCTGGCCGGGATCATCACCTCCGCCCTCTGCACTCTCTGCAGGTCGAACACATTTATGTGCATTTTCTCCCATCTTGTCTTCTGTCAGTCGAGAGAATTCTGCTTTAGAAGGATTGTATGTTTAAAATGTAAAAGCTTGGACATTTTTTTGTAGAGATCTTAGGAAATTCTACCTTGATTTGGATCCTAAAAATATGATAAACAAGGATAATCAATTCAAAATTTTGCTTTAGATGGCACTCAGTCACCTGCTTAGAAGGGACATCATCGTGTCTACTGTGAAACAAAGTCTCACCGCCTTGTATTCCCTCTTCAGGAGGAACCTGGTGATGGAGGCCGCGGCAGCCAGCGCTGGAGAGAAGCTGCTGGAGTTGACGTCCCGAGACGGTGCCTGGTTCCTGGAGGAACTCTGCAGCATGATTGGAAACATCAGTGCCCTGACCACGCTGCTGCAGCGCTGCCCCCTCCTGCCACATGACCTGGAGCTGCACGCTCCTTCGGCCACGGCGCAGGCCGTGTACCTGGCCAACGCCGTGTACACCTGCCTACAGGTAGCCCACCTGAGATGGTGCAGTCTGATGGGTAACCACTAGGAGGAGTTGTTTTTTTTTTTTGTTTGTTTTTTTTAACTGTGTTTTTTTCTGTAACTGCAGGAACTCAACAACAACTTTCGCCAGATCATCTTCCCAGAGGCTCTGCACTGTATGATTAAAGGAGAGCCCACCCTGGAGGCCATGTTGGCGGAGCTGGAGCAGCTGGTGGAGCAGAGCTCGGACGGTCTGGGGCTTCAGGGCCTCATCGACGGACTGCAGGCCACGTCAGCCATGGACCACGACGGTCAAAACCACTTCTTCCACATCTCCAGGTCAGTGGCTGCAGGGATGATGGTCACAGCTGTGACAGAGGTGGTTTTCCTCCTGTGCACCAACAGAGGGAGCTAATCACAAATGACATAAGACTGAGACTTAAAAGATTCGATGTTTGAGAATAAGAATCCTTTCAGCATTTGCTCCAACTGTAATTTTTTTAGTCAAAACTAAGTTTTTGTTTAATGTTAGAGGAAATCAAAACTAGAACAACTGTGCAGAGTAAGTAACTCGTCCATGTGCTTCTGTGGCTCTGCTTGTTTGGACTTTACTCTCTCTCCACTCTCTGCTCTTGACACATTACTGAGTAAACATCTGTAGTAAACACCACCTGCAGCATTCTGGGTAACCACCGCACTGAGCATGTGACTGAGTTCAACCCTTAAAGTTTAAAATTTAGACTAGAGTTTATTTTTTAGAAAACACGAACCACCACCTGCAGCATTCTGGGTAACCACTGCACTGAGCATGAGACTTCAACCCTTAAAATTTAAAATTTAGACTTTAGTTTATTTTTTAGAAAACACACCATCACACGACACACACGTCCTAAGACGAGGGCCGTAACACATGTTTCTGTCCTCAGGATGCTGCGTGCTCAGTACTCCGAGCTGATCCAGCCTCGCAGCATGGACAGACTCGCACAGGAAACGCCAAAGATGTCCGCGGGTCAGATGTTGCTGGTGGCCTTCGACGGCATGTTCACCCAGCTGGAGACGGCCTTCGGACAACTGGCAGAAAAGGTCAGAGAGGATCTGTGACATCACTGGTTTGGATGATGAATGAGATTTTTGTTTTTTTTTTTTTTAGTTGTGTCAGAAAAAGCTCTTTTCATCTTATGAGGCTGCATCATCTTTGTGGAAATCTGTGGTGACGTCAACCACATTTTTCCTAATGGGAAAACTACTCAGTGAAATGATGTTAGAAACATTGACAGAAGTCGTCGTTTTACGTCCAAATGATTTACATCCAACGCCTTGAGGCTCGTTTTTTTTGTGGTGACGTTTGTCGTCTTCCTGCTCCTCAGCTGAGTTCTCTGGAGGTTCCCTCGGCCTGGAGGAAGGTTGACGTTCTGCGGGAGGCGGGGGCCGCTCAGCTCCACCTGTTTGACAGCCTGGCCCAGTGGCAGCTGATGGAGGAGGTGTTCTTTCTGAAGAGACTGCAGACCATCCAGGACTTCTTCAGGCTCTGCTCCTCCTTCTCACAGACTCTGTCTGGTAAAAAAAATAAATTAATCACACATTAACACTTATGTATGTAAATATGTTTGTATGCATGTGTGTAAAAACAGACGTACATGTCTCGTGTCCAGGTTCCTGTCCCTCCTCTGAAGAACTGTTGCCCTCTAACGGCCCGGTCGTCCTGGGGAAGCCCCTGTACCAGCGACCCTCCTCAGCGGGGTCGGGTGTGGCCGTGGTGAGCGAGGAGCAGATGACCCGGCCAATCAGGGCCTTCACGGCGGAGTTTGTACGACAGATGCTCATGGGTTTGCCCAGCCAAGCCCTGGGTCTGGCCCTCTGTGCCACCATGTCTGCCCTCGGCCTCGACGTCGTCACCCAGGTGGAGGCGAAAGACTACAGTGCAGAGAGCCAGGTAGGAACTGTGGGTCAGTCGAGGGGCAGGGCCGCAGGAGATGGTTCTGGTCAGATACTCTTAGAAGATATTTGGAGCCACAGCATCTCGTGTTCTCTTCCCCGCAGGTGTCCCTGGATGAGCTGTGTAAGAAGGCGGTGGAGCAGAGCCTGGCCTCAGGCCGCGTCACTCAGCTGCTGCTGAACAGAGCCACGGTTTTAGCCTCCTCCTACGACACAGCCTGGAAGAAGCTGGACCTGCTGCGGAGGCTGGACAACAACCTGGAGGCTGCGAAGGCCAGTCTGCAGAGGAGCCAGCTGCACATGGTCATGTTCCAGGTACTGTTTGGTCAACTCTTAGAAACACTTTCTAGGTTTCTTTTTTTTATTTTTAGTTTGGATGTCATGTGCTGTGGCTTGTGTTCTCAGTGGCAGCATGAAGATGTTCTCAGCCCCAACAACCAGCCCATCAGCCTGAGCATCCCTCCTCGTTCCATCATCCTCAGCAACATGAAGAAGAAGCTGTACAGGCTGAGTCAGGACGAGGGAGCGGTGGTGTCCATACAGGTGAGAACGTCATCAGTTCATCATCCTGCCACCAGAGACTCCCCTTTACCCAGAAATGACTATTAACTACCTGGTCAATGTACAGGAGAGGATATACAATAATGTGTGTGACTGCTGTGTTCAGGAGAAGTTGGCGTCTCTGGAAGCCAGCATTGAACAGCGTCTGAAGTGGGCTGGAGGAGCCAACCCAGCACTGGCTCCAGTCCTGCAGGACTTTGAGATGACCATCAGGGACAAACGAGGGCTGGTGGCTCGAGAGAACCAGCGCACCAGTCAGGTAACCCGGACCTTATGACAAATGACCAGGTTTTTACCACTGAAATAATCCTGTCATTCTGTGGTTTTTATTACTAATATATTCTTGTAATTCTGTTTTTTTTCCCAATAGAATAATCCTATAATTCCTGTAGTTTTTTAAATAAAATAATCCTTTAATTCTTTGTTTTATTACTAAAATATTTCTGTAATTATTTGTTTTTTTTCCAGTAGAATAATCCTATAATTCCTGTAGTTTTTTTACCAGTAAAATAATCCTCTAATTCTGTTTTTTTAAAATAAAATAATCCTTTAATTCTTTGTTTTATTACTAAAATATTTTTGTAATTCTTTGTTTTTTTCAGTAGAATAATCCTATAATTTCAGGATGGTTTTTTTTTACCACTAAAATAATCCTGTAATTCTGTGGTTTTACCACTTGGTGACCTTTTCCGGCCGACCCTTCCTCAGGTCACCTTCTTGTGCTCCACCATCCTGAACTTTGAAGGCCTGCGGACTCGCTCTCCCGAGGCTCTCAACATGGACGCTGCTCTGTTTGAGCTGCTGAAGCGCTGCCAGCAGACCTGCACCTACGCTGCTCAGTTCAACAGCGCGGTGTCTCCACTGGAGCTGCAGCTGCTGCACAGACTGGTGAGGTTGTCCTCTGTCCCCCTCTGCTGGTCAGAGGACGGGCCTCGCATCTTCAACAGGAAAACACCACACGTTCGGGTTCAGATCACTTAACCTTCTATAACCTCGTCTGTCCACGCAGAGTCCGATGCTTGACCTACCCATCGGCAGCTCTGATTGGCTGAGCTGTGCCCAGAGGCTGCTGGAGGAGGAGCTGAGGGGGGCGCGTAGGAGTCAGGAGGAGCGAGAGCAGCAGCTGGAGTCCTGCGGCGAGACCCTGCAGCTCCTGGTGGACTCCATCAAAACCATCCTGTCCAACCACAACCGTCAGTTGGCCGACGTCAAACACCTGCTGAGAGCCATGGCTAAGGTAGGAGGAGTTCTGACGTGGGCTGAACGTGACCCGTGTCCCGGTCTGAACTCACGTGGTGTCTCTGTGTCCTCCAGGACGAGGAGGCCGCTCTGGCGGACGGTGAAGAAGTGGCGTATGAGGGCAGCGTGCGTCACTTCCTGTTGGAGTACAAGGCCTGGCAGGACAACGTCCAGCTGGTGCTGTTCACCATTGTCCAGGCCAGTGGGCAGCACCGCAACCCGGAACAGCTGGGTCTGCTGGAGGAGATCCCTGCTACGCTGAAGGAGCTGAACTCTCAGAGCCAGAGGTATTGGCACGAAACACACACACACACTGAAAGGTCAAACCCTCACCTACCATGTGGTTCACAGCCCACTGTACTGCAGTGTCTGGTCCAGTTGAGTCAAATGTCACGGACCTGAATGTGTTCTGTTTCCATGTTGCCTGTTTGCTCTGCTGCAGCGTCTACAACGGCCTGGTCGGGTTCGCGTCCCCGCTGGTGACGGACAGAGAGAGTGAATGTGGAAGTCCTGTTTCTGCAGCACAGACCAGCTTTGCAGCAGGTACGTCATCACAGACCGGGAAAGCATTTAGAACTAGTTGTTCGGTACCAGGGAGCGTCGTCGTTTAGACCTGAGATTCACGACATCATGTGACTGACGCTCGCTTTGACCTCTCGTCCTCTGTCCAGCTGTGAGGTGCAGCGGGGTGAAGACGCAGCCGGACTCCATGTCCCAGAACGCACGCAAGGGTCTGCCACGCAACTTTGGAACGCCCACTGACACCCCGCCCAGCACCCTGGTGGTCAACAGCAGAGGCCTCAACCCCAGCCCCAAGAGGGCTGTACGAGACCCCAAAACTGGACGAGGTAATGAGTTAATGATGGGTTCAGTTTTGGTCCTGACGATGACGACGACATGGGTTCAGTTTTGGTCCTGACGACGACAGAGGTGTTGCTGCTCTGATGTCAGACTGAAACTGTTTTGTTTTTTTTTTAATCCTTGTGTTACAGCTGTTCAGGAGAGAAACTCATACGCAGTCAGCGTGTGGAAGAGAGTGAAGGCCAAGCTGGAGGGGAGGGACATCGACCCCAACAGGAGGTTGAGTGTGGCCGAGCAGGTACCAGCACACACACACACACACAAACACACTGACGCTTGACCTTCAGGTTGACCTTGTTAAATGATTGCTGGAGTCACGGGCCGCTGTTTTCCCGCAGGTGGACTTGGTCATCAAGGAGGCCACCAACATGGACAACCTGGCCCAGCTGTACGAGGGCTGGACCGCCTGGGTGTGAGCACCGTCTTGCTTTCATGTCTGTGATCCAGCAAAGGCTTGGGGATCCACCAGAGTCCAGCGGATCTGGGGTGTCGGAAACAGCAGCACCGGGCCACACTGGGGAGAGGAAACGGGAAGCGGATTTCTTGGTCTGCCCTCCCGCTCTCCTGGGCACCCAGACTGGGGCGGCGATCTCGAAGCATCGCTGCATCCACACTCCCCCAACCACCGGCGATCCAGCTAACACCACGCTTAGTGGGTCTGCGGGCCCCGCCTCCCTTTTTGGGGTTTGACCGAGCAAAGCGGCGCCGGGTGGGGAGGGGGGGAAGGAAGGCGAAGGCCTCCTCCCCCTCAACTTGGTGACGCCTTCCCCCCTCACCTGCATAGCTCACTATCAAGTTGTTCCCATAATCATCACTGTTTCCTGTCGTTGATCCAACCGTCACCTGAGACCAGGTGGAAGCAGGAAGTGATGAGCGTTTCCCCCCCGAAGCACACGGCCGACGGGCTGTGGGTGGGACTTCACGGGGGGGGAGGGGACACTGGGATGAACAATGCGTTCACGTAGCCACACTTTTTTCATGACCTTTTCCTTGTTGTGATTCTGAACGGCCGCAGGCGACGGGGCTGAGGAGGAAGTGAGGAGAACGGTGGTTGGACATCATTCTTGACTCCTTCACCCGACCCAACGTGGGGTCGGGAGAAACGGCCGCAGAAATGAATCTTATTGAAACTGAACTTTACGTGAGAAGTGACGAAGGGGGTGACGTGGACTTTGTTTTTGGTCGTGTGGATCCGGACCACAGGTTCTGTGAAGGCGGAGGAGCAGGAGGAGTGGCCTCGGTGTGACTCCTCATCTCCACCTGCTGGAGGTGCGGGCCTGTGGTCACACGGCTGCCGGGTGGCGTCACTCCTGCCTCCTTTTACTCTCTGTTGACTTCACCTCACCTCTTCTCTCACTGCTTGTATTTTATTAAGTCCTGACGTTCTAGTTTTACATTTTTAGTGGGAATTATTATGTTTTTGGTGAAGGTGCAAACTGTTAATTCTTGAAGCTTTTAGTGGATTTTGTTGAATGCCAAATAAACATGGAACTTAGAGAAGGTGTCCTATTTTTTTTATTTTTTACATTACATTACGTGATGATTAGAGGAATTAATAGGATTAAACCACATGGTGGTGCAGTGGTTAGCACTGTGGCCTCATGATGTGGAGTTTGAACGTTCACTGGTGTCTGTAGATTTAAATCAGTGATGACAATCTGGTCTTTTTTTTTTTTTAATTAAACATTGTTAAACACATGTTTAAAAAAAACATTCTCCTTGAGGCCTGATACTGAATGACCTGTGGCCCAATCCTGGTCCAGGGGCCAGCGTTTGAGAAGCTCTGCAGATATACAGTAACTGCTCCTCCACTGACACTTTGATCACTCATGATTTCATTATAATTTAACAAACCTGGTTAAAGGTCCGTGAATGAAGCAGGAGCTTCTGGGAAAATATTGTTTTTTTTTAATTTTTTAATCGACTTTGTTACAGGGACCTCTGGGGAAAAACGTGAACTGTCCCTTTACATATCAGACGATTAGAGAAACGTGTTTGCATGAAGTGGAGCAGACACTCCCCCTGCTGACTGGTTAATGATTACACACCTGAGGGTACCCTGAGACATAAACACACACACTGTGTGTGTGAGTGAGAGAGAGAGAGAGAGAGACGGTGGTGAAAATGTCCGGTCAGCGTGTGTGTGTGTCTGACTTTGAGGTTGAAGCCAGAAAAGTTCTTCCCAAAGCTGTGTATGATTATTATCGATCTGGAGCCGAGGAGCAACACACACTGGCCGAGAACCAGGCAGCCTTCAACAGGTACCGCACACACACACACACAC
>NC_024323.1:13660238-13669992 GCF_000523025.1 Cynoglossus semilaevis
CCTGCATCCGCCCCCCCCCAACCACCGGCGATCCAGCTAACGCCACGCTTAGTGGGTCTGCGGGCCCCGCCTCCCTTTTTGGGGTTTGACCGAGCAAAGCGGCGCCGGGTGGGGAGGGGGGGAAGGAAGGCGAAGGCCTCCTCCCCCTCAACTTGGTGACGCCTTCCCCCCTCACCTGCATAGCTCACTATCAAGTTGTTCCCATAATCATCACTGTTTCCTGTCGTTGATCCAACCGTCACCTGAGACCAGGTGGAAGCAGGAAGTGATGAGCGTTTCCCCCCCGAAGCACACGGCCGACGGGCTGTGGGTGGGACTTCACGGGGGGGGAGGGGACACTGGGATGAACAATGCGTTCACGTAGCCACACTTCTTTTTTCATGACCTTTTCCTTGTTGTGATTCTGAACGGCCGCGGGCGACGGGGCTGAGGAGGAAGTGAGGAGAACGGTGGTTGGACATCATTCTTGACTCCTTCACCCGACCCAACGTGGGGTCGGGAGAAACGGCCGCAGAAATGAATCTTATTGAAACTGAACTTTACGTGAGAAGTGACGAAGGGGGTGACGTGGACTTTGTTTTTGGTCGTGTGGATCCGGACCACAGGTTCTGTGAAGGCGGAGGAGCAGGAGGAGTGGCCTCGGTGTGACTCCTCATCTCCACCTGCTGGAGGTGCGGGCCTGTGGTCACACGGCTGCCGGGTGGCGTCACTCCTGCCTCCTTTTACTCTCTGTTGACTTCACCTCACCTCTTCTCTCACTGCTTGTATTTTATTAAGTCCTGACGTTCTAGTTTTACATTTTTAGTGGGAATTATTATGTTTTTGGTGAAGGTGCAAACTGTTAATTCTTGAAGCTTTTAGTGGATTTTGTTGAATGCCAAATAAACATGGAACTTAGAGAAGGTGTCCTATTTTTTTTATTTTTTACATTACATTACGTGATGATTAGAGGAATTAATAGGATTAAACCACATGGTGGTGCAGTGGTTAGCACTGTGGCCTCATGATGTGGAGTTTGAACGTTCACTGGTGTCTGTAGATTTAAATCAGTGATGACAATCTGGTCTTTTTTTTTTTTTAATTAAACATTGTTAAACACATGTTTAAAAAAAACATTCTCCTTGAGGCCTGATACTGAATGACCTGTGGCCCAATCCTGGTCCAGGGGCCAGCGTTTGAGAAGCTCTGCAGATATACAGTAACTGCTCCTCCACTGACACTTTGATCACTCATGATTTCATTATAATTTAACAAACCTGGTTAAAGGTCCGTGAATGAAGCAGGAGCTTCTGGGAAAATATTGTTTTTTTTAAATTTTTTAATCGACTTTGTTACAGGGACCTCTGGGGGAAAAACGTGAACTGTCCCTTTACATATCAGACGATTAGAGAAACGTGTTTGCATGAAGTGGAGCAGACACTCCCCCTGCTGACTGGTTAATGATTACACACCTGAGGGTACCCTGAGACATAAACACACACACTGTGTGTGTGAGTGAGAGAGAGAGAGAGAGAGACGGTGGTGAAAATGTCCGGTCAGCGTGTGTGTGTGTCTGACTTTGAGGTTGAAGCCAGAAAAGTTCTTCCCAAAGCTGTGTATGATTATTATCGATCTGGAGCCGAGGAGCAACACACACTGGCCGAGAACCAGGCAGCCTTCAACAGGTACCGCACACACACACACACACACACACACACACTGACACACACACACTCCAAACAAACTTTCTCAAACAGTTTATGACGGCGCCCCTAAAGAAACATGGGGCGAAAAAAAAAAGCATTTCCGGTGCGCACCTGAAACTTTTACGGTACTTTTTTTTTACTGCAGCTCAAACTTACAGGTGAGCACCAGAAACGTCTCTTTAGCGCCCCCCGCAGCTTCTGTTTAAACAACTGAATATATTTGATGAGTCACATTATTTTTCCAGTTCTAAAACATCCGAATTTAATGCACAGAAAACTCGTTCTCCCACCTAAGCCCCGCCCCCTCACACACACCTATAGAGCAACAGCCTGCGGTACGTTCGTGTGTGTGTGTGTGTGTGTGTGCGTGTGCAGGTGGCATCTGATCCCTCGTGTGTTGAGAGATGTGTCCACCGTGGACCTGTCTGTGTCCGTCCTGGGTCAGAGGGTCAGTATGCCTGTCTGTGTCGCAGCCACAGCCATGCAGAGGATGGCTCACCCCGAGGGGGAGACGGCGACGGCCAGAGGTAGAGAGACACACACACAGAGAGAGAGAGAGAGAGTGAAAAATATCACCCACCAATCACCAAGAGGGACTGGTTGAATAGGGAAAAGTTCCGCTCCCGTTGCGAAGGCACTGCTGGGATTCGAACCCAGGATCTCCTGTTTACTAGACAGGCGCTTTAACCAACTAAGCCACAGCGCCGGGTGTTCGGTGGAATTATTTATAAATAATTGATGACATTAAATGTCTTTAAAATACATGGATATGAAGAGATGACATTAAATGTCTTTAAAATACATTGATATGCATGTAAAATTAAATATTAACAAACATGATTAATTAAGTAATTAATTAAAAATAATAAAAATGAAAAACTGTAGTAAATAGTTACACAGTATAACGTCTGAAAATATACAGTTGAACTTTGGTTTTTTTTTTCTTTGAATTTAAAAAAAAAAAAATTAAGAATGTGTTTCACTGTCTGTCCACTGTGTGGCGGAATAGGGGACATAGAGGGGGGTCCGAGGGGGAGAAGAAGAGAATCTGTTGATGGTATTAAAACAAAAAACATTTTTTACCCAGCATGCAGAGCAGTGGGAACAGGGATGATGCTGAGCTCCTGGGCCACCTCCACTATAGAGGAAGTGATGTCAGCGATGACATCATCAGCAGGCGATGGAGGCGTGCTGTGGCTGCAGCTGTACATCTATAAGGACAGAGAGCTGACGCTGTCTCTGGTGAGACGCGCGGAGCAGGCGGGCTACGGGGGCGTCTTTGTCACCGTGGACACCCCCTACCTGGGCAGGAGGTGGGACGACATGAGGAACCGCTTCAAACTGCCCTCCCACCTCAGGTAGGGGCAGACGGGGGAGGCAGGGGCTCCAGAACTTTCCAGAACCACCTTGAAGAACCTGTGTGTGTGTGTGTGTGTAGCATGTCCAACTTCACCTCGGCGTCCTTGGCCTTTTCCGAGGGCGACTACGGTAACGACAGCGGTCTGGCCGTCTACGTTGCCAAAGCCATCGACCCCACCCTGTCCTGGGACGACATCGGCTGGCTGAAGGAACACACACGTCTGCCTGTGATTGTGAAAGGAATTATGAATGGTACACACACACAGTACACACACAGTACACACACAGTACACACACACAGATGTATTTTCTTTCTGTCTCCAAAAGTTCAAATTAAAATGTAAAAAGAACAAAAACAAAAATGACAAAAACGTCCCAGCCCTGACAGACAGTCGGTTTGACCTTCGGTTTGACCTGTGTTCCCAGGTGAGGACGCGGTGCAGGCCGTGAACCACGGTGTCAGCGGCATCCTGGTGTCCAATCACGGAGCTCGGCAGTTAGACGGCGTTCCCGCCACGGTCTGTGTCTTTTCTCGTCTTTGTGTCTCCCAGATAAACAGACGGTAACAGGTGTCGTTGTTGTTGTTGTTGTTGTTGTTGTTATCGTTGTTGTGGTGTGTGTAGCTGGAGGTGCTGGAGGAGGTGGTGCAGGCGGTGCAGGGACGCTGTGATGTCTTCATGGACGGAGGAGTGAGACGAGGGACAGATGTCCTGAAGGCCTTAGCTCTGGGCGCCAAGGCTGTGTTCATTGGTCGACCAGTGCTGTGGGGCCTGGCCTGTCAGGTGACCCCCGAGCCAGACCTTTATTATTATTATTATTATTATTATTTTCAATATTGTTTTGTTTTTATTTTATGTCCAGGGAGAAAAGGGAGTGACTGAAGTTCTGGAACTTTTAAAAGAGGAGCTGCGACTCGCCATGGCTCTGTCAGGTAACACACACACACACACACACACACCTACTACTGACTGTTTTTTTTTTTGGTTTTTTTATGTTGTGTTTGTGTGTCCAGGCTGTCGCTCCGTGTCGGAGGTGAACAGATCCCTGGTCAGACGAGCAGAGTTCACCTCCAGGATTTAAAAGAACAATCAGTTACAGGAACTCTGTGGTTCGTTCTGTCACTGCTGAGCCTTCGTGTCATCATCGTGTCATTGCACCGCGTCATATCAATGTATTAACTCTGACCTTTGACCCTTTATCTCTCTAAACTCTCTGGAATAAAGTATAATTCCAACCATACAATTCTGCATTTCTTTCACACACACTTACTTATACAAATGCTAACCACAGCGCCACCACGTGGCACTCATAAATATATTTTTGTTATCTAATTTTTTACCGCCCTTTCAGGGGCGGAACCAAAAAAAAAACGTCACGTGTTGCTGATCGGACGCGTTTGTCATTGCACCAGTTTGACTCGACGGACCGGTGTTAGCTGCGAAAACTATTACAGAGCTGTACGTGTTCGCGCTTGTGTGTGTGTGTGTGTGCGCGCGCGCGCACATTCAGCTGTCAACCGTCAGTCATGGTGTCGTCGTCGGGGGGAATCACAGAGTCAGACTGTTGGACGTCAGCGGACATCGGAGACGCAGCTGCGCAGGTACCAACAGAGAGAGAGAGAGAGAGCGAGAGATAGAGAGTGTGTGTCTGTGTCTGTGTGTTTAATCTGGGATTAAAGGGCGTTTTTTTTACAGATCGCGTACACACATCCACTAAGCTAAGCTAAGCTAACATTTCCCTCAGGTTTTGGTTTTTAACAAAGTTAAACCATGTCTCGGTTCCGTTCGGTCTTTATATCGTGTGGGCGTGACGTGAACACAGCAGCGGTTGTTGACAACACCTCCTCTGACCTCGTCTTGTCCAGAGTCGTCAGTCTGATTCACTTCGAACTGAAAAATTCTGGTGTTTAACCTCAGACTGGTCCAACACCTGAAACGAGGGTCGTTGTAGTGAACAAACAAGGCGGAGGAAAGTTGTGGACTGACGGCTCCTCCAGGTCGAGGACTTCTGTCACTCCTCCCTCACACCAACACTCTTCTGTGGAGTGGATTTTTTTTTTTACACTTCCATCATCAAACGTTCCCCTTCAGATGTTGGAGACTATTTTTTTTTTTTTTTTTTTTACACTTCCATCTTCAAACGTTCTCCTTCAGATGTTGGAGACTTTATTTGAACAAACGTATATGACGTTACATCAGAAACACTACCAACTGCAATATAACGGTGCTGCCACCGTGTGGCAGCTGAGTGGAAGTACATTTATAAACTTGGTAGAAATCCTGACAGACGACACGTAAATAGATCGTTGTTTGTTTTGCTTTTTGCTTCTTTTTTTTTGTAACACGTGACTTCTGCTGATTCATCAATTCTTCTACATCTTTATAAACGTGTCCTGGTGTCTGTCCAGTCTCTGCAGGTTCTGGTACCAGGTGCTGGACCAGTCCTGCTCTTCTGACCGTGTCTGACCAGACATGGACCAGTTCACTTTCCGCTACGACACCGTGCTGTCAGACGTCCACATACTTCTGCCCAATGCGCGTCACCTTATGACACGACTGAACCACGTGGGGCAGCCAGGTGGGTACTGTCACCTGTCCGGTGAACAGTAGGTGGCGACACGGTGCTTGAGAGTCCACTCTGTTGCACTGGCCTCAGAATAGAATAAAACGACTTAAAGTCCAGATATTTGATAGAAATCTAAATGTCCGTATAGTGGTGCCATACTGCTTTACACGCAGAAGGTTCAAGGTTCAAGTCCCAGTGGAACCATATACTTAATCCTATATCAGGGTGTCAAACTCTTTCTGAATCCTATATCAGGGTGTCAAACTCTTTCAGAAATTTACAAATGTTGTACATTGACCTGTGTCAAAAAAAAAAAAATTATCAATTTAAAAAAAAAAACACTCCAGACCAAAGTAATGGATATTTATTTGTTGAAAAGTCTCCGTGGTGACGTTTGGAGCCTGTGTTCAAACCCGTTGTTTTCTTTTCTGTGTTTTTTAGTTTTTATCTCCAAATTCAAGCTCTTGAAAGACGTTGAAACACACAGCAGCGGTGACGCAGGTCAGAGGTCAGCGCAGCAGAAATTAATCCATCCGCACGGGGAACAGGACGAAGACTCCGACAGGGACCGGGATGAAGACGGAGAGGAGGACAAACAGGGTCTCCACCTGGACGAGGACGGAGACCTGGACATCACACATCGGTTTGGAAACAGATTTCAGTTCAGTTTGTAAATTCACTCTGAGGTCGGGGCAGAAGGTCAGGAGATGTAAATGATCTGTGCTCCTCCTCAGTCCAACGACACGCCCTGCCAAGGTCATAGGTCGAGACCTGGTCTGTCCTGTCCTTCTCGCACGCTCCGCTCCTGTGCTGGAGGAGGAGGATGAGGAGGAGGAGGAGGAGGAAGAGTCTTCAGATGATAAAGAAGACCAGAGGGTCGGAGATGTGATAAGAATCGGTAACAGCCGGCGTTCACTGTTTATGTGCCACTTATCTCACCCTTTGATTTGAGAGAAATAGTCATGTGACTAAAGCCTTTTTTGACTGATACCTAGAACCAAATCACATAATAATAAATAATAATAATAATGTTGTCCTAATTTCACTCCTGAATCAGAAGTGTCAATCACCACACTCCATTATTGAACATGTTTGTGTTTCTGTTTTCCAGAACACACCATGGCCACGCCCCTGGAGGATGTTGGGAAACAGGTGGGTTAACATGTCTGTGGCTCACTGACCAGGTTGCGTCTGTGGCTCGAGTCTCCACAGTGTAGTAATAATAATAATAAAAACAAACCAATCATCATGATGTTCCTGCTGCTCCAACTGTCAGACACATCTGTGGTCGGTGGAGCTCCAGGTTTACTGAGGTTACTGCGTGTCATGTGACTGTACTGCGTGTCATGTGACTGTCTGTCTGTGTGTGTGGAGCAGGTGTGGAGAGGAGCGTTCCTATTGGCCGACTTCATCCTGTCTGAGGCCGACATGTTCCGAGGAGCTACGGTCCTGGAGCTGGGGGCAGGCATGGGTTTCACCAGCATCGTCATGGCAACCGTTGCCAAAACGGTGTACTGCACAGGTGTGATGATGAATATTCCAGATTATTCTGAATTCAGCCGTTTAAACAAAAAAACAATGAACCTGATTGAAGGAAATCCAGTTTTTTCACATAAGACTTTCATTGGATTTTCATTGATATTTTTATCGTCTTTTCAACATTAATATATAAAATATATTATTATTAAAAAACATGAATATGCTAAATATATTCATTATATTGAGTCGACTGTTGACGACGATGATGATGTTAATTATGATGATTAATGCACTTGTTCCTTTGACACGATGATCGATGTTCTTTTTTTCCCGTGTGGCTTCACAGACGTGGGCGACGATCTCCTCAGCATGTGTGAGAGAAACGTCTCCGTGAACAGACACATGACTAAAAATGGAGGTGAGGAAACGGGGGAGAGAGGGAAAACTCTCTGTCACAAACATCATGTTGTCCTTCATTTACATCTACAGCAGGTGTAGGTCTGCGGAGAACCTCCAGAGGGGGCCAGTGAGAGGGAACAGTAGAGAGAAAACTGGTTGTTGTTCATCTGATGGTGTTTGTAACAACCCGATCCTCCTGTTTCATACATTACAACGAATCAACTGCAATCTCTGTTGTTGCCGCTAGAGGGCAGCAGACGTCAAATGTACCAAATTATTTTTGAGATTTTTTTTCTTGTAAATTCTATTTAAATTATTCCGCCCAGTATCCTACATCTTACCAATACTGAACCGGGCCGCGAGTCACATTTTGAACCTCATTTTGGGGCCACCCCTTCTCTTCAATCTTTCTTCTGTGATGTCTCTTTTGAACCTCATTTTGGGGCCACCCCTGGTCTGTACTGTACTGTAGTTCTCTTCAATCTTTCTTGTCATGTGAGGTGGGGAGGTGAAGGTGAAGCAGCTGGACTGGCTGCAGTATTCCCTCTGTACAGGTAACACACACACACATATACACACACACACACTCACACACACTCTCTCTGTGCGTCCGTCTCAGTCCTAACTCCTCCCCCTCCCTCTGCAGACGCCGACGTGGACTTCAGCTGGACGGAGGAGGAAGTGGCGGATTTGTACGACAACACTCACTTCATCATCGCCGCTGATGGTAGGTCGCAGTTGTAAACTACAGGCCAAAGGTCACGGGTCAGCCGAGGTCTCGATGGTCGTGGAGCGTGACCATCTTCTCTGCTCCGTGTTCACAGTGATTTACGATGAAGACCTGACTGACGGACTTTTCCGGATTTTGTACCGACTCTGCAGGAACTTCACTCACACCTGCACCGTCCTCCTCTCCCTGGAGAAACGGTGAGGACGACAGCCACAGGTGGCGCCCTCGGTGATGAAGAGCGGGAGAAAAATACAAATAGTTTTATGTTCTTTGTGTTTTCTCTGAGGTCTGGTTCCAGGCCTGGTGTTTGTGGACCTTATGTTTAGCCACCCGGACACTTTTCATATTCTGTTTTCATTTTTGTTTTTTGTGTTTGTTTCCCCGCCTCAGGATGAACTTCTCCCTGCGACACATGGACGTCTGCTGCGAGGCCTACAGCTACTTCAGACGCTGTCTGTCCCAGCTGCTGGAGCTGCAGGAGCCGCGCTGCAGCTTCAGAGTCGAACAGCTGCCCACGGCCAACCTGGCACAGTTCTTTCTGTACGAGCGAGTAGAGCAACTGGTAAGAGACGAGAGGAGAAAGTACAGATGTTTGTACAAGGACAGAGGTCGACCCTATGATGGACTGGAGAACTGTTCAGGGTGTTAACTTACCCTCTGAGATAAGGGAGGGAGTGAGGGAGGAAGGGGGGGAGGCAGGAGTTACAAACTGTAATAAACGTTCTGTTATTTTTCTCTGAACTCCTGCAGGAGCTGTGGAAGCTGACTGTCAGTCCACGTCAGTCGGACCAGGTCCAGTCTGAGCCTGACCTGACCCGACCCGACCCGACCCGACCTGACCTGACCTGACCTGACCTCAGAGTCAGGTTTTTAATGTGACAGTAAAAGCACCTTTATACATGAATGATGCTGTAAAATGTTTTTAACAAATTAATTGTATTTTGTAAAAAATACAAAAAAAAAGGTTTAAGTTTGTTTTATTTTTTTGGTGATGGTGGACCATCCACTGATGAGGGTGGGATTAATGTGAAATAAAATCCTGTTTCTACGTCGGTCTCATCGTTTGTTATTGAAATAAAGTTCATTATTGTTTTTAGTTGATAGTACTGCCATCACTGCAGTACTGTGTTGACTTGAAGTACACTTTTTTGATGACCTGCAAGAGCCTGAGATGATTTAGTAATACATGTGTAGGTCTAAAAACTCCCACAATGCAATTTGAGTTTGTGTCACCGAAAATGATCGAAGCAGCAGCGCGAAGAAAACAACAACCAGAGAACTGAGTCCCGCACCAACAGGGCCACGTCGTAGATGAAGAGAGAGAGAGAGAGAGAGAGAGAGGTCGTTGGACAAGCTCCTCCCCCTCCTCTCCCCCCTCCTCCCCCTGCAGCAGCAGCAGCAGTGCTGTTTAAAGCCCGCACTCAGGGCGGGAGACGAGTGACAATCGGAGGACGTCGTCGAGTGTCTGTGTCTGTGTCTGTGTGTGAGGCCGTCAGTGGTTCAACGTCAACGGTGAGTTTGGATCACACACACACAC
>NC_024323.1:13670237-13674426 GCF_000523025.1 Cynoglossus semilaevis
GGGGGGGGGATTGCATTTGGACCAGTGCCCTCGTCATGGTACTGCTCTGCACCTGCATCATTGATCCTCCGATCGATCGGTCGATCGATCAGTCGATCGATCAGTCAGTGCAGATGGACGTGTTTGTCCTCCGCTGAGTGGCTGGATGTAAAGGTGAGGAACTCGAACCAAACAAGTCAGAGCTGCTGAGTCATGACTCGGTGTCTGGTTCAACAGGTTCCTGGTACTTTATGTCTCCTCCATCATCACAGATGACGTCAGAGTCATTTAACACCAGAGGTAAAAAAATCAATAAATAAAAATAAAAAATACCAATGATTATTGATCAACCAGAGTGGACTGGATTCTTCTCCTTCTCCGAGGTTTTATTGGAGCTGCTGTTCTTTCGGGTCACACTACTGCCACCTACTGGATTTATTTTCCACTGGGTTTGGTACTAACGGGTGGAGGGTTGATCCAGTGCGGGTTCCAATCCCATGACCGGTGGTGCCTCAGACAGATAGGCCGGGTCAGAACCCAGTATCCCATCAGCCCCAGCTGCTGAGCAAAGGTCCACTGTTGTACTGAACTGTGATCCACTAAACCAGTTTCATCCAGTTCACGACGTGTTGTCAAGAAGTGTGTGTGTGTGTGTGTGTGTGTAAGATTGCTTTGCTGTGTGAAAGCAGATATCTGGATGGTTCCTGTTTGTGCTGCCTGTATTACATAGAAGTGTGTAGGAAAGGAGGGAGAGAGGGAGGGAGAGAGAGAGGGAGGGGGTCTCCCCCCCTGCTCTCTCTCTCTCTCTCGCTCTCTCTCTCCCTCTCCCTTTTTTATGTCTTGATTTTATTTGACTGAAGTCCACTTCCGTTCTTCAGTCCCTGTTCATGGCTCAGAGAGTCACAGGGTTGATGACCATGAGCCAGAACAAATACCCCCAATACATCAGGGTTGCAGGTTTGAAACCCAGCCGTGGCAGGACTGACATCTATAGAACTACACTGATAACATGGCGGGTCAGAGACCAACTGGTTAATGAACCGGGTTAATAATGAACACCTTTGGTTATTGTTACTACGGTAAAGACAAAAGTTGTTTCAAGTGGTGGAAAGATGGGTGGTTACTCTCGCCTTACTGCAAGGAGGTCGCTGGTTCAATCCCTGTTTTTTTTTTCTTCTTTTGTCCATGTGTGTGTCTAAACTGACCGTAGGTGTAAATGACTTTGAATTTCCGATTACAATCTTGGCTTCCAACGATTACAAAAAACCAAGATGGAATACAAATAAAAGGATTACTGCGCCTTTCGTCACCTGTTCACGTGTTGTCCTCAGTCTGTGACGTAAATGCAGAAGTAGACAGTATAGAATGTCGCTACACATCGTGTTTTTCCAGTTTTCCCGGTGTTGGAGCTTTAATTTCTCAAAGGGAACCCTCGAGGGGTTAATAAAGTTTTATTTATTTATCCATCCATCTACAGTGGTGTGCTCTGTACCGCCCCCTAGGACACAAACACTTTCACCCTGTCACCTGTCTGAGCTCAGCTCTAACCACTCGCTCGTTTGACCATAGGAAATAAAATAAAATAAAAGTCGTCATAATAATAATGTTTACTTAATAAACATATTTTTTTCGTGACCTCACTTCCTGCCTCTGGTTCTCCTCCTCCTCCTCCTCCTCCTCCTCCTGTAGGTTAGGTCTGTGAACTCGGAGCCAGGGAGCGGACGCTGCCTCTTGTTCTGCTCTCCATCCTCCTAGTGGACACTCGTGTCATGGCGTCGTCGCTGATCAGCCGTCAGCTGGTTCTGTCCCTGCAGAAAAACCTCTGGCGCAGTGCCCCAGGTTGGTACGGTAACCGTGGCGTTGGGACCTGTAGTCAGGCCAGGACGAGGTCGGTGGAACTGTTAATGGAACTTTTATTTTGAAGTCTGCTCCTCTGGGAAGTGTTTCCTGTTTTAAAAGAAACTTTTTTTTTATAAGATTCTGAATCATATTTTTAAATTAAACCTCACCCAGACTACTACATACTACCACCTACAGTACTCCTTCAGTACTGCAGGTGGACTTGTGTCTCCTTGTGTCCTTCAGACAGTTCCTCATTTCCTTCTTCCAGGATGCAGGTACGTCAGCAAGGCTGCCCCACAGACCCAGCAGGAGTGGGAGTACGATGGACCCTCCATGAAAACTTCAGTTCCTGGTCCACGATCACAGGTCACACACACACACACACACACACGTTTTTGTTAAACGTGCAGACATTTTTTTTTAATATCTAACTTTTAATAACAAACGTTTTCTCTCTTTAACAGGAGCTCACAAAACAACTGGGGGAAATCCAGGTGTTGAGGGTGTGGGTGGGGGGGGGGGGGTTACTGTGATTATACAAACTCAGTGAACTCGTTAAATAAACCCTGGAGCATTAATGCTGCTCTACATTCAGTTGCTCTCTCTCTCTCTCTCTCTCTCTCTCACACACACACACACACACACACACACACACACTGCTCCTGCAGCAGATGTGTGACAGGAATGTTTTTTGCAGATTTAGCAGAAAAAAATTCTTCTAAGTGTGACATCATCTGAAACAATTACTACTTTCCAAACTTTACTGTTACCCCTCCTCCTCCTCTTACCCCCCCTCCTCTCACCCCTCCTCCTCTTACCCCTCCCTCCTGTGGATATTATTAAATTGTACTTCACTCATGTGTACTGTGTGTGTACCTCCTGTTTCCAGAATGTCGGGGCGGTCAACTTCTTCTGTAACTACGAGGAGAGCAGAGGGAACTACCTGGTGGACGTGGACGGGAACCGCATGTTGGACATGTACACCCAGATCTCCTCCATCCCTATTGGTCAGTGACAAAATGTCACAAAAGGATTACTAACAGAAGTCTGTCCAACGCAGTCTCCTCCATCCCTATTGGTCAGTGACAGAAGTCTGTCCAAGGCACAGATCTCGTTTCTCAGCCTGAGGGGCGTGGCCCTACCTGTGACTTGGTCAAAGGGTGGCGCTAAATCTGAAATTCTAAATACATTTAGTAAATACTGTGGTACTGAGTACTGGGTACTACAGCTCTAAAGCTAAAAAAACTGTTCTTCCAAGTCAGTGGTTGGAGCCGAGGCCTGACGACAGAAGGGCTTTTGTTGGAACTCACTCCTCATTAATTCACTTCATACAAAAGGCTCCTGCGGCTTCTAAAAACATTCACTGAGTTAACTCCGAGTTAATGCAGAACAGAACAAGTTCTACCAAAACCTGGTTCAGTTTTTACACCAATGTTTCATCCTCAGATTCAACACAGAAGAAATGGAGTGAAAATAAAAAAAGATCATGACATTTCTGATTTTAAAAGTGTCGCCTGGGATGGAACCAGGTTGTCCACCAGGGGGCGGTGCTTCTGTAGGAATGATGCCAGTGTTCTAATATTGATGTTTCACTCTCCTCAGGCTACAACCATCCTGCTCTCCTCAAACTGATGGCCAACCCCAACCATCTGGTACGTTCCTTTCATACATGATTCACGGCCGACTCTGTGACGTTGACTTCATCTTCACTTTAATGACGTTTCTGTCAGAGTACACTGGTGAACCGTCCCGCCCTGGGGATCCTGCCTCCAGAGAACTTTCCAGACAAACTCACCGAAAGTCTTCTCTCGGTGAGTCAAACACACACACATTTCTAAGATCTTGAAATTTCTTTCTAGTAATTTGTTTTGTTTTTTTAATTTTTACCGATGGCTTGGGGTAAACGTCAACGTTAAGCCTGAGTTTGAACGCCGACGTAACCTTTATCTTCTTTCTTCCTCTGCCGTCGCTGCCCTCAGGTGGCCCCCAGTGGAATGACCCGGGTTCAGAACATGGCCTGTGGCTCCTGCTCCAACGAGAACGCCTACAAGGCCATGTTCATCTGGTACAGGGTGAGTGGGTTAGTGAGGACCTGGTCCTGGATGTTAGTTCAGGGTGGAGTGAAACACTGCTGTGAAGAGAAGAATGACATTTGGTAGTTAAAGTCTCATGTAGTACTGTGAAGTATTATGAAGTACTATGAAGTATCTGCGGTCTCCTGACTGTGTGTGTTCCTGTCTGCTGTAGAACAAGGAGCGCGGCGTCAGCGGACCTTCTGATGAAGACCTCAGCTCTTGTATGATAAACCAGGTGAGAAGAACGCCGTCTTCCACTGTACTGGTGACTTATGTCACAGACGTGGAGTTGA
>NC_024323.1:13674467-13700000 GCF_000523025.1 Cynoglossus semilaevis
ACAGGCTGTAACCAAACCAGAGGTTTAGGAAATGAATGATCTTTATCTGTGAATAATAGTGTGTGAATGACCTTCACTGTCTTTGGAATCTTAATGAAATCTCTCTCTCACCCCTCCTCCCTCTCTCACCCCCCGCCCTCCCCTGTTCCTCCCTTCTCTCTCTCTCTCTGTCCTTCTTCTGTCTCAGTCTCCAGGTTGTCCAGACCTCAGCATCATGTCTTTCATGGGAGGTTTCCACGGAAGAACCCTGGGTATGTTTCCATGTCAAACTGCTGCCCCCCAGTGGTGTGGCAGATGCACTACTGATCCACCGCTGTAATTTCAGCACAATAAGAAACTTTTTAGTCTCCTTACTCTGCAGTTATTGATGAGTGAATAGTTTGGATCATTTAAGCGTGAGTGGTGACGTGTGAGTTACGACTCCTGCGCCACCTACAGGTGTGTTGGCGACAACGCACTCAAAGGCCATTCACAAGCTGGACATCCCGTCCTTCGACTGGCCCATCGCTCCGTTCCCCAGGCTGCAGTATCCACTGGAGGAGTTCACCAGAGAGAACCAGCAGGAGGAGGAGCGCTGCCTAGAGGAGGTGAGCTGCATATGTCTGTCTGTGGGTTTATATATCTCTGCAACTCAGCCTGAAACTATAACAGAGTCTGTGTGCGTACCCAGACGGAGGATCTGATCGTGAAGTGGAGACAGAAGGGAAAGCCCGTGGCTGGGATTGTAATCGAACCAATCCAGGCTGAGGGTGGAGATAACCACGCCTCTGCAAACTTCTTCAGGAGCCTCCGCAACATCGCACGCAAGGTACCAGTCTCCGTGGTCACACGTACAGGAAGTAGAGACCTGTATTTTCAGACACATATAAATACCTGCCATGAAAGGTGAATGATCCGTTAAAGATGGTTGAAACAGAGGTCTTCAACCTCAGGGCAGTGGACCAGGACTGGGACATGATCCACTGATATTGGGCCCCAGGAAAAAAAAATGTTTTCAGGGTAAATTATGTTTTATTTTGAAAAACATCCAGGTCCTGTCTCAGTCATAAAACCCCTGTTGATGATGTGTCTTGTCAAAATAAAAGCCTCTGTTTACATAGAACTTCAGTTTAAAGGTCAGTCTCTCACGTCTTTGTCTCCGCAGCACGGCTGTGCCTTCCACGTGGATGAAGTCCAGACAGGTGGGGGCACCACGGGGAAGTTCTGGGCGCATGAGCACTGGGGCATGGACGACCCCGCTGACATCGTCTCCTTCAGCAAGAAGATGCTGACCGGTGGCTACTACCACAAGACAGACCTACAGGCCGACAAGGTGTTTCATTGTTTATATTGGGGCAGGAGGGGGCGGGGGGCGACCTGTGGTACAAACATGTGGTCCAACATCATTTTGACTTGGACTGGTTTGACTTTTTGAGATTCTTCGTGGCCTTTTAATGTAGCTGTAATATTGACTCTGGCGCCACCTGCTGTGTGTGTGGTCTTTGTTTCACAGGCATACCGCATCTTCAACACGTGGATGGGCGACCCCTCCAAGACCCTGCTGCTGGGTGAGGTTCTGAATGTGATCCGCACAGAGAGGCTCCTGGAGGAAACGGCTCGCTCAGGAAAAGCTCTGCTGAACGGTCTTTACGATCTGCAGGTAGAGTTTTAAATAATTCTCAGTGTTAATGCAACGGTGATCGTCACAGAGGTCTCACACTGAGGCGACGTGAACCTCAGAAAAGGACATCCATTCACACCAACATTCACCTCCATGTATCTGTTCCCCAGACTCGGTATCCCAGCATCCTCAGTCGGGCTCGAGGGCAGGGAACCTTCTGTGCCATCGACATCCGTGATGATGAAACGCGGAACAAAGTCCTGCTCAAGGCCAGAGACAAAGGTTTGAAACCAGATATGACCTGATACGACTGGACATGTTAGATTATTTATGGTCAATTAATAATGCAAACTACAGAGGTGTTGTTGCCAACGTTGTCCTCTTCCACAGGTGCCCTCATGGGAGGATGTGGAGACAAGTCCATCCGTTTCCGTCCAGCGCTGGTTGCAAAGGAGTACCACATTCAGATCCTGCTCAACGTCCTCAACGACGTGTTGGCCCAGATCAAATAAGTCCTGAATCTGGAGGAGGATGAAGAAGAGTGAATCCAGAGAGGAGGAGGAGGAGGAGCAGGAGGAGGAGGCGGGGCTCCAGACAGCTAATCACGATAAGCACAATCCAGCCAATAACTCAACAGATGAAACCTCTGTCTCAAAGACCCGGTCTCCACGTCAGTGATAACGGACCTTGATTTGTCCTATAGATACAGAAATGAAATGTTGTTATGTTACGATCCAGGAAGTACCTCTCAGAGCAGGCGTCAGTGGGTAACAGGAGCGCTGTCACAGCCCACGTGGGTTGGTCCAAAACAAATTTTAAAAAGTGGTCTGGTTCAGGGTCCAGTGTGTGACATTTAGGGAGGTTGAATTTTGATAAAGCCTAAAAAAAAAACCAGGTCTCTCACAGAGAAAGAGAATTATTTTATTGTTGCAATGCACATTCCCAGCAGTAGATGTCACTAAATCTTACACACTGGACCTTTACGTGACTGCAGAGTTGATCTAATCTGGATTAATCCACTTCTGAGTAGACAGATTAGACTAACGTTAGTCTCCACCACCAGGTCTTCTCCTGCCATGACTGTTGTAACCGTTTAAAGGTGCATTTCTGGTACTTTTCACAGCGGCTGTAGAATAGTGAGAAGAAGAAGAAGAAGAAGAAAGAATTGTCCTTGATTGATTTTCACATGGTTTCATTTTTTTCTTTGATTGATTTTCACATGGTTTCATTTTTCACTTTTGTTTTTGTGTGTGTGTGTAGGTGATACTGAAGTTCTGGTTCCAGTCCTGGTGTCACAGAGTGACTGGAACGGTGTCAATCTAAATCCGATTCTTAGTGAATCTAAAAGGTCAAAGGTCACTAAGGCCTGCCCCTCACACACACACACACACTACACGTTTATATAAAAGCCTAGAAGAAGAATAAGAGAAGAATAAAAATGAGTCCAGCAGCGTTCACATGTCGACATTGTTTACTTTTAAATTCATCTACACCTGATACGAACCAGAGTAAAGTCCAGGGTGATCTGTCCTGTTTGGGGGGAGAGATGAGGACGAAGCTCCTGAGACAAAAAAGTCCAAATCCATCCACGTCAACTCCAACCACTGTGTTCAGATGTGAACTCAGATCTGTCCAGGTGTGTGGCCACAGCTGGAACTGCAGCCTGCATGTCACTCAGTGTTTGTTAGTCTTTAGGCTCTAATCTGTGTTGACCTTAAAAGGAATGACTTCTCAGCCTGTCGTCCTTACATTCAGGGCGCTCGGTGTGTTTTAGTGGACTTGGTGTCTGCATGTTGGTGTGTTATTGTTTCTCTCAGATCACCGCATCCACTGTCAGGGTCATTCTACAGTTCAAAACACAGACTTAACACTTTTCCTGTAGCATTTGGATGTGTGTCCATATTCAGCCTGCGTCGGTTAAATTCCACATGACAGCGTTGTAAGAACCTCCAAATCTGAACATACCTCAGAACTGACTTTTTGTTTTTTTTTCTTAGGCAAACGTTGGTTACTTGAGCAGGAGCTGCTGCAGTCGTACATGTTAATGTAAATGTGTGCTGAAGCCAGGGGACCATGAATCTTTATATTTTTGATAACAATGTTAGACATTATATATTTGTGTTCAGCTGTTTGCAGCTCTGTAGTGACTTTGTGTGCCATTTACCAGACGGTCATTTAAGACCTGTGGTTTACATTAGAGCCGACAGAAAACACAGCACCTGAATTTGGACACAGCTCTTAGAATTACTCATCACTGCCCTCTAAAGGTGGTTATTCTCAAGCAGAGACATTAATATCACAGTAACGACAGGACTGCATGGTTTCTTGTTTAAGTTGCAGTAGCATGGACGAAAAAATGGAAACTTATTGAGTATATAAAAATGACTAATTTTGTTACTTTTCCTGCCTTCTTTTTTTTGGGACGTTGCTGTATCCCAGGGTAAAAGGAGTTGCTGTGATTCAAACACAGAAAAGGAGAAAAACAGTTAATGTTCCCGGAAGCCTGTAGTCAAGTCTGAGGAACGTGTAGGAGTTTTAATCCTGTTAACTCAGTCAATTAGCCGTTCAACCTAATGTAAATAATAAACATTATTCACAGGCTGAGTTTGTTGTGTCTTAACTAGTCATCAGTCTTAACTATAGAGAATAATGAAGACTTATTGGTGTGGAGTCTGACAGTGGAGCGGTGATGTCGATCGCCAGCCTTTGATGACCTTGACAATTTTTGAATATTTGTATACGTGATCTCAGATAGATGATTATTGAAACAATTATTTAATTATGTAATTATTTTGACTTGCTGTTTATGAGTTTTATTGTTGCAAATAAATTCAATTTTAACTGCTGTTGTGAGTTTTTATTTCTGGAGAATTAAAAACTAATGCTAAAAACCTTTTTTTAAGATTTTTTTTATTGTTATTTTTGTATTTTGTGGGAAATTAATTGTTTTTACTGTTGTAAAAACTTACTGTTTATAACAATATATTTGATATAAGTATGCTTCTCTATTGATGTTAGAGTATTTTTATTTGTTATACAGTCTAATAATTGCAGATCATGAACCTTTTGAAAAACTACTCTTACATAATTTCCTTTTCTATTATTCAATAGTTACTTTGAAAAAAAAAAACACTGCTTCGTGGGCGGGACCAAGTTAACGCGTCGGAACAAAGGAGGAGCACATGCATGGGTTGCCAGGTTGGAGGATTCCCCGCTAATGTTTTAGTTCGTAGTGCAAATAACATCTCAATAGACCGTAGATCCATGTGTGTTGTACAGTATTCTGCTTAATAGCAGAATAGCCGGACAAGGTAGTCGTAACTACACACGATCTCACACAAACCATTAGGTTCGAGGATTATGCACTCCAAGTGTACTCCATGAACTCCATGAAACAAATATATTCCTGAAATAAATTTCAATTTCCATCACGCATCAACTGTTTTATAAGTAAGTAAAACCTTTTGTCTAATAATTCAATGTTAAAATACATTTTAAAACTTTTGACAGTACGACCTGACACGTCTTTTAGCCGTGATAGAATTGCTTGTTTTTATAACAGCCGTTTGTTATTGAGTTCGGAATATGAAATCGCTTTCCCCTTTTTGAACTGACTTTGTTGCCGTCGCTCTGGTTGTCAGTATTCATACCTGGCAACCCATGTATTCTCTCACATCCGGGCTGCAAATCGAAATGGCCGCGACAGCAGAGAGGATGGAGGTGAGTAGCCGTTACAGGGCATCAGTCAGACTTTTATGTTCTGTTTTAGTTTCACATGTATCGAATTTGCCGGTAATAGTAAAAAACGTTGTCTTGTACTGTCGCCACTGATTCGTTTCATCTTATTTTTAGAAAAACGCGCTGAGGGCGCATCCATTTTAGTTTTCCAAACGTGACGGGGATAAAGCGTTTGCCAATTAAAGTGTCGCATAGAGAATTAAACCCAGTGCCCTGAGTCCAGACGTTGTTGTTGTGGCGTTTGTAATGGACACCTAAACAGAATGCTCTCGTCTGTGTTTTTTTTAACCTTGGGTTACTTGAGGGTGTTTTTGCGGCCGACAGCGTGTGTTCATAAGACCGCATGGTTAGCTGTTAGCCTCTCTGCTAGTTAGCAGGAGCATCGGCACTGTTAGCCTTTTCTCCCGCTGCCGCTGCTCAGCGGTGGACGCACATTTACTGTTATTGTTTTTTTAAATCAATGACTATCAATATAGTGCTCATAAGTTATTTTATTTATTCAAGTCGTAATTTTTTTTTCGATAGATTTCTTTTGTCCGTTGTCTTTTTCCATCAGTCATTATGGGTCCGTTACACATTCTGCTCTCAGTCATTCAACAAAAACTCCAGCCTTTACTCATATATAAGATGCGGGAGAGATGGACTTAGATGTGCGGTTTCACGTGGACAAAGGCCATGTTTTCAACCATGTGCTTCATTCATCCATCGCTCCATTCATTCATACATCTGTTCACCCGTTCATTGTGCTGCTCCGTCGCTCTTTGTGTTCGGCAGCTCTTTGTAACTGACGTTAAAGTTTTAACAACTCGGCGAAGAGAAACTTATTATTTTTAATTCTTCTGTAATTGGTGTTAAAGACCTCTGTTGCTGCGTGATTTTATAGCTGAAAATTTGAAAGTTTTTTATTGTTTAAGATGCGGGGTCTTGTAGAAGAGTGATGTTACAAGACACACTTACTGAGGGATAATAGACTGTTTGAAGGTGGCTGGTCACACAACACTACAACACAACAATTGTTTTTAAACATTTAGTTGCTGACTGGACTAGCTTGGTTGGTGAAACTGGAGTGAGATGTGCTATGATGTAGGATCTGGAGAGAGTCGACACTTTTTATAAAACAGTAGTCTGAGGTGGAGAGAGAGTCGACACTTTTTATAAAACAGTCGTCTGAGATGGATTAGAGAAGACCAGGTCAGAGGAACCATCTAAGCATGTGCTGATGAGAGATGTTCGACAAAGGAGGAACTCTCTATATATGTAGAACGTGGTTCTCAGAACACATGGTCACCTGTAGGGATCAAGCATTTGTGCAGAGCGTCAGCTGAGCCTGTTTGTGTACAGTGATGTTCCATTCTCTCTGTGAAGTCTCTGCCTCACCGACTTCACCCTGACTGTGAATGTTTTTCTCAGGTTTCTCAGGGGGAAAGTTCAGCCAAGCCTGCAGCTGAGGACATGACGTCCAAAGACTACTACTTTGACTCCTACGCCCACTTTGGCATCCATGAGGTATTTATTTTGCAGTTTGCGCTGCTGTAGTGTTTTCAGGGTTTATGGTCTTTGTTGCCCCTCTGCTGTTGCTGCTCCTGTGTTTTTAAATACCCTTTTTCTGACCCTGCAGGAGATGCTGAAAGACGAGGTTCGAACACTGACCTACCGCAATTCCATGTTCCACAACAAGCACTTGTTTAAGGACAAAGTGGTGTTGGATGTGGGCAGTGGAACTGGCATCCTCTGTATGTTTGCTGCTAAGGCTGGAGCCAAGAAGGTGATCGGGGTAAGTAAATACCTCACCAGAACTAGTCCACCTGTTCTTTGTACTGCAGTCAAATGGGATGTGGCTGAGAAAAGTAGTTGGCGTCACCCAGATCCATGTGTACAGAACCTCCGCACTGCAAAGTGACGAGCTTCTGGTCAGATATTGCAGCTGGAGTCAAATCAGTTTTTATTTAGACTGATTTAATTATTAGTGATTAAAAGATGGTGAAAACCATGATTTAAAATGTTCAAATAATGCCTAATGTCTGTTAACAGAAAACAAGTCTGCATTTCTTAAATGTATAGACTGGAGTTGAACTGACAACCCACAGTTTGAATGATGTCAATGTTCTTTTTTTTTTTCTTTTCCAGATCGAGTGCAGCAGCATCTCAGACTACGCCATCAAAATTGTCAAGGCCAACAAGATGGACAATGGTGGGTGTTTGACCGTGACGAGACAGTTCTCTGGTTGATGACTGGGTCGGAGGATATGTCTGGCTGCAGCTTCATGTCTCACTTTTGTGTCTTGCAGTTGTGACCATCATTAAGGGGAAGGTGGAGGAGGTGGACCTGCCGGTGGAAGGAGTGGACATCATCATTTCAGAGTGGATGGGTTACTGTCTGTTTTACGAGTCCATGCTGAACACAGTCCTCTATGCCAGAGACAAGTGGCTGGTAGGTCTCTCAGACATATGGAATGGATGGAACTGTCTTTCTGCTTCAATCAGGGACAGAAATGAGAACAAAATGTGACTGTCAGTAGTGTTGACTTCTTTATTTTCTCTCACCCTCTGGCAGAAACCAGATGGACTCATTTTCCCTGACAGAGCGACGCTCTACGTCACTGCCATTGAAGACAGACAGTACAAGGACTACAAAATCCACTGTGAGTCCACTCTACTGAACCAAACCAGCAGTTTTCATTACAGTCTGGTGATGATGATCTGGTTGTTAAGAAACAAACTTAAAACACAAAGGAAAAAATTAATTATCTTATCCACTGTGAGTCCACTCTACTGAACCAAACCAGCAGTCTTCATTACAGTCTGGTGACGATCTAGTTGTTAAAAAAAACAAACTTAAAACATGAAGAAGAAAAAAATTCTCATTAATGAAACTAGTTATAATAAAAAAAGCCCTAAATCAGCACTTTTTTTTCAGTCAGTGTATGGACTTCACAAAGTTTATGATCTGTGGCTTAGAAGTCTGCCCTCTTGTGGTGACCAAAGAAATACACCCGGTCCCAGCTCTCCTGTGTTCAGCTGTTCTAAGCACAACATGGAGTACTGACTGAAGTATTGGTCAAGCTAACAAAGTATGTTTTGTTTCTGTCAGGGTGGGAGAACGTGTACGGCTTCGACATGTCCTGCATCAAGGAGGTGGCCATCAAGGAACCCCTGGTTGATGTGGTGGACCCCAAACAGCTGGTCACTAGTGCTTGTCTCATCAAGGTGGGTGTATCAGAAGCACTTGTTGCTGAAGTGTGTGTGTGTGTGTGTCTTCAGGGAGTTTAACTCTGGTTGTCTTTGCAGGAGGTGGACATCTACACAGTGAAGGCGGAGGACCTGACCTTCACCTCACCGTTCTGCCTGCAGGTGAAGAGGAACGACTACATCCATGCTTTGGTCACGTACTTCAACATAGAGTTTACCCGCTGCCACAAGAGGACTGGCTTCTCCACAAGTGAGTCTGCTCTCCTCTGTCATGAGAGGCGGGGGTAGGGGGCACACATGCTTCACACTGTCCTGTTAATCTAGTCTAATAATATTTACTGTTGGCTTCAAGTCACACATAGCAAGTCATCTATGGCCACTAGAGGGCATCATCTGCACTCCTGAAGACCGAATGCTGCTAATGTGCCTCTGAAAAATGACTAAAGCATAAAGACTCCCATAGAGAAAACAAAAAATGTGACCAAGAAAAAGCCACAGGAAATTAAACTGCAGATGATAAATTATTCAGTCACAACGTTAATGGCAGAAGCGGCAGAAGAAGAAAACAACAACTTTGTGGTACTAACTGGAACTGATGCTCAGGAATTGTTTAGAAGTGACACCCGAGGATAAGTGGATTCAGTCATGAGAAAGAAGTTCAGGAGCTTGTTGAATTTGTTAGCCTGTTATGTCAATATGTCAAATATGTTCTTCAGGCAGTCGTGCTGTGTCACAGATTAAATGGTAATTGTGGGTATCTTCACATTTTCCATTTGTCAAACTCGCAGGACAATTGTTACTTTGAACACTGACTGACCTTTAATGTCCTCAGGCCCAGAGTCTCCCTACACCCACTGGAAGCAGACGGTCTTCTACCTGGACGACTACCTGACAGTGAAGACTGGGGAGGAGATCTTTGGCACAATCAGCATGAAGCCAAACGTCAAGAACAATGTAAGTACAGCTGCATCTGACTGTGTTTGAAGGATGGAACCCTTCTGCTGTGTCGGTCTCCTCACTCCTCCTTCTCCTACTGTGTTACAGAGAGACCTGGACTTCACGGTAGACATCGACTTCAAGGGTCAACTGTGTGAGGTGTCGAAGACATCAGAGTACAGGATGCGTTAGTCTGCCTCCCTGTGGTGATAGAATGAAAATTCACTTTGACCTGGAGTCCATATAAAAGTTGGATGTTCCTGTGCAGCAACATTTTAAAGATTGTCTTTTTTTGGTTTCTTCTTTTTCCGTCTCCAAACAATAACAGTATTTAATAGGTTTTTTTTTTCCTTTGTTGGAGTCAGACTATGTTGTCGTGGTAACTAATTATGCAGTCGCAATTAACAGACATGCAGTTACACTTGTGCTTAGGTGTTTGTGTGCAACATCTTGATTCTTTTTCTCTTTCAAATCCAAACACAAACTCCACATCTGAGCGTCTGCGTTGACATGTCTACATGTCTGCTCCATGTTACTGCTCTAGTCCATGGTTTGGGTCAGAACATGTTTGTCCATGATCTGACCTTTATTTAGATTTGGTTGAACCTGTTGGTGCATGGATTGTTGGATGTGTGTAGATTTTAAAGCCCTTACTCCTCAACTATTGTTTAAAAAAACGTGAGCCGGGGTAACAGTGGACTTTTATGATGCCTCCAACAGTAAGACGTCCATGTAGTTTTATTCAGTGCTGCACTGGTGACAGTAGGGGGCGCTGTAGAGACTGGAAGCCATACTGCTTTACTGACTCCCGTCACCTTCTCTGTTGAACTCATAGCAACATAGCATTTGTAACAAACAAGTGAATTTGTGCAATATGTGCGAGGTCACGAACTGTCTTTTCTACTTTACCATAGATGGGGGGGGATGACATGAGCATCTGCAGCTTCACTGTTTCCTGTGTGCATTGCATTGTGGGAATTCAGTGTAGACCATCGACTTGTATGAATGTGTGTGTGTGTGTGAGAGAGACTCTTCTGTAAATGTGTGTGTGTGTGTGTGTGTGAGAGACTCTTCTGTAAATTTGACTGTCCAGCGTGCAGGTTCAGTGAGAACGTGGAAACACTTAGTGGTTAAAGTCCAGTTCAGTCCAGCTGCAGACGTTTTACACGTTTGACGTGAACGTAGACTTGAGTGTCGAGCTGTGGACCTTTGTGGTCGACCTTCGTCATGATCTGCAGCTGCTGCTTTAACACGGGCTGTTGTTCTGTTTCCCCACATATTAAAAACAAAAAACATCACCAGTACCACAAGGTGTTGAGTTCTATTCTTCAGACACCTGCTGTTCTGCACCGCTAGCTCCGGCTAACACTTCAATTTTCTTTTGTATTTTGGTTTTGTCTGCTGCTTTTTTTTTTAATAAAAGAATTAAACTTGAAACAAACGTCTGTGACTCTGTGTGAACTATTTTTTTTCTCTGAGATTTGTCTCCTGCGGATTTCCTGCCAACATTTCCACACCAATATCTTGAAATGTGCTGAGATGTCCAACACTTCAAGTGCCACTCTATAAGCTCCGTCCAATGAAAATCGGGCAATACAAGTTGATGGATGTTTGATTTATTCACCGTCACTGACAGTTGACCACAGAGGCGTGTCCTTACAACGCTGCATTTTTAATGTAAATGCGGTTGAAAATCAGAAGACCATACGGCCACCATTTTCGGGGACAGTCCCCGCTTTGGCTGACTTGTCCCGGCTTAAAGCTGTCCGCGATTTCGACAGTAAATAGGAAAATCGTGCGCAGACCTAAACACCAGTTATCACGATAGCCAGTAAACGCACCGCCAGAGACGACGACGTATGACGTACAGACGTCATACAACGTTTGTTGCTGCGTCAACGACAACAAACTAGGAGCGGGAAAAAAAGTCGAGTGAAGAAGAAAAGAGTAGGAGAACAGTGCGGAAAGGCAGAAACTGTTTGGCAATAACAGGTTGTCAAAATTCATTAAAAGCTGCTTTTTCCCGTTTTTATTTCATAATGATATTATTTAATGACTTTTCACCGTCGCATCGAAAATGTCGCCGATTTTCATTTCGGAAAAGCAATACCGCTCGGACTTCCTTTACGGAGCTCCTGAAGGGACATGGTTGGGGCGGGGGTCTGACCGGAACCAATGGGTTTGAGTCGTCAGGAAGTTCCGAGTTTAATCGAGAGTAAAGAGACGAACAAGTAGTTGAGTCATAATGGTGACAACAACAACGACTGACGTAACGTCAAGGGTGGGCGTGGCCACCCAGCAAAGGACAGAGTGGAAGAGTGAGGGAGTCTGACAGATGTGTGGAGGACGAGCAGGATGGATGAACTGGAGAGAGAGAGGGACGCTGGGAAAGGTGGGAGTAAGAAAGAGAAAGATCAGGTGTGTTCACACACACACACACACACACTGTTTCAACAAATATGGACTGACAAGAAAATCATGTCACAGAGGAGAAGAATCCTGTTGTTGTTGAGTTTGTTTTGAAGTTTTCTTCTTCGTCTACACCTCCTGCAAAGGTAACAAGCAAAGTTTCTGAATGATTCAAATATATTTTTTGGACAAAACTGCGAGGCCTGTGTCGGATCTTATCGCAGATGTCAGGTTGCTGCCGTGCTTGTGGAGACATGTGGAAGTCCTCAGGGTAAAATACCTCAGACTGTAGTGAAGCATTCTTAAAGGCATTCTTCAGCTTCGTGTGGTTAAGTGGAATTCTGATGTACAGCCAGTGCACCTTTATTAGGAATTATACGGCTTGACTCTTTAATTGACATCATGCAGATTCATGCATCTGATCTCTGCAAAAAATCCAAAGTTCCATTGATTTACCCTTCAGCGTTTCTGTCATTATTTTTGCCTCTTCTTTTTTCTTTTCTTTTTTTTTCTGAAATGCCAGCTCCAGAACTCCGGCACCAAGCAGTGGTTGAGTGGAGATGTTGTCTCTCTGCAAGCAGAACAAACAGGATGAAATAATCTTCCGCTGTTTTGCTCTATCGGGGCAGCCGCCCTTGAGCAGACGCACAGCCAGGAGAATCAGTTTGAAACAGCTGATCCCTGATCATGTTTCCTCTCCTTTCTGTCTCTGGGTCCTCTGCTGTGATAATCCTCAGTGAATATCCCAAAATACATTCCTGCCCCAACAGCCACTCATAGAAGCAGCACTGCCCTCATGACCTACACACGGTCCCTGACATTCCAGGAAGATAGACCCAAAGACAATCGTTTGTTTATCCCTGAGAGAAATGACAGAGAAACCAGCCGGAGGACGTGAAGATGTTCTGTTGGATGTAATGGCAGTTTTGACCGTTTTGCCACAGTCCTTCACTGGAGAGATTTGTTTTACTTTCTCAGCGAAAAAGGAAGTTGGCTGAAAAGTTTGTTGAAAATCACTTCACTGATACAAAAGTGGTTTATAGGTGTCGGAAACATGCCGGTATCTGGAGATTTACAGCAATCAGCAATTAGCGCCAGAGCAGAAGTAACGGCAACAAAAACTAACTCTCCAAACAAGGAGTAACACAGCAATTTATTGCCAATAAAGGGGAGTGGCTTATCAGCTTCAGGTGCCTTGGTGTACTGGTAACTAACCAATAGGGAATGGTCAGGAAGTGTGTGTTGTTTCAAGGTATCTGACAGACAGATATTCTCTGACGTTTTTCTCAACCTGTGGCTTCATTTACATCAGTTGGTTTTAAATGTAAACACAGAAGCGCAGATCAAGGAACAGAACACACACACACTCTCATTAATACAGACCAGCGGTCCTCAAATCGTGGCCCGTGGGTCATATTTGCGCATTTTTATTATCTCTTGTGGTACCCTGAACTCATCGTCGTGTTTGTGATGTCGTCTTTCTCCCATGATGCTTTTCTGCACCCAGAGCTGGATTCCAAAGATCATCAAGAAGCGAGTGTGCACCACCTTTGTTGAAGACTCCTTCAGGTGAACACCCCCATCATCCCCCAACCCCCCTCAGAACCACATCACTGTTTTTTCTGTGTTATATACACACAGACTGTTTTTTCTGTGTTATATACACAGTAGTCACATGGTGTCTTCAAGTTTCTGTTTCTTCTCTCTGTGTGTGTGTGTGTGTCAGTAATGGGGCGTTGTGTCAGTGTGGGGGTGTACAGGAGGTGCACAACTCCTTGGCCACGGGCGACTACTTTGGCTCAGCCATCGTCACCCAGTGGAGCAGCAGGCAGCACTCATCAGAGTACGCCACCGACGCTTATGGAGAGGTGCAGTTTGCTGGAGCTGGACGAAGGCACAGTCATGTGAGACACACACACACACACACCAAACCACACAATCACATACACACACACACAGGTTTCCACAGTTAAAACTAAATAAATAAATGAAAACCAAAAACAAACTTGACTTCATCTCAGTCACAGAACAGCTTAGAGTTGGAGCCTGGACAGAACCAAGACATTTACATCTATTCACACCTGCGGTTGTGAACGTGAATGAATTTTAAACTCGGTGAATCGGTGATCAGCTTGTATCTGGACTGTTCCTTCAACTGTAGGAGACTGAGTGGACGTGGGTGTTATTTACAGGTCATGTGACAACTCCTGATACTTTACCTGGAACACAGGATGTTTCAGGTAAAACCGGTGTGGACAATAGCAGCTTTACAGAATGAAGATTTACCCCAGGGAGTCACACACACACACACACACACCTGCTGCGGACAGGTAATGACATGAGCTGCTGTTGAAGTCATGGTAAGATTACTAAATTCCAAGAACCAGAACTTCCTAAATGGGCAACAATGGAGAACAACAGGCTGCACTGGTTTCACACTATCAACACACGCATAAACAAACAAGGGCTTTGTATTTATACCTGTGAATAAATACTGGATAAACGGCCACTAACATTGAGTTTTAAAGGTTTGAATACATGTCTGAAACTTTTAAAACGAATGTTACGCAAATATCACAATTGTTTTTTTCTGCTTTTTCCCTTTTAATCAGTTCCTGCGTCTGTCATGTGACACGTCACCGCAGATCGTCTACACCCTGATGACAACTCACTGGGGCCTGCCCTCGCCTAACCTGGTTGTGTCTGTGGTGGGGGGTGAAGGCCACGGAAAAATCAAGAGCTGGGTGAGAGAGATCCTGAGGAACGGTCTGGTCAGAGCTGCACAGAGCACAGGTACGACCCGCCGGAGTCCTCGGACGTCTCTGATCTGAAGTTAAATTAACAGGAAAAGATCAGGTGAACAAAAAAAATCAAATAAAAGTTGTGAAACATCACGTCAATAAAATCAGACATTATTTATTACAGAGTTATTTTGTTTTATTCCAAATCAAATGACATTTTAAAACCTGTTACTGTTTGGTGCTGATCATTAGGGAATCGTTGTGGTGTTTTTAATTATCATTAAATGTTGAGTTTTTATTTGTTTGTTGAGGTTTTCTTGAAACCAGTTTTTCTTGCCAAAGGAAATTGTTTTATGTTGTTGTTTCCATTTAAGTTTATTTAAGTTCTCATCTCCAGGGGCCTGGATCTTGACCGGGGGTCTGAGGGAGGGTGAGTCCCGCTGCGTGGGTGAGGCAGTGAGGGACCACTCTGCCGCAGCGCCAGCTGTTTCTCAAAAGAAAGTCATCGCAGTCGGAATGGCCCCCTGGGGCCTCGTGCACAACAGACAGCAACTGGTCAACCCAAAGGTACCAGAGCAGCGTTTGGTCGTCCGGAATAATCGGTTCTTTGTGTTTTTATAATTTCTCATCAGGTTCACAGTAACATGACGTTGACAGAGACGGAGACTCATGCATGTTTCTATCACTGAATGAAATCATTCCTTTTTACACATTGGTAAACAGTACTTATAACCAGGCACTGTCCAGGGTGCTGAACTTTACATCTTTGTCCATTCTTTAAATTATACATATTGATATAAAAAAAAAACATAGAGGCTGCGTTTTTTTTTGTTTCTCTTAACAAACAGCATAAATGACAACGACGTGTGTTTGGTTTTTTTTTTACAGGGCAGTTTTCCTGCTCGATACTACGTCCAGAACACGTCCCGTGACTCCTGCTGCCTGGACAACAACTGTCAGGTTTTTCTCCTGGTGGACGACGGGAGCGTTGGCCGACGCGGGGGAGAAACAGCCTTCCGTGCAGCACTAGAGGACTACATTTCCCATCAGCGGACGGGCATTTGGGGTAAGATGGAGATAAGAGGATACAAACATTTGGTAACTGATATATAGTGTAGATATATATTGTTTTTATCTACAGGATGTAGATCTTTACCATGGAGTCCAGTTATTACACATATAAACAATGTTTTTATAAATATTATAAAATGATTAAACTTAAATTATCTATGACACACAGGGTTAGAAGATTTTTGAATGTTTTCCTGTTTATTATGTTTTATGTCACGGCATCGACAGGTAGTGGCAATATTGAAATCCCAGTGCTGTGTCTGCTCATCTCTGGAGAGGCTAAAATGCTGGAGGTGAGTCATTTCTTCTGTGCACGTTTTATTTCATCTGTTTATTTGGCTGACATCCCGTCTTTCTTCTCTGACTTTCATTTAATTTCCTCTTGTTTTAGAGACTGGATTCCTCTCTGAAGAAATCCACGCCCTGGTTGGTTCTGGCCGGTTCTGGACCAGCTGCAGACTTCATCAGCGAGATTCTGGACAGTCTCTCCACTGTTCCACTCAGCCCCACCTCTCCTTCAGCAGACGGTGACACAGCTCAGCCCCTGAATACCGAGCAGCGTGACAGGGTCCGTGAAAAGCTGGGGAAACACTTCCCCGGTGAAAGTGATCAGGAGAAACTGGTGGACACTGTGAGTCGAACAGCACACAAAGAAAAGATGCACTTCCTACTCATGTCACCAACAACAACAGCAGCATGTTTCTGAAACACTAAACCATCCAGAAAATGCACAATGAAGAAGAAAAAACATATACAAGTCACTATAAGATGCACCAGCCAGCTAGAGTGCCCTCTAGCGGCTGTCAGTGTCAAAATAACTAACGTGTAAATGTTCAGTGGTACAGGAGTAGCAGATACTGGTATACAAGCCTAGAGTGCCCTCTAGCGGCTGTCAGGGTGAAAATAACAAACATGTGAAATGATATTTTTTAATATATACGACATAATATGTAGTCGCACCTGAGTACATTTTGCAAACCCATTTCAAAAATTAGTCTTTAGATGTAAAATGCAAATAAATATTAAAACTTAAAACTTAACACATAGTGGTTCCATAGTGCAGTGGTTAGCACGCAGAGAGCAGGTAGTCGTGGGTTCGATTTCCAGAGGAACCATATACTTGGTTCAGATCTGCTGTTACGACAAGACTTTCCCAGCTGTTAGCTCAATAAAGTTTAAATTCTTGTTTTATTTTATTAAAGGGCTAAATGATCTGTTCATGTCGTGGTTTTTAGGCTCTGAGTATTTATCAGAACAGAGACCTCATCACTGTTTTCCACGGGGAACAGGAAGGTTCCGATGACTTTGACACCATTCTCCTCAGAGCTCTGGTCAGAGGTGAGTAGGAGCTCAGTAGATCTTCCATATCTGGTTGTTCTATCTCATCATGTCTGGTCAGTTTTCCCAGAATTCTCCTCTTCTTTGACTTGAGCTAATAAATTGTAATTTCTGGTTTAAATGTTTTGTGTGTTTAAAAAAAGTCTGTGACTAAAAGTGTTCCTTGTTTTTGTTGTCAAGTAGCTTCTACTGTTGTTACTACGTGTAGAACGTATATACATCACCGTATATGTGTGTGTGTGTGTGTTTGTACAAAAAGCTAGTAAACGTGTGTGCAGTGAAGCCAGCGAATACACCGAAGAACTGAAACTGGCCGTTGCGTGGAACCGTGTGGACATCGCCAAAACAGAGCTCTTCAACGGAGACGTCCAGTGGAAGGTAAGAGTCAACTGACCAACCTGATGTAGTTCTACAGAGTAGCAGCAGGTGGCGTTTATCCTGTAAGGATTGAATCGAGCGTCGCTCTTGTAAGTTTTTTGCTTAAAAAAGTCTTAAAATGTGAAAGACTTGAACTTCTGGAACAGAAAGAACACAACAACGAATTTAATTAAAAAAACTGTAGTCCATCCAGCATTGGGTTAAGTCTGTGGTGGATGTTTCCAGTACGAGGACCTGGAGGACTCCATGACAGATGCACTGGTCAATGACAAGCCCCAGTTTGTCCGTCTCTTTTGTGAGAATGGCCTGAACATCCTGGACTACCTGACCTACCAGCGTCTGGAGAGCTTGTACCGCTCGTTGTCCGACAGCTCACTGGCCTACACGCTGCTGCAGAGGCACCTGAGTGAGAGGCAGGGCGTGGCTGGGTCGGAAATGGGGGGGGGGACAGATTCACTGATACTGCTGTGTCATCGCAGCTGTAATAATAACTGTATAATCTGTGTTTTTATATTTTAACGAATGCCTCAGGTGTCCCGCCTCCTCTGGGACCTGATGGCTGATGTTTGTCAGCCTTTCTACTATGCATCTCTGGGCTTGGACCCCAGCACCAGCAACAGGAGGACTCTGAAGGTCAGTGAACTCTGACTGTCAGCAGCTGATGCAGTGGTGGATGTTTTGACTGCCATGTTGAACAAGATACACGTAAACATTGATCATTATTGGTCTGTGGAAACTGATGAGAGTCTGGGTTTGGGGGAGTTGAACCACAAACCTAACCTGGTCTGTTGCCTGTCTGGTCTTGTCCTCCTCAGCAAGTCAATAAAATGCTGTTAGGAGAGTGTTTGTACCGGAAACAGCGCTGCCTCTCACCCTGGGCGGCCCTGTTCGTCTGGGCCGTCCTGCAAAACCGCAGGGAGATGGCGCTGTACTTCTGGGAAATGGTGAGACATTTTATGGCAATTAAAAATTTTCATTACAGTTCAAGTTACCGCACACACCCAGAGAGCTCGGAATCAAACTGGTGACCTTCCTACTGTAAGGCAAGATCAATAACCACTTGACCACCGTGCGGCCTTTTTATGACTGGACATTTTCATTCAGTATGAGGAGCTGGTTTAATATGATGGGCTCATACACAATATCACTTGTTGTGTTTGTGCATGGATGTGTGTGTCAGGCTGGGGAGCCTGTGCTCAGCGCTCTTGGTGCCTGTAAGATGCTGAGAGAACTGTCCAAACTGGAGAGTGAGACTGAGAGCAAGTTGGCGATGAAGGAACTGGCTCAGATGTTTGAGAACCTGGCTCAGGGTGAGTGTTTCAACAGCCGCTCTGATCCATACATCTGGATGTGAAACTTTAATTATCATTAATTAATTATGGCAGAGAGTTGAATTCATATTTAAATAAGTGAAGCTGGAAAAGAAAGTCAAACTTCTCTCTCCTCCTTTTTTTTCAGACGTCTTCAGCGAGTGTTACCAGAACAGCGAGAGTCGAGCCTTCACCCTTCTGGTGAGGAAGTCATCAGTGTGGAGCGGCGCCACCTGTCTGCAGATGTCCACTGCTGCAGATGCTCGCCTCTTCTTCAGTCACGACGGAGTTCAGGTAATAGTTCTGTCCGACATGTGAAAAAGCAGACAGCAGAGGGCGACAGAGATGAAGAAGTCATGTCAGCGATTGAACAGTAAAGTTGTGTTGTGTTGCAGTCTCTGCTCTCTCAGATCTGGTGGGGAGACATGGAGAGAAACACCGAGGTCTGGAAGCTGGTCCTCACCTTCTTCCTGCCCCCCCTCCTCTACACCAATCTCATCAAATTCAGGTCCGTGCTGCCTCACTGTGGATGTACAGGATGGGTGATGAATTTGTATCCATTAGTATCATTTTATATCTTGAAATATATATCACAAAATTAGTTTAAAAAAAATTCATTTACAACAATTTGCCACAATGTTTGACGTTATTTACTGTTGACGTTGATGTGACACAAATTGACCACAGGGGGCAGCAACAGCCCATGAGCTCCTATCTCCCTTTGAGTTCAAAATAAAAGGGTAGTGAGGGAAAAAAAAGTACAGCATCCTGTTCAGTGGTTAGTGAGGGCAAAGAGATGTTTGACTGTGTGTGTGTGATGACATCACAGGGAGTCGGAGGAGGACGTGAAGTCGGAGGTTTTTCAGGGCAGAGACACTGACAGTCTGGAAGGAAATGACGCCACCGTCTTCTCACTGGCTGACATCATTCAAAAGTAAAAGCAAATATTTAAAAATTATGAATTCTACATGTTTAAATAACACAGTTCTGTTTATTTATTTATTTATGTTATTTGTCAGTTTAAAAAAAAACTCCCTGACATTTGTGTCTGCTGTTGTAGTGAGGAAGATGCTGAAGAGCTGAGGCAGTTGAAGGAGAACCCCAGAGGTGAATCTTCTTCAGCTGCTAACTTGAAAATATGAATCTGTGTTTTTATTTTTTTTCCCACTAGCTTAGTCTTGAATTTAAATTAAAAATCTTGGCAAATCATCATCATGTTTTCACTTCATTCGTTTGTCTTCTTCCAGGTTCTTCACCTTCCAAGTCCAGGAGGCCGTTTTTGGTGTCGAGGTGGAGACAGTTCTGGTTTTCTCCTGTCACCTCCTTCCTGGGGAACGTCCTCATGTACTTCCTCTTCCTCTGCCTGTTCGCCTACGTTCTGCTTGTGGACTTCAAGCCCCCGCCCCCTGACGGACCAGCACCTCTGGAGTTCCTGCTCTACTTCTGGGTTTTCACCCTGGTCTGTGAGGAGATCCGTCAGGTAACTTGGATTCACAGCAGCCGTGTTCAGCCCACGGATCACACTCTCTATGTTCCATTTCTGTACGTTCTTCTCTTCTTCAGACCTTCTTCATCGGCAGTACCTTCATAGCCCAGAGGATAAGGAACTACATCCAGGATGTTTGGAACAAGTGTGATCTGACGGCCATCCTTCTCTTCATTTTGGCTCTGTGCTGCAGGTGACGTTTGTCTCACACTGACGGCAGAATGTCCATTTTTAGCTGTAGATTTTTCCATTTCTTATAAACTCCCAAAATACCAATACAGACCATCTGGGGGTCCACCAACCCACAGTTTAACACCTCTGATTTTGTGCTTGTTCCATTCTGCAGATTCACTCACTGGTCGTATAATTTTGGCCGAGCAGTGATGGCCATAGACTTCCTGGTCTTCACCCTGCGTCTGATCCACATCTTTGCTGTTCACAAACAGCTCGGCCCCAAGATCATCATTGTCGGAAAGATGGTCGGCTCACAGAAAATATTCTAAATAATATTAATAATAATATGAATAAAGTTTGGAGCAGAGTCAGGATCAGTCAACATCAACAAATCTCTCTTCATCCCGTTCCTCCAGATGAAGGACGTTTTCTTCTTCCTGTTTTTCCTGGCGGTGTGGCTGGCGGCCTACGGAGTGGCCAATCAGGCGCTGCTCTACTCCTACGACCCCCGTCCTAATTGGATCTTCCGCAGGGTGTTCTACCGACCGTACCTGCACATTTTTGGACAAATACCTATCAATGAAATGGACGGTGAGGGTGGTGTTTCCACTGACACCAGCTTTTAAGTTTATCCTCCCAGAGATGACCTCCGTACTCACAGTTTGTACTGTGTGTACTGTGTGTATTATTATGGTGAGTACTCAGGGACAGAGTACTGATAATGTTGTGTTGTCTGAACCTTTGTTTAGCCGACAAACTGGAAGACACAAACTGTACAAACGACATCACTCAAATCCAGGAAGGAGTCGAGCCCTGCATCTCCACCTACGCCAACTGGCTGGTGGTCATCCTCCTGGTTATCTACCTGCTGTTCACCAACATCGTGCTGGTCAACCTTCTCATTGCTATGTTCAGGTAAAGATAAAAAGATAAAACGGATGCAGCGTATACATTTTGTGGTGATTTCCTTTCTTTTTTATTTATTTATTTTCACTTCTTCCACAAATGTTTTCCTAAGAACGTCAAACCTCTGCCCACAGCTACACCTTCTCTAAGGTTCAGGAACGCAGTGACACCTACTGGAAGTTTCAGCGCTACAACCTGATCGTGGAGTACCACTCCCGGCCCTCCCTGGCTCCGCCCTTCATCATCATCTCACACCTGCATCTCTTCATCAAGAGACACGTGCGTAGAATCCCCTCAGTGAAGAGCACGCATTTCGGTGAGTGATTCAGTGAAGAGCACGCATTTCGGTGAGCGACAGCACAGAACTCCTCAGTCCCTCACCCTCTCACCCTCACCCACTCTCTCTCCCTCCTGACCATGCTTACCTTCCGTCCAGTTCTGGAGCTGCACCCTCCCACCCTCCACTCTCTCTCTCTCCTGACCATGCTTACCTTCTGTCCAGTTCTGGAGCTGAGAGGCAGGAAGGCGAGTCGCCTCAACACCTGGGAGGCGATCCAGAAAGAAAACTACCTCTCGGCCCAGAGTAAGAGGCTGAGGGAGACGGACACACCTAAAAAGACCATCTGTCAAGTTAGTTCTCTCTGCTGTCCCTTCTTGTACTTGGCTGCCACTAGAACCAGAACCAGAACCAGAATCCTCCATATATTCTATGTGCTGTGTGTATTTTCATCATAAGACACATTTGCACCAAAAACACCTAACATGTGTGTATGTGTGTGTGTGTGTAGGGTGGATAGTGTGCTGAAACAAATGACAGAGATTCGTGACCACGACAGACGGCTGCGGTTGGTGGAGGCAGAGGTCAGTAAAAATGATAATAATTTAAAGCCAAGGTCAGTAGAACCGGGTGTCACATGACCAGAGAGTTGAACTGAACAGCGGCACAAACATGATCAGAGTGACAACAGGGCAAATTTAGCCCTGCTCTGTTGACTGGAGGAAATATGATGACACTCAAGTCAAGAACTTGACGGATGACATTCGAGACGCTTCACATATGAACGTCCTACTGAATCGATGGCCTTGACACTTCTGACCAGTCTGGAGAGGAAACAGACCTTTACACATGCTAGTATTTGAAAAAAATAAAATAAATACAACATGGTTTTAATATGAAACCAATGTGCTGTCATTTCCAGCAATGCTGCCCCCTGACTCATGGAACTGGTACTGCAGTCCATGGCTTAATGGATAAATTACTGTTTTCTCACAGAGGAAGCGAACGAGAGAAAAAAAAGCTAAAGGAGAGAGACAGAGTGTGACCTGTGCAGCATGGGAGTTCTCCCAGCAGTCTAGGCCTAAAGCAGCACGACTTCTGTCCGTTCTACTTATCACCTGTTACACACTCTGGTGTCATCAGATCATTTAGTGTTTTAAATGTCAGCAGAAGGATATTAGTTAGTTAGTTCGGTTATTAACGAGTCTCTCTGGTTCACGACGTTTAAATTGTGACGTTTTCATTCTTTTGTCAGAGTTAAAGGAACTCTTTGTGCTGTTCTTTATCTTTTATTTAAACAGATACAGTAGGTACTGCTCAGTGTCAGTACTGTGTATCTGTGTGTACATGCAGTATCTGGTTCCTCTGCAGCTGTTGTCTTTGCCTGCTCAGCATTCATCCCTGTTTGTGTGTCTCACCCCCTCTCCACCCCCACCCCCCCTCACAAAACTCTCCTTCAACTCCCAGCTGGACTACTGCTGCAGCGCCCTCGCCTGGATGGCTGACGCTCTGGCTCAGAGTAATCTCATAAAGACTGATCGCCCCCCTCCCCTTCTCAGAGGTATTTAGTCGTTTTATATTTTTTATGAGCTCCACTGTTCACCAGTGTCACACCAGTATATGAAGAAAATAATTTATTCCTGATAAGATCATTACTTTGCAATTAACATTTTTTTAAAAACCATAGTTTGAGAACCACGTGTTTAAAATGTATGTATTTTATATATATTTTTATTTTTTAATTTTTGGAATTTACTTCTCGTTCTTTTCTCTCTCTATTTTAGATTTGACTCCATTATCACCTAGCTGACTGTCCTGACCCAGGACTACACACCCACACACACACACGATATATATTTTTATATGATGCATGGATACAACTATGATGTAAAGATTTTTATTTGCATTTTTTAAAAGTCCCTTCATGCTGCAGGACAAACCCTCAAACGATGTTTAGTTAAACAGACGGCGTTTTCTTTACTCTCAACGACATCACAATAATTTCACAATTTAATAAAAGTTTTTTTTTCAATTTTGTGTTCACATGCTCACACAGTGCAGAGGTGGTTCATGCTCGGTTCTTACAGCAAAAAGGTCACCAGTTCGAGGCCCACCTTCTAACAGCTGGTCTGTGTGTCAGTTTCCTGCCACCGTCCAAAAATGTGCTTATTAGTGATTAGGTAAACTGTTCACGTTGAAACGGACCAGAGGTGTGAATGTGAGTGTGAACGGTAGTTTTGGCCAGCGCGTTTGGCGCCACCTTGACCCCGTGACCCTGAATAAGATTAAGCAGAAGAAGTTAAATTATTATAAATGAATTTATTTGATTGACTCTTCAGCAGTGGGATGTATGATGTCACTGCATCATCACCTCCGTGACGACCAGTGCCATGTGATTATTCTGACAATATAATATTTTCTGTACTTCATTAATACCGTGAGCAAAATTATTCTCTGCAAAAACCTCCCCCTCTCCCCGGCCCTCTCCTCCTTTCCTGTGATTAATACCAGACACCAAGAGCAGTGGGCTTCATTTTCTGGTCAGGTGCCCAGAAAGCGCAGGCGTTTTTTGGCGTTCACTCAACGCCATATCTCTGTCCAGGCTGGGGATTCAACCTGGTTGCGTCCAATTACAAGCCTGATCTTTTAAACCCCTAAGCCAGTGGCTGAACCCACCCCCTTCTCCCACCGCCACTCATCCCCGGTTGGGCTTGAACCATCAACCTTTGAAACGCACTCACCTCTTGCACCACAGAGAAATGAAGCAACAGCAGCAGCAGCTTTATGGGATAACGTTTGTCATGTATGTGGCTAATATTAGCAGTAGCTGCGCTGAGTGAAGTCTGCAGGTTTGTGCCTCTCAGCAGTCTGCTCTGTAAGTGCAGCAGCTACAGTAAGAGGAGAGCAGCAACATGACTCAGTCTCTCAGCACCTGTGTTAATTACAGCCGCACATTTTCCACACCGGGTCGGGTTTAGATTAGCCACCGGTTCTGAACATTAAACACGAAGTCGGATGAAGCTATTGTTGACACAGAACGTGCCGTTGTACGATCACTTCATCTGTGGTTCAGAACATCAGTGGGTTTCAACCCATTTAACAGGAAGGCTAGGGTTTGAATCCCTTTTTTTTTCTTACTCCGTGTCACTAGGGTTTGAATCCCTTTTTTTTTCTTCCATTAAAATATTGAATATTAAATATTGAATTGCAGAAATTGCCACCGTTTTATTGTAGGAAGAGAATTCCAGAAACAAATTCCTCGGCAAATAAAAAAAAAAACGTTTCTAATTCTGATTCTGAATGAGGGAAAAAAGCTAAATCTAAAAATTGAGAGACAGAGAAAAAATGTTGAGATAAAGATTGCCCAGTGCAGCATGGGACTTCTCCCAGCGGTCTAGGCCTAAAGCAGCACAGCTTCTGTCAGTTGTACCTTCGTAATTCGTAAATCAATCGACTATTTTAGATCCCTTGACTATTGTAAAAGACACGTTTGGAGCTTGAGACGACTAGAAAAGCACATTAACATTTTATTGCACACGTGCACGTCCGCACACACTGCGCCCCCCCTTTGGGGATCTGTATCGTGAAAAGTGATTTCCCACTTTAGACCGTCCTTACATGGAAAGCGCTGGGGTTGGATGTGGCATATATCAGATTCAGGGAGGCTGAGGAATCCTGCTGGCTAATGTCAGCTCTGGTTCTTGAATGGCCAGATGCAGTGTATTTGCACCCATGTCTTCACCTCATAACACCCTGGCTCACATCTTAAATATCAGCCTTTTTTTTTTCTTTTTTTTAATCCACTGAGTCTGGAGCCCAGTCTGTGTTGGTGAACCTGTTCATCAACAAAAACACATAAGAAGTAAAAAAAAAAACAGACAAACAAAGCTGATTAATCCCAGTGGTGAGTGAAGCCAAAATGTTTTGTTTAATTGGAATCGAACAGTTGTGACTGTTAACGCAGCGGGTCAAGTGGGTCG
>NC_024323.1:13700582-13702677 GCF_000523025.1 Cynoglossus semilaevis
CCCCTGCTTCAAAAGGATCAGGTGATAAAAGATGAAAGAATTGAGTTCTAGCTTCTGTTCCGAGGTAGAAGAGCTGATGTTTTTATGAAACAAATTCTGTAATTTTTTTTTTTTTTTAATTTCCACCATTTTCCTGAAATACAAACAGGTGATGTCACTGAAATGTTTTTGGAACATGGAGTGAATGAGCAGGTGTGATGATCTGTCTGAATACGAAGACTCTAAGGGTCGGCTGTAGTCTGTTACAAACTGACTCCTCAGCCCCCCCTCACCCCCCCCAACCCCCCCTTTACAAAGTCTGTCAGGGAATGTTGTTGACTCTAACTTGTGTTAATTTTTTTTGAAGTAAATTCTATGAGCAGAAAAACCACCACAGTCACCTGTTTGTCCCTCCAGGCTTCTGTAGAAACCTCAGTTCAAGATGTCAGACTTATTATCAACGTTCCAGAACAAACTGGATGAGGTCAAAGTTCAAATTCAAATTATTTTTTTTTTGTCCATTTTTCTTCAAATGTGTGTGGGTAAGAACTGACGGGTGTGGGGGGGGGGGTCGTTGGAGACTCTGCTGCCCCCACCATCTCACATTACACTGACTCTGACACTGTGTGGTTTTAAATAGAGTAGCTGTCAACTCCTCCCAGTGCAAATCCATCTATTTTTGGGGGGCAACATGTGGGCGGAGCTACGGGCCGATGGATGGATCCAGATCGGGGCCTGGGCTCGGTCCTCTGTGCTGCCTGTGCACATGGTCCAGCTGCATCAGCATGATGGGAATACTGCTGGTACGACACCAGTATGATCTGATTAAAGCCCAGTAACTGTGACCCAGCGTGGGCCACTGGTCACCACTGTGTGACGCTGACGAGCACAAAGTTGTATTAAGAAACACTGGGAGTTATTTTCACAGGTGAATGTTTGATGGTTTGTTCAGAGAGAGGCTTCACATTTAATGTAATTGTTGTTAAATATATTTGATTTTTTTTTTAAGTCCTAACATTATGTGTGTGGGTTTTATATGCAGCATCAACCGACATGGTCAGTAATCAACGCCATCTGCTACAAAACAAAGATTATGTGTGTGATTAAAGAGTGACATCAGAGGAGGACCAGACTGGCCTCAAACATACTTCAACATCTCAGTCCAGGCGACGATGTTTAAATATTTTAGAATGATGAAGTCGTTCCTGTCAAAACTCGGGTCAACTTAATTATTAACTTTTTTTTAAAAAACCTGAGGGAAACGAAATGTTAGTGACTGAAACAGTTGTGTTTCTCCATTAACTGTGAGGCTGCAGACCCACTGCACCACTGTGTCGCTCTGTACAGATGTTGATGAAGACTCTCATCAGACAGTCCACACTAACTGGTCTCAGCAGGTTTCTGTTGGACCTGTGGATCAGAGAGGTCAAAGACAGTGGAGACATGAAACCGGGTTAAGAAAAAAAAGTACGTTTTTACGTCCATGGATTAGAGAACACACAGCACAGCGACACTGACGTTCTACTGAGTTGAAGCTAAACCTCTGCAGCTATAACAAACAGGTTCTAATGGGTCCAGTCCTGCTCAGCAGTGTTGGACCTGTGCTTGGTTCCCTGGCCTTGTTTGTAGAGCAGAGGTTGAGAACTTCAGGTTTATCCTCAAGTTCTCGCTCAGCAGGTCCAGCCACCTGGTACTACTGGCGGGCCGCAACCCAGATGTTTTCTTACAATGAAAACGAACAGCCTGATCCTTTTAGCAGTTCAATCTTGTTGATCTGCTTTCAGTGAGAGAAGCTGCAAAACAATGGATGACGTGGAGCAGCTGCCTAAGACTTTTGCTTCAGCGACGCTCTCTCTCTCACTTTAAGGCACTCTTTTTTTTTCACTTTTTTTTACTAAATGGGATTTCTTCCTTTCTTAAATTTACCCATATAATGACCAACACTAAGATTGTGTCTAATGGCCGGTGCTTGATAATAATACACTGCACACTTGTCAGCCTGTGTTTGGAACTCACTCCCACTGCCCCCCCGACCTCCTCCTGCTGTGGCCCCCTGCAGTGTTAGCCTGATACATTGGTTCTAAAGTTAAACTTTAGATTTGATGATGATGGAAAA
>NC_024323.1:13702853-13720467 GCF_000523025.1 Cynoglossus semilaevis
TGGATAGGGCAGTCCTGCCCACCAGCATTTGCCCCTGTCAGTCAGTCTGACTGCCCCCCTCCCCTCTTCTCAGCTTACCCCATAGGTTGGACTCGCTCTTTTTCTGTCACTCTCGCCTTAGTCCTCTCTCTGTCCCCAGCATTGACTGGTTCCTGACAGTCTTTCTGTCCCCTTCTTCCAGCAGTCTTCACTGGTCACGCCGTCACTAGACTGGACTAAACCACACCGCGGTCCCACGGCTGTCCCAGGTTTTCAGGGAGGATCTCTCTTTTCCCAGGATCTCTTTTCCAGGACTTGGAGACAAGTTACTGGACCTCAGCTTGGAGTACCTTCTCTGGACCCTGTCTGTTGGATACCATTATAGCTGGTGTCTATTTTCTACCGGTTTTCGAGATTGTCAGTGGTTGAGTGTGTGTGTGTGTGTGCGTGCGTGCGTGCGCGAGTGCGTGTGTGTGAGTAACAGGCCGAGAGCTGCGCTGCTGGACTCCTGCAGTGATTCCAGGTGAATTCCTCACTAAGTGACCCGGGCCCTGGCCGTGAACATGGCGTCTTTGAGAAGTTTGATTCTTGCGGTGCTTCTGGCGCTGCTCTGCTCCTTCCACACCCCGCTGGCTCCAAGTGTCAAAGCACAAGATCTGCCATTCCGCTCTGAGCAAGGTCTGGTTGCTGATGATGATGATGACGATGACGACGACGATGATGATGACGATGATGATGATGATGATGATGATGATGACGACGATGATGACGATGATGATGACGACGATGATGATGATGATGATGATGATGATGATGATGATGACGACGATGATGACGATGACGACGAAGATGATGATGACGACGATGATGACGATGATGATGATGATGATGATGACGACGACGAGGATGATGATGACGACGATGATGACGATGATGACGATGATGACGACGATGATGATGATGACGATGACGATGATGATGATGACGACGATGATGACGATGATGATGACGACGACGATGATGACGACGATGATGACGATGACGACGATGATGATGACGACGATGATGATGATGATGATGATGACGACGACGAGGATGATGATGACGACGATGATGACGATGATGACGATGACGACGATGATGATGACGACGATGATGATCACGACGGTAAGTCCCTTTAAAACGCTGCGCCCCGTGTGTGTCTCTGTGTCAGTCCATGCGGACATGCATACATGCAGCAGGCTGTTCCAGCATCATCTGTAAGAGAAGTGTTAACCAGACAAACCACAGGATTTGATTAGTGCGACTTAAACCAACCATCTGTCATGAAAATTTCCCCCACTCTCGGTCACGGATGATGCTCTGACGTGCAGCTGCTGATGCAAACCGTGTCATGTGCAAATGTATGCATGTACAGGACAGTGAAAGAAGGGGAGGAGCTACATTACACGTGGGCCACTCCCCTTCTGTTGACCCTGCTACAACCTCGTCATCTCGTTGTCAGTGCGTTTGTCAAAGGTGAACAGGTCATTGACGTCCCTCCTCTGCCCCTTCTTCCGCTGTCCATTTCTCTGTCACTGTCTCTGACACTGTGCTCTTTTCCTTGCTGAACTAGAATTATGAGCCCTCTGGGGAAATTGAACTGGCCCATCAGAAGTCCGACTGTCCGAAATCCTTCGTACAGTTTGCTAGATTTGAGCTGGGGGACTGCAGACGCATTGATTTGAGAGAGAGAGAAAGAAACAAAAAAAAACTGTTTCACACAAACCAAGCCTGACTTGGAAATCAGTTATTGGGGTCACTAGTCTGAGATCTTTTGATTTGTGTTTCGTTTGAAAGAATGGTTCCTCCGGAATGGTTCCTTCCTTAGGATCTTCCTTTCTCAATTGTTACGGATCAGATTGACCATCACTTGTGTCTTTATGTGAATCTACAGAGAAAGAAAGAGAGACAGGGATATTGGAGGTGGCTTTTTGGACGGGGGCAGGCAGGGGGCGTGGTAGTGCATGCTTGAGAAACACACAGAAGATGGAGAATAAAAGCGTGAGGGCGGTGCAGGAGGGCCACTTTCAAAACAAAATTTTAAAAAAAAATCTCTTTTTTTTATGACAAGGTGTGAAGTTTCTCTCTTTCTCCATACCTCTCAATCTCTTTCTTTCTCTGTAGATCATTGAATCTGCTGTATTTATAACCAGGCATGTACAACTGAGGATTTAGTTTCAAATCTGGTGTGCGCACTTGTAAAATTGCTAAACACAGTGAAAATATTGTCATTGAACCATGTAATAATTACCTTACCTCTTTTTATTTTACAAAACGCTGTTGTTCTGAACCACTAGATAAAAACAAGAACTTTTGATGCCTATTTTAGTAGCTTCTGTTCATGTTACTTGTTTGGAGTTCTGTGCATTTCTGCCCCCTTCACTATTCAATGATGCTTATTTGGTACTGATACAACTGAACAGAACTATTTGTGCACCAAGGTGACTTTATGTAAACTACTCAATTGTTATGAAATGTAAATTACAGCAGTAGTTTTTTTTTTGGATGGTTTTACAGACATCCAAGGAGAGAGTGTTTGGGAAGAGAGAGAAACATCTCCTTGTACAGGCGTAGTTTAGCGCTCGCTCAGTAACCGTGTTGTCAAGGGATGAAATGCTCGTTTGCTTTTTTCTCTTTGTCTTTAGCTAAACTGTGATTTTGTGAAGACTGTGAAAATTCATGCGTGGAAACGACTGTCAAACACCACTGTCCATGTGCCTTTAACCCTACTTTCATTCATTAAATAAATCAAATGATCACCCAAATGTACACCTGACACTTCATCACAGACCAGGCCCGATGTGCAGCGTCGCCGTGTAAAGTTGTTATTGGTCAGACCCGGTCACATGTGACTCAGGTCCTGCTCTCCGCTTCCTGTGTCTGCAGACGACTCTCTGCTCTTATCCTAGGACTAGTAACTAGAGACTAGAGTAAAGTCACAGATCCTGAAAGTCACATTCAACTCATCATGTTAGCATGTTAGCTAAACAGAATGAAGACAAACCACGGAGAACTGTAAGTATCTGTTCTGACTCCTGCATGCTCCACGTCAGTGGTTCTCAAACTCTCCCTGCTCCGTGACACTTCCATAACTGTTAATATGTACTATTAGTCATTAATAAACGTTAATAAACTGCTATTTTCATCGAACAAAGAAGTATGATAAATAATTGCAAATTAGCCACAAAAAATTAAGGAAATATTGACACATTAATATGCACCGCTGTGGCCCAGCACAACAGCTTTGCAGCCGTCTAAGGGGGCCCCGCCCCCCACTTTGGGAACCATTGCACTATGTGGATTTCGTCTTGTCTGTTTGTGAGATTTGTGCAGTTATTATAAAGTATTATTCCATATTTTATATATCCAGACAATAGCTAGCTCAGGGGCCAGACTGTAAGATTTAGTGACACCTAATGGTAAGACAGTGAACTTCCATGGATGGCCTTCATTTTCCAGGAAAGGATGTGTTGATCAATAAAACTTCAAACACAGCGTGTCCTTCTCAGTGGCGTCGGCCATGTTTGTACTGTAGCCCACACGGGACAAATCCAACAAAGTCACTTGGCAGGAAGTCAGGCTAATGCCATCTGAAGGCCACTAGAGATTCTCACTTTGGTTGGAGGGATGTCAGGCAAAATATAATTAGGACAGTGCGATACCCAACTTCGCCTCTAGATGCCAGTAGGTGTCTTAAACATCGCTCAGAATCCCTTCATTCTTTACAGTCTGTCTGTGAGTTCTGCTGTTAAATGGACTTAAGACAATTATTATTATTATTTTATAATTTTTTAGATGCAAAAAATAAATGTATCAAAATTAAATATTTGTTTTGACTTTTATCAAATTCCTTGTTCTGGTTCTGTGGAGCCCCTGATCATGAAGCTCAGGTTATAGTTGATCATTTCACACTATAAACAAACTGTCACTCAAATGTAGCCCTAAATTTTAAATTATATAGTGATTAACTATGATTGACAGGCAGCCCATTAACTCTTCTTATCTATATTTCTGGACTGTCCATTGTGTAAATGTGTACAATTGTTAATATTAATTTAAAATGCAGATGACGATGATGATGATGATGATGATGATGATGATGATGATGAAGACGATGATGATGATGATGACGACGACGATGACGATGATGATGATGACGACGATGATGATGATGATGACGACGATGATGATGATGATGACGACGATGATGATGATGATGATGATTATCATAAGGGCTCTGTGTGCGCTTACTGTGAATTCTGTGAGGTATGTGTGAAATCAGGTGAAATTCAAATTAAACATCTGTAACGACCGTTGTTCTAATTTGACTTCCTCTGACCGATGTGAATTTGTCTCGATGCAGCACTGTGACAGCTGCGATAAATGTCCTTGCAAAGAGGGAGACAAGTCTGCACACTGTGACGACTGGGGGGTAAATGTTTGTTAAAGAAAAAGAAAAAAAACACTTGTGGAAACGGTCAATAATTATTCATTAACGCCTTCCTCTCCTCATTAACAGATGTGCACTTTCTGCCACGTGTGTCCTGTTTGCCAAACGCTGTGTCAGCCCGGTGAGTGTGTGTCGAGCGGCCACAGTACAGAGACACAACATCACACTTCTGACCAATGACAGCAGCTTATTCAGTTTATGAAACATCACAAAACAAATCTGAAAAGTTCAAGTTAAATGAGAGGGTTGTTGCAGTGCACCATCTGGCCTTTAGATGTCACCGTTTTTCACCGGCAGTTGACCTTTAAACCCTGTAGCTGTGGTGGGTTTATCTTCAGCTCAGACTAACTTCTGCTTCTCTCCACAGGAGGTTTCCTTGACGAGGTGACTGGATCCATCTACAAGTGAGACAATTCCCCTTTTCAACATAAACAAATCAACGTCCAGGAAACTTTGTTCTATAAATACTGTTTCTGTGTCGTCTCTGCAGGACTGTGGCCGACGTCTTCGATGACGACGACGATGACAACTAGGTCAAAACGCAGCAGAAATACAACTCTGAAAAACCATAGAACGCAGCAGAAATACAACTCTGAAAAATCATAGTTTTTTTTTTTTCCTGAAACAAATCACATAGTAGAGCATCACACCACACCACGGCTGAACAAGAAGGGGTTAAAAAGTAACTTAATATGTCTGTTTAGTGCTTTAAAGTGAACAGCTGAAGACATGCTTGGGGGGGAATTCTACATTTGACGTCATGTTTGGGGACATGTTCAATAAAAGAGGGGACGTTTTTACTTGTCGATTTATTGATGGTACAGAAATGTTGGATGAAAGATGAATGGATGGACGGAGTGATGAGAATCTATACACAGTGGGGCAGTGGTGGCTCAGTGGTTAAGGAAGTGGACTTGGTTCTGGGAGGTTCCAGGTTGGAGTCCCCCAGCTGCCAAGTTACCACTGAGGCACTTCAGTTGCCCCCTACTCTCTCTGGTGATGGGTAAAACGTAGAGGTCACGTTTTGTTGTGTGCTGTGTCACAATGACAAGTAGTTCACTTTCCTCACACATACCGATACGCTACCATACCAACGCGATACTGCATATTCTCATTTCCCAAGGCGTAAAGTGACATCTAGTGGACAACACAAGAATCGACAGCAGATGTACATTTTATTATTGTTATTATTGTATTTAACATATAAATGATATATTTACACATAATATAATAAACATTTATATACTAAATAATGTTAAAAATTATCTCACTTTAGAATAACTGTTTTTTAATTTCACCAGAGGATTTTAAAAAATTTAAAAATAGTCAAAGAAGCCAACATTTTAACACTTCATAATAATAATAATAATAATAGTGATAATAATGATAATTTTACATATTTGATGTATTTTTGTTTACATTACTTTAGCTCCACAATAATGGTGTGTTGTGGCTCTGATGGCGTCACTCCATAACTCCGCCTTTTTCACGAGAACGCGCTTCAGCCGAACAGGAAAAACTCAAGGTTAACTGAGCTAATCCCTGAAAGTCTAGCGTTTTCATAAAGGTGAACATGTATGGGCTCTTCGAACCCTTCAGTCGGCGATAAACACGGCCATCTAAACTCGACCGCAATCCAGAGCTCGGTTGACTTTGGTTCTGGTTCTGATGCTACATTAACATGGCAGTTGGGATACGCGCGCTGCCCGCCGTGCTCGCCTCTGACTGACCAGTCAACGCCGGAGGAAACGAGCGTGCGCGTTCACGGCCGGCCGTGCTGTCACGAGCCTTATCCGAGCTTGCGGAGGAGGCTGGAGAATTAGAGCGGACATTAATTATAAACCACAATTTCTTTACCGCAACAAGAACGCGAGGTAGAGAGAACGGCCAGCTTTTGACAGCACAGCCCGGTCACTGAGGCACCTTCTCGGTATACCGGCAAACCGGTGATGTATCCCAGCATTTAAACGATATTTGCTAGCCAGCTAGCCGTCTAGCTGTTGAGCTAGCTCTAACCGTGCGTGACTCACAGTTAAGTTAACGATAAGATTCTCAGGCGACGCTTGCGACACCCTACGTGGCTGTATCCAGCGGAAAGACAGCCGAACAATTCTGTGGTTTTAGGTGAGGTCCGACGCTGGGAGTGTCGTGTGCAGCCCATCTGTCCTGGCCCGATAGGGATTGAATGAAATAACGTTAGCTCGCCACGGGCAGCGAATACGAGCCAGCCAACCAAGGGATAACGTTAACGGAACCCGCTGCTGACTGACGCTGTTAAACCCTCTTCAGGCAGGAAAAAAAACACGGTAGTAGCTGAGTACTATCAAAGCTAGGAAACACCAAGTTGTTCATCTTTGGCTCCAGAACTAGTTGACAGGCTGATCAGCGGCAGGTCGAGTATTTCTTCTTCTTCTTTTTTTGTACCACGGATAAGGCCGGAGTGAGAAGAGAAAGCTGCAAACATGCCGGCTGTGTCGAAAGGAGATGGAATGCGCGGATTAGCGGTTTTCATCTCGGACATTAGAAACTGTGAGTACAATTTTTTTTTCTTTCTTTCTTTTAGATCCTTCCCCACAAACCTCGCTTACTTGCTGCAGGATCGGGGACGAACTGCTCCGTTTCGGGGCCACGGTCATTTGGTGTAGGAATCGTTTGACACATTAAACACGTAGACCATATATAAGAACCGGACACTTCGATCCCCTGGCGGTGTGAAGCTGTCGAAGTCAGCCTCAGGTGCTAATGTGGTTTTCTGAAGCCACTCGGTGTGAAAATGTGGGGTTTTTTTCACTCCTCTACTGACACATTCATATTTTACCCACAATCCTCAATGTTCTCAATGACAAGTTGTTTCTCTTCTATATCACAATACATTTGGTAAACATACACATGGACAACAGAGAACGTGGACTAAGATGCCGCCCACATTGTTGTGACATTGCCCAAAATAGTTGTTACAACAAAGTAGACTTCTGACCCAGTTTTTAAATAAAAATAAAAGCAGACTGGAGACCCACACAGATGTGTTTTTATATCAATACAGATTTATGACGCTTAATTTTTTTGATCCTTAGTTTTCTCTACATGTTCAACTTTAAAACTAGATTTAAACCATAGACTCATCTTCGTCTAATATATTTTTCTTCTTCTGTTTCCTGTTTTGAAACGGTGGTTTTATTGACAACATACCTTCACTGGACTTTTGACTTTTAACCACTTCATCAATTTCACTTCCACGTGAATGGATTTCACTGAAATTTGCACAGCTGTTAATATTTTTTTTAAATACTTACAGTGCTGATTCTTTGATTTTCCATTGTGTCAATAAGTATAACTGCTATTTTATGTAAATAAAAAAATAAATATTTGTGCTAATTTCAAATCCTCATCTTGGCTGAGTTTGAGAGAGTCATGAACTGTCAGCAGTTGTCCAGTCTGTGTTAGTTATTGATGGAGAGGTGTACTGGTACTGGTACTGGTACTGGTGGCTGTGATGATGTGTGATTGGCCCGTGACCTGGCCAATGTGTATCCAGCCTCTTGACAGGTGACCACTGGGGTGCACTCTAGAGCCCACAGGCCTGTCACAGGACTAAGTCTTTTTAGGAGATCAAAACTTTCATATTTGTTTTGGTCTTTTTTTCTGTCCCATCGCTTTTAAGTGATGGTAAAATTTCAAAATGGACCACACGGTGAGAGATGTGGTTGTCTGGTTACCTTACAGCAGGAAGGTCACTTGTTTAATCCCCCGGTCTTTTTGTTTGGAGTTTCCATGTTCTCCCAGTAAGTGCATTGTTTTCTTTTTTCTCCCAGAGACTCTGGTCCAGTTTACAGTGATTGTCTACAGCGTGAATGGTTGTGAGTGGTCATGCAGTGGACCAGCCAACTGTCCAGGGTGTAACCCCACACTCGTCTAATGACGCGGGTGAAGATGAATAAAACATAAATTATAAACAGTTGTTGTAGAGAAGTGATGTTTCCTTAGTGACACGGAGATCAGGAACATCTGTGTGACATTTCAGATCCAGATGTCGGAGCTCATTTGGAGACTAGATTTTCATCACGCTGTTGTTCCTATTTCATCACTGGATGTTGGCTGAATGTTGTACCCCATTAGAGGGACGTAGAGTGGGATCATACTTGACGGCACGTACGGTTATATACACCAGGAGGTTCTTGGTTTGATGCCGCCTCGTCACTTAATCACAAGGTGTGATGTGTTGCGTCGCGTCGGGAAGAGCTGATAGTGATGTGATGTTTTATACAGTTACATATGGAACTAAGATATCACCACACTGTACAAAATGTGAAAACATTTTTCAAGAAGTGGGTAAGGATTGTATAAGACTGTACAAAATGTGAAAACATTTTTCACAAGAAAAACAATTTTTCGAGAAGTGGGTAAGGATTTGCACCAGAAACCCGTCATTTGTGATCTCTGGAAATTCATCCACAGTTGTAGTAGATTATCCTACATATATATACTGGCTGAACTTGTGGTATCACCACAGCTGATGCCAGTGATCAGTTGTGTTTATATTAGCCTGGTGCTAATTAAAACATAACAAGAATGGGAGGTGTGATTGACTCGTTAAATCAAGATCTAGTCATTAAAAAAAAAAAAAATCTCAGTAATGGTAGAGTCAAGTCAAATCTGGTTTTATTTTTTTATTTTTTATTCTGCTTTTACAACAATTCCAAATGTAAATAATCAATTACTAAATATTAAGGCATTTCCTTCACAAAAACCGCTTCCTGCTGGGGCAAATCTGCAGCGCCACCTTCAGAATTTTCCCTCTAACGGCAGATAACTGTGTGTATTTGGGTGAACCTTCGACCGCAGATTTTCACAGACGTGTCTCCTCTCAGTGCTGATAACAACGTTACCCCTCCCTCCTCCTCCTCCCCTGTCTTTTTAGGTAAAAGCAAGGAGGCGGAGATCAAACGGATCAATAAGGAGCTGGCCAACATCCGCTCCAAGTTCAAGGGCGACAAGGCTCTGGATGGATACAGCAAGAAGAAGTATGTGTGCAAGCTGCTCTTCATTTTCCTGCTTGGCCATGACATCGACTTTGGCCACATGGAGGCAGTCAACCTGCTGAGCTCCAACAAGTACACAGAAAAACAGATAGTAAGTTCTCGTATGTCGTCCCCCGAGACCACAGGCTTATTTATTTTTACAATACACACTTTCTGCCGTTTGTCTGAGCTGAGCACAGATCACACGGAGCACCTTCAACATAAAAAAAACAAAACAACTGGGATGATGGACACTTATGTTAAAAGTATAAGCAGAGAAAGTGTGACCGTTTCCTTCTTTTTCAGCAGCAGGAAGTGATGTGTCAGCAGATTTGGACTGAGTCAGGGATCTATGTGTTGTCAGCGTTAGCTGCTGTACCAACAAAGAAAACAGACGTGGCACAAACTGTCACATATAAACCACTTACAGTTATTTACATTTATCTACCTTCATTTTCTACATTTTCAGATTTAAAACTATGAAAAAATACATGACAAAAGATACACATTTTTAGTGTGTGTAGCAAAAGTCATCGTATGATGAAACGCATGTGATTTTAAAGTAGTTGAAAACTAAAAAAACAACCCAAATACGACCTAAACAAGGATTAACTCAACGTTGTTGAACATAAATTGACTAATTATGGGATGTTCTTTAATTCTAACCTTCATGGTGGGAACATTTGTGAACCTGGTTCCTGGAGGTTTACAAAACAGGCCTGAAGTCTAATCCTGTTGACAGGGTTTGTTATTGTCTGAATTTCTTTCTTTTTTTTTTTTCATTTAAAATCCCTTTAGAGGGCGGAGCCAGGTATGATGTGAGGTAATAGGCGGGAAAACCCAAGGCTCAGGGTTCTCTCCCAGTGACGGATCCAACCGTCACTGACGGAGCAGGACTGTGTCCGAGGTTTTATTCTGATCAGTTCCCGCTCCTCGCTGTCACTTCAGGGTTACCTGTTCATCTCGGTGCTGGTGAACAGCAACAGTGAACTGATCCGTCTGATCAACAACGCCATCAAGAATGACCTGTCCAGCCGCAACCCGACCTTCATGTGCCTGGCACTGCACTGTATTGCAAACGTCGGGAGCCGAGAGATGGCCGAGGCCTTCGCCAGTGAGATCCCTCGGATACTCGTCGCCGGGTGAGTCAAGACGTCACGGTTTTTTTTAAGTTGCCGTTAAAGATGAAGAGAAATAAGTTAAGAGTTTGTGAATGTGTTGGACTGCAGTGACACGATGGACAGTGTGAAGCAGTCTGCTGCCCTCTGCCTCCTGAGGCTTTACAAGACTTCCCCTGACCTGGTGTTGATGGGCGAGTGGACGTCACGAGTCGTTCACCTGCTCAACGACCAGCACATGGTGAGAGCACGGTCCACACCTCCTGATGATTAACCCTCAAATATTCATGGATTGAATTCATTTTATTTTGCTTTTATTTCTGTTCTAATTTAATAACCTGATGTTGAGAACAGCATCGTTGTTTACTATGACGACAGTTTTACTACAATTAAATTGTTTTAAAAAAAACTCAGTATACAATTAAATTGTTTAAAAAAAACTCAGTCCATGGTTGTGCCTACAATATCGCCAATACACACCGCTAAGATACACTCAAAAAGATTGAAGGCACAACACAAGGAGTTAAATAGAATGAAATCTGGTTGTACCATTTGTGGCCACAGGAGGGCACCTGAACCTGTTTTCCTTTCCCTAGTCAAATGTCTCTATACACTAACTTTAACTCGCCAACCTTTTAGCACAAAGTCCGCACTGCCTCAGTGTGCAAACAGACGAGAGGCCAAAGCCGACTGAACACGCAAACATGATGCAATGACCCACTGACTTTGTCAAAACAAATTTTCTAAGTGTGTGTGTGTGTGTGTGTGTGTTTAGGGTGTGGTGACGGCTGCCATCTCTCTCATCACCTGTTTGAGTCAGAAGAATCCAGATGAGTTCAAGACCTGTGTTTCTCTGGCTGTTTCCAGACTCAGCAGGGTGAGTGTGTGGACAGTTGTTGAAAATGTTTTTCCTCAAAGTGAATCGGTTGTTTTTGAATGTCTTTGAATAAAGGTGATATTAAATGATTTGATCAAGATAATCAGTACATTATTGAATATAAAAAAGTTCCAAATTCAAACGTACGAGTTTGTGCTACTGTGACGGATCTAAAGAAACGTTCTCTTCCTCCAGATCGTTTCCTCCGCCTCCACTGACCTGCAGGATTACACGTACTACTTTGTCCCAGCACCGTGGCTCTCCTGCAAGCTGCTACGCCTGTTGCAGTGCTACCCTCCACCAGAGGATGGCGCTGTCAAGGGCCGGCTGGTGGAGTGTCTGGAGACCATCCTCAACAAGGCACAGGAGCCGCCCAAATCCAAAAAGGTCCAGCACTCTAACGCTAAGAACGCCATCTTGTTTGAGGCTATCTCTCTTATCATCCACTACGACAGGTGAGGCTTCTGGGTCACATGACACTTTACTGTGTAAAAGATGCTAACGTGATTAAACCGTACTGCAGGGTGATGTCGCCCCCAACAGATGGAGTGTGTGTTACTTGTTGCTAGGCTACAGAGACTGTCACAGTCCTGTCTGTCATCTGTAGAAATCTTTGATTCTCTGATGTTTTCTCTGACATTTGATCCTGACATTTGATCCTACCCAGATTTTTTTTTCTTCTTCTTTCTTTAACGTTCTAATGTTCTTTTAACCTGTTGTGGACCCGTTCTCGTCAGTGAACCAAACCTGCTGGTGCGAGCCTGTAACCAGCTGGGTCAGTTCCTGCAGCACCGGGAAACCAACCTGCGGTACCTGGCCCTGGAGAGCATGTGCACTCTGGCCAGCTCCGAGTTTTCCCACGAAGCGGTCAAGACGCACATCGAGACAGTTATCAACGCCCTGAAGGTGCGTCCCCCCCCCACACCGCCCGCCCGCTCCTACTCAGCAGCAGCAGCACAGTCCACACACAGGTACTGACTTGTGTCTGTCTCCACAGACTGAGAGGGATGTGAGTGTTCGACAGAGGGCGGCTGACCTGCTGTACGCCATGTGCGATCGCAGCAACGCCAAACAGATCGTAGCCGAAATGCTGAGCTACCTAGAGACGGCAGACTACTCCATCAGAGAAGAGATGGTGGGTGTTTGTGTGTCTGAAATTGAGTTTCCTCATTTCTGTGCCTGATTCTATGGATAGAAAACAAAACGCGTGACAGCTTCTTTCTTTTCTTTCAGGTGCTGAAGGTGGCCATCCTGGCAGAAAAGTACGCCGTGGATTACTCCTGGTATGTGGACACTATCCTCAACCTCATCCGAATCGCCGGGGACTACGTCAGCGAGGAGGTGTGGTACCGCGTCATTCAGATCGTCATCAACCGAGATGATGTGCAGGGTTACGCTGCCAAGACCGTGTTTGAGGTACTGCTAACAAAACGATTCTCTTATCAAATCTGAGTTAGCGTAAGGTGCTGATCAGTGTCTGTGACCACCGTCTGCTGCAGGCTCTCCAGGCTCCCGCCTGCCACGAGAACATGGTCAAAGTCGGAGGCTACATTTTGGGAGAGTTTGGTAACCTGATAGCTGGTGACCCCCGCTCCAGGTTCGTCACTTCCATGTCAGATTAGCCGCTAACGCGCCCTTTGGGCAGAATAAATGTTGACCTGCTTGTCCTGTCCTCCAGCCCTCTGGTCCAGTTCAACCTTCTCCACTCCAAGTTCCACCTGTGCTCCGTGCCGACCCGCGCCCTGCTGCTGTCCGCCTACATCAAGTTCATCAACCTGTTCCCAGAGACCAAGGCCACCATCCAAGAGGTGCTGCGCTGCGACAGCCAGATCCGGAACTCGGATGTGGAGCTGCAGCAGCGTGCGGTGGAGTACCTGAAACTTTCTTCCATCGCCAGCACCGACGTCCTGGTGAGTTCAGTCCTGGACTTGTCTTGTATTTGCAGTCAAATGTAATCTGTGACATTTTATGGACCAATTAAATCTTCATCATTTAACATTTAAAAAAATGTATCTTTTCAAAAAAATATAGTTTATCACCTACTGTATTAATCCTTTATCCTTCTCTCAGCATTTCTGAGAATAGTCCAGTAGTTAGTCTCAGCTCTTTATAAAAACCTCAGACTGATTTTTTTTAATATATTTCTCTCTCTAAAAGCTCTGGTCTCCTGCTGTGTTCAACTGTGTTAATGAACTGTAAACAGACCAGTGCCTCAGACGCTGCTCTCTATCATTTCACTGTGGTTTCATCAGATGTTGGCAGCTCCTCTTACACCACCTTGTCTCTGTGTTTCTGCAGGCCACCGTCCTGGAGGAGATGCCTCCCTTCCCCGAGAGGGAGTCGTCCATTCTGGCAAAGCTGAAGAAGAAGAAGGGCCCCGGTGCTGTGTCGGTGACGGAGCTGGAAGACAACAAGAGGGAAGGCGGGGAGTTGAACGGAGGCGGCGATCGGGGGCCTGACACGGCAGCGATGGCTGCCTCTAATGCTGTAAGTAAAGAATCACCCGGAGAACGACCATCGGGTGTTTAAAAAAAAAACATGTGATCCTAGTCCAAGTCTGTTTGGTCCTCCAGTCCACCCCGTCACCGTCAGCGGACCTGCTGGGCATTCGTTCTGCAGCTCCTGTGGGTCCGGCTCCAGCCGGTGCTGGCAGCCTGTTGGTGGATGTTTTTTCTGAAGCAGGTCCCGCCGCGCCGTCGACAGCGGTGAACGACGACGGCTTCCTAAGGTGTGATGTCGTGTTTGTATAACTGTAGAGATCCAGTGTCATTTCAAAGTCCAGTCTGACCAGCTGCTGCAGTGGTGTAGTCTGAGAAGGTCTGAGAAGACCGGGTCAGGACTCTGGTCCTACTGGACCGAGAGGAGACGTCAGTCTGACCTGACCGTGTGTGGTCGTGGGTGTACGTGTCTGTGTGGTCTGTCGTGTGTCTGTTTCAGTCGGTCTACTAAGAAAACTAGCTGTAATGTGTCTGTGTCACCTGCTGTTCTGTTGGCTCTGTCTCTGCTCTGTCTCTGTCTGATACACACCTGTCAACCTGAAGACGTTTGTCGACAAACACTGTCCACAGCTGTAATAGTTTTATTCCGTTTTTTTTTTTTTTTAAGTTATATATAACTGGTTCAACTAAGGCCTTTCGTTTTTGCTGTTAGTTTAGGGTTGGACCTCACACTGATTGACCCGTCAGTAGAGACGGGAATTGATAAAGAATTATAGATTCTATTTTCAATGATTCTATTATAAATATAATTTATTCATTAATTATTCATCAATTCTTTTTTCTTAAAATAATTAAAATCTAAACAAACGTATATTTAAAAGTGGTACAGGAGTAGCAGATACTGGTACACAAGCCTAGAGTGCCCTCTACTGGCAGTCAGTGTGAAAATAACAAACATGTGAAACTATATATTTTAATATTTAAGTCACAAACCCAGTCAAAGGCTGCATTACATTAACTCTTTAAAGAGTAGTAATTATAATACACCTGAGTTCATTAGTGCCGTCACTCCAGTCCGTCCGTTAATTAACGTCATGACACGAAAGAGTAGTAATTATAATACATCTGAGTTCATTAGTGCCGTCACTCCACATCGTTATAAAGCACGTCACGTCCGTCTGTTAATTAACGTCATGACACGTTTCTGGACGCCGCAGGTGTTTCCCTGCTCGCTTCTGCCTCAATGTCACGCTGTAAACACGAGACATGAGAAACAGGGAGCGTAAAGTCGGTTATTGATCCTAGAGGTTTGAAGCAATAGACGCTGAAGACGTTAAAACCACAGAAAGTGAGGTCGACATTTCTCTCCAGGGTTGCCAGGTCTGCTGCACTATTCTTTTATTATCTTGCTGTGTTTGTGACTGTCTGTCGTCTTTTTTCTCTCCTTCCCTTTTCTCTTTTTTCCTTGTGTGTGTGAATTTAAATGTGCGTCTGGCTCCTGTCCTCTACCCTGATTGGACATTGACAGAGATCTGGAACAGCCCCCTGAGACTTCTGACTCCCTATTGGTGGAGAGTTCTGGTGACTCAGAGTAAGGGCCCAGTAGTGAACTAGTGAAGAACTAGATTTTTAAAATATATATATTTATGTGTTTATCTGTGGGTCAGCCGTTGTGTTGTTGTCTGATCTACTGTTCTATCCTGAACAAGTCACGTTTGACTGAGAAGATCTTTGAATCATGTAGTTATAAAGTAACTCAGTTGATGCCTCAGCATATTTACATATAAAACTTTACTGTCGTCACATGAACCGAATCCTCCAGCCGGACGTAACTGGCAATAAAACATCTGAAAAGTCAGTCCTTAAAAATTCCAACACATTTGTTCATGTTTTAGTTGAGGCTCAAATTCAGGTGTGTTCAAGCAGAAGCTCGCAGGCCAGATGTGGACCTCCCACATGGTTAAATGTGGCCCATCAGAGATTATTATACATGTATGGTTTAAAATAAATGTTTGTCTAAATTTGTTTTTTGGATGAGTTAAAAAACACAGAGGTTCAAGTCTGTTTTTATGGTGTAATATTTTGGTGAGGTACTAACATTTTTTATGTCACTAACAATCACTGCATTTTCTTTTTATCTCCTTCACTTGTTTCTTCTCTGGACTAATTTCTTCTACTGTCCTGTCACTGTGTCCCGTTGTCTGACAACGTCTTCGTCTCCCACCTGTTCTCTGTTCCTTCCTCACTAACCTGTGCGGTTGCGTCACGTCCTCGTCCTCTCGGCCGTGTCGTCCCTTCATCCCTCCGCTGCCCTGTGGTCTCTTAGCTCTGCTCCTCCCTCTGAGGATCCTGCTCCTCCTCTGTCTGAGGCCGAAGAACTCCTTAACAAGTAAGCTTTTTCTCCTCCATGTACATTAGCTTCTGCGTTCACCTAGCTTTGCATGGTTCCTCTGTGAGGGATGATTAACATCGCTAAATACTCACAGCCAATCAGAATCCACGATCTTGTCTGTGTTTATCAAGTGCTCGGGTGAAAACGTCGTCCCGTAGATGGATCAGGGCGAGAAAAAAGAAAATCCAAGTGCTGTCTTGCTGTGTTGCAGTGAACAATTAAACATAATTGCATTCAATAATTATAGTGCTGATTATAGCGCCCACTGCTGTCCGCCTGTATTTTTTATTTTGTGTTTCTGTGAATTGACTCAAAGCGTCGTCATTTCTACAGATTCGTGTGCAAGAACAACGGTGTGCTGTTTGAGAACCAGCTGCTACAGATCGGCATCAAGTCGGAGTATCGTCAGAACCTGGGTGAGTTCACGGCACGAGCAGAGAGCAGGCGGTCCTGGGTTCGATTCCCAGAGGAACCACATACTTGGTGCCTCCTCCTGTTAGTGTGGGATCAATATTATTATTATTATTATTATTATTATTAATGGATGAAGTTCCTTGTGTTCCTGACGTTGACTCTGTGTTTCAGGGAGGATGTACTTATTCTACGGTAATAAGACGTCAGTGCAGTTTGCCAGTTTCAGCACCACGGTCAGCTGCCCTGGAGAACTTCAGTCTCATATCCTTTCACTGTGGAGACATTTAACACTTGTCTGTGGTTTGAACCAGACATTTAACACTTGTCTGTGGTTTGACCCCCCCCTCCCCCTTTTTATTAACCGTTTGTTTTGTTTAAACGTGAGTGTTTTGCGTCGTCGCGCTCCTTGACACATGGCTACAGCTCAACGTTCAGACCAAACAAGTGGAGCCCCTAGTGGAGGGCGGGGCACAGATTCAGCAGGTCCTCAATATCGAGTGTCTGACTGACTTTTCTGACGCACCGCTGCTCAACATCAAGTTCAGGTGAGTTCACGTAAGAAGTGGTCGATGATGTCACGATCCAGGGAGCGACGTTACTGACAAAGAAAAATATCTCTGTTTGTCAAAAGTCTGGCCGTAACAAACGACCGAATACTGTAAAATATCTGTAACGCTGTGTAAGAAGAGCTCTTAGGTAGAGTTGGAGCTCCCTCTATAGGTGGATCTGTAGTTTGTCAGTCAGATCAAGTGTTTAGTCCTGTGTTGTTGATGGTTGTTGGTTTATTTGAAATCCAGACTTTGGATCCAATTTCCCCAGTGTCAGATCAATGAAGATCAAATGATTATTTTTTAATATTTGTTGTTGTTGTTGTTGTTGTTGTTGT
>NC_024323.1:13720514-13721380 GCF_000523025.1 Cynoglossus semilaevis
AACAAGTTTTTCCAGCCCACAGAGATGGCGTCAAACGACTTCTTCCAGCGCTGGAAACAACTCAGCCAGTAAGTGTGTGTGTGTGTGATCTGTGGCGATATAATTAAAAAAAAAAACACTTGTGATCTGTGGCGATATAATTAAAAAATAAAAAAAAAAAACACCAAAAAAAAAAAAAAAACACTGGAGAAAATGACACATTTACTGACTGCCACCAGTCCTGAAAATAAAAGAAATATTTGTCTCTAGACAGGATTTCGTTTTTATTTATTTTAATGCAATTAATTTATCTGACTTTGACCAGAAATACTGACCTGTGTGTCTGTGTGTGTGTGTGTTTTCCTGCTGTCAGGCCTCAACAGGAAGCACAGAAGATTTTTAAGGCCAACCACAGCATGGACACTGAGGTTCTGAAGGCTAAGGTACAGACACACACACTCACACTCACACTCACACTCACACACACCTGGTCGTCTTCGTCCACCGTGATGACATGGGTTTTTTTTTTTTCAGTTACTGGGACTCGGAACAGCTCTGCTGGACAACGTCGATCCAAACCCAGAGAACTTTGTGTGCGCTGGAGTGATCCAGACCAAGAGCCAGCAGGTCGGCTGTCTGCTACGACTGGAGCCGAACGCCCAGGCACAGGTAGGACGCCACGACGTCATCAGGACATCATCAGGACCCACAGACACGGGTCACGGTTCATATTAATATATATATATATGTGTCTGTCCCCCCCCCACAGATGTACCGTCTGACCCTGCGCTGCAGCAAAGACTCCGTCTCCAAGCGTCTCTGTGAGCTGCTGGCACAACAGTTCTAGAAACACAGATCTGTCTGATGAGCAGTCCTCCCACCATCTC
>NC_024323.1:13721888-13722282 GCF_000523025.1 Cynoglossus semilaevis
CGGCTCATATTATTGTCTTTATTCTTGTTCCAAACTTTTGATTCCACTTCAGTCTTTTACTTGTTTATTAACATAAATAATGCTACGTTCTTGTTTCTGTTGGCGTTTACCTGTGTAGCTAGTGTGTGTGTGAGAGTGTGTGTGTGTGTGAGAGTGTGTGTGTGAGAGTGAAATATGGGACCTGGTTTATTCTGAAGGATCTGTAATACTGTGTGTGTGTGTGTGTGATTTAAATAGAATAAGTAGCACATTCCATGAAGTATGACGGGAGAAGATGTTTACTCCATATGTGTACCCCCCCCCCCCTCCTCTTCCCCCTTTACACACACACACACACACACACACATATACACATATTAGTATTACGTGTCAGTGACTTGCCGTGGTTGTGGAG
>NC_024323.1:13722349-13751148 GCF_000523025.1 Cynoglossus semilaevis
GTGTGGGCTACTTCTGTCCGTTCATTCCCAATGATGCACTTACAGCGTCAGGTCTGGGCCGCGGCCCACGTGGTCTTCTGACTCTTTTAATGATCAACGCTCATGTCACACCTGTGATTGATGTGTGTGTGTGTGTGTGTGTGTGTGTCCATCAATCTAAAGACGACGGGCCAGTGGATCAGTGTAACGTTCTCTGAGATCATTCCCTTTATGCTCCTCCTCCTCCTCCTGCTGCGACCCCAGTCTGTGGAGTTGGAGACAGAGTAGAGGAGGAGACTGTGATGTTGTAACTCAGACGTCCGACTGAAACTGATTCAGTTTAATGCAAAAAAAAAAAGGAACAAAAAAAAATGTCATTCTGATTTTGTCTCTGTCCTGATTCCAGCTCGTTATCAGCACCAACTAACGTAGAGCTGCTCACATAGAAACAACATCACAGTGACAGAGTCCCAGGATCAGGACGCTGTAGTGGGCGTGTACTGACACACACACAAACACACACACAAACACAATCCCTTCTTTTTTTTCATGCATATTTTCTAAGTCCCTATCATGTGACCGTCAGCTGGTCAGCCATTGGCTCGCCGTTCATTCCCAGTCACTTGCTGTTTTTAAAGGTGTAGCTGGACCTGATGATAGAATAGAGGTGTTGGAACCTGGACCAGGTCTGGTTCTGGTTCTGGTTCTGTCTCTGAGTCACTGTGTTGGAGACTGATCCAGGATTGTTGGCCTCAATTGTTCTTTTTCTGGAGGAAATTCACTCACTTTGTATTTGCGTCTCTTCCACTGTTGCCGTGGAAACGTGAAGGAGTTACTGAGAGCAGCTTTTTTTTTTTTTAAATCAACCAAGAACTGATTGTGCTTTGATTAAAGGGATAGTTCAAGTTTTTCCAAGTGTAAAGCTCACCAACACTGAGTGACAGCTGTGTTCACTTTATAAAATCCTTGTCAGCTTAAACCTGTGATTATATATTTTTTTGTAAACTGATCATTTCAACCAAAGTTGATTTAAAAAAAGACGTGTTTGAACAGGGTACAGAAAAACAACGACTTACTTTTCACTCAGAGAACAAGATCTAACGTCTAAAGAGAAAACTTTCTTCAGATATGACAGACTTAAGCTGATGTGGATTTTACAAGCGGAACCTTCTAGAACCTGATCCGTGGAGTCTCACAACCGCACTGACAAAACGCTGAACTGTTCCTTTAAGTTTATGGGGTCTGGGGTCCACAGCTGCTGCTTCAACCTTAGCGAAAAAAGACTCGGAAAAGGGGTTCACGTAACATTCAAGCACCAGGGGGCGCTGTGTCTAAATTAACCCCTGCTGGTTTGCATGGTTGCTGAGCTGAGACTCTCTCTCTCTCTGGTCCAATCACACACACACACACACACACTGACATTTTTAAACGAGGTCCAGCTGTTTAACTCCTCCTGTTCTGACTGATGCTGGTAGCATGGATGACAGTGACTCTGTGTGTGTGTTATTTTGGGGGGGGGGGGGGGGGGGGTGCACAGCAGGGGAGGCTGGAAAAACAAAAGAGTCTAAAGACATTTCTAATACGTCGTCACGTTCCATTTATCTTCTGTCTGCGGAGGAATCACAGGACGGTGACGTTTGAAGTGGAAAATGTAGTCGTTTATGTCATTCTGTGTGAGTGTGTGTGTGTGTGTGTGTGTGTGTGTCCCGCAGTATCCACTAGCTAATGCAACCTCATGTATCGGTGTTAAGATTCTGTCCAATACCTGTGTTAGAATTGAAATCTACTCTGTAATGAAACAAATGTGAAAGTAAAACTATGCCATATAAGGAAGTGAGTCTGTCTCCTGTGGTCTGTGTGTAGTGGATGTGAGAAAAAAAAGAAGAAAAAAACCAGGAGGTCAGTGAAGGCATCATCTTTATATACAGTACGTAAAAGGATTGTTATATTTGAACTTTTTTATTCCTGCTTCGGTTAAAAAAAAAAAAATTCTGGACAGTTAAAACAGGTGAAATGTATAATAATATATATTAGAATGTAATTAATATATTTATCTTTGATTTTATCAGGTAAATGTTTGAGAATACACAATATATATATACACAATACTTTATATTCACTATGTGCTACATACATGTATAATGTTATTTTATGTAGCAGAAACTTAAACAGTGACAAAAATACTGAGTTTTCTCAGTGTCTGTTTCAGGTGAGCACCACAAACGTTATTTTTTATTTATTTATTTATTTTGGTCATGTCACTTTATTAAGAGCGCCGTAGATTTGTCAGTTTCTAAACAAATATCGCAGCGATGTAGCATAGCCTCCTGATCGTCGTTAATGTAAGAAAACATTATTAAATGACGTATATAAAATAACGATGTGTTGACCATTATTAAATGACGTATATAAAATAACAGCTAGGTGTTGAGAAAATATATAACATTATAAATATGAATAATTGTAACAAAAAAGAGATGTATCTTCTGTTTTTTTTATTTTTTTTAATAGTTCGGGTTGAAGTCTTCTCCACGACATAGCAACAGAGAATTTCCCTGCCGGGCCGTGTCACGTGACCAGCGGAGTGTGTATTGATTGGTGGAGGTTTTTCAGTCAGTTTTGTGACATAATGTATTTTTAGTCAATTTCAAGTGCAGTATTTTTCCAAATATTTGCTATAAGAAATAATGTTAAATCAATGTTATGATTTAGTTTTAGGTTGTATAAATATATATACATAATATAACGATGTTAAAACGCCATTTTGAATGTAGAAAAGTAAACAGCGAAATCAATAACATGTAAATTATAAAAATTATTATTGGGCAATTTAAAGGTTTTTAAACAGTAAAAACTGTGGTTTATTTTACTGTTTTTTTTCGTACCGTGCACGTATTTATATGTGATGTAAATACACTGGTCCACTGTCACCACCTGATGTAGGTCACAGCTGCTGTGTGTGTGTCTTTGTTGGTGTTTTATATAAATGTATTCTTATTTCCGGTTTCCTCTTCTGCTTTAGTTCTAATGAGGTTCTCTTCCAAATTATAAAGTCAGGTTTGGTTTGGGGGGAAAAAAAGCTGCGCAAAGCCGTCTGCGCTGTCCGTGTGTGTGTGTGTGTGTGTGTGTGTGTCCTCCGTAGGCTCTGATTGGCTGACGGTGACATCATCCAGCAGGGTTTATTGTTAGAAAGAGGATGAGCTCATCGTGTCGCAGCCAGTTTGGAGCAGCAGCAGATCCGAACACAACAGAGAACGGACTGAGAACCTGCACCGAGCAGCGGATTTGAACCTGCAGCTGCTGAACACACAGTGAGTACTGGACTGACTGTTCTTTGACTGTGTGTGTGTGTGTGTGTGTCCGTGACATCTGTGGAGGCTCAGCTGACTGTTCCACAACAGTCGGTGTCACCGTAACTCTGCATCATAGTCTCTCACTCTGTCCGATGATGCACCGCTGCAACAAATGAGTGCATTCGACCTGAAGTCTGCAATAATAATAATAATAATAATTTTTTTTTTTTTAAATCAAACAAACTGACTGGAGCAGAACAGGGTAAATCCTGCTGCTGTGTGTTTGTGCAGATGCATGTTAATTTAATGACGTCAAAAGCTTTGTTTGTCCTTAACCAACACCTCTGCCTGAAGGCTGCACAAATCAGTCGATTAGTCAAAGAATCGGGGGAAATGTAGGCGATAATTAAATCGAGGAGGCAGAAGTAATTTAACTTGTTTTTAATTAAATCAAAGTACACCTTAAGTCTGTGTAAATATAAAAAAACTAGAGAAAAAGTAGATTTAACCGTCCTGGGTCAGGGTCATCAGGGAGCTGCAGCCGATCACAAATGACATCAGGTGGAGTCAAACCTGGAGAGGTGACCAGACCGTCACGGGGTCACGTGATAAGTACCACTCAGTGAGTTTGTGTTCTTAGACCAACAGAAAATAAATATCATTTATTCGAACATAAAGTGACTCGTCCGACAGTCTTTCTAATGTGCTGCTAACAAGGGGAGTAGCAGTTCTGTCAATCAGACTCCAGGGGGCAGCTATGAGTTAACTTTTGGTTAAAGTTTGTTATTGTCGTTGAATTTACAAACGCGACATTAAATATTGATTTTACTTATATATTTACAAACACCGACATGTATGTAAATATATATATTTATATATATTTAATAATGAATAATATTTTAAGTGCCAGTGTAGAACCTATTGTTTATAGATTGACTGATTTTCCTCTTCTACCATGTGTTGTTACGGTGCTGTCTCCAGATATGGTTTGGTCTCGGGACAGAGAGGCAGAGCGCCCCCCACTGTCAGTCATCCTGCCGCAGCTGTACCTCGGAGCAGAGAGTGATGTGACTCAGGTTAGAGGCCTGCTCTTCCCTATTTATAATAATAATAATAATAATAATAATGTTTTTTAATGTTTAATTTTACATTGTTTTCCATGTTTGTTTTGACTCGCTCCACAGGACCGCCTGGCCTCTCACGGTATCTCCTACGTGCTGAGTGTGAGTCGCTGCAGCCCCCAGCCCTCCTTCCTCCCCCACTCCAGATACCTGCGCATTCCCATCGATGACTCCCTGTGGGACGACCTTTTGCCCTGGATCCCTCAGGCTCTGCACTTCATCGGTGAAAATCCCAGCAGAAAAACGCAGCCACTCACTCATCACTGACACGTCCGACCATTGACTCACCGTTTATTCTGGTTCTGTCGGAGCATGTTTCCCTGATGTGGTGTGTATTTTTGTCTGTCTGTGTGTGTCACAGATGCAGCTCTGTCCTCCGGAGCCTCCGTCCTGGTCCACTGTGCTGCTGGAATCTCCCGCTCCCCGGCTCTGGCTGTGGCCTACATCATGTACAGTCTGGGGATGGACCTGGACCGGGCCTACAGGTGCAGAACACATCTTCAAAACTAAAATAAAAATTTAATTTATTCTTTTAAATATGAAACTGAAAAACAATGTTCCAGATCACTGAAGGCTCCTCCCCCCACCCCTCACCCTCCCCCCTCCCTGTACTACATACATGAGGAACTACAGCCATCTGTACATGTCAATAAGGATGTCAAACCTTTCCCCACCCTTCCCACTTCCTACTAAAACTTGATTTTTTTCCCCGCACCACATGAAGTGAGCCACCACATGAGGTGTGACCATTTCACCTTTTTTTTTTCCTACTGTTGATTTTCTAATGATTAAAAATTCAAACGCACAGCAGCCATAGTAAAACATGACATGAAAAAACCACTGTCTGAGTTCCTGGCACCAGTATCCGGCATATAATCCCCTGATTATTGAAATAGATTAATAAAATGAGCTGTAATGCTGCCATCTAGTGGCTTACATATTTGCATACAGCCGTTTTTCCCCCAAACTATTTTAAGGGTACACTTCATTTGGCAAAACCCAGGCATTGCGTTATCGGGTTTTCATTATCTGACGAAAAACCAATAACCATTCTTACAGATATGACATAATTATGCTAATATCAGGTTGATTTTATCGGACATCCCAAGAAGACAACATCACTGGAACATTAGTGACTCTGAACTCCTCTGTGTCTGTTCTTGGTCAGGTACGTGAAGGAACGCCGTCCTTCCATTTCCCCAAACTTCAACTTCCTGGGTCAGCTGCAGCATTTCCAAAGTGCTCTCGACCAAAAGGCCTCCTGTGGCATCTCCACCCTGCAGCAGCTGAAGGTTGCACCGCCCTCCGTCACCGAGGGCATCACTCCGTCTCACGGCAGTCAGAAGACGAACCGCCAGGTCGACACCGTCACCGGCAGCACCACAGAGGTCGCGAGGTCAAATAAGGAGAAGGTCTGCGGCACAGACAACGAGAAGTTCGGACACACACGTTCAGATGGAAACAGAAACGTCTGTCTCTCGCCGTCTGGGAACCTTCAGACTCTGACGCTGAATCACAACGAGCAGCAGGTACAGACTCTGTGCACAGGTACGGCTCCGGGTTCCCTTGAGCAAGGCAAAGCAGCGGGAAGTCCACGCAGGCCCAGACATCTGCGACTCCAATCAGGCTCTGCGTCTTTAGCGGAGAAACGTAAAAGTCTGACACTGTCTTTGACGCCTCTGGGAACCAACGACCGGCGAGCTGACAACGACAAGACGGGAGGGGGGCACCAGGCGACCGCGCTGCGCAGCCCGGGGTCCTGTGGTCAACGTGTTCCCAACACGAGGTGCAACAGAGATGATGAGCCCGAGCAGGGGGCGCTGCTGTCGCCTTTTAGTTTCACCCTCAACAAGCTGCTGGACTGGGGGGAGAGGATCCTGTTGGGGGGGGTGTTTGTTCAGCCAGTGAGGATGGGGCAGGCTGCATTACACTACAGGTGATGAGGTCATTCCGTCCACATGTGAAGGGTTAACTCTGTTATTTATCTATTTATTTATTCATTTATTTCATGCAGAACCGATTCCAAACATGTCCCTTTGCTTCATTATTATTATTATTATTACTCTTTTATTCTTTCAGGATGTAAGACGGAGGTATTTTTATGATGACGTGTTGATGTGATGATCGATGACTTTAAGATTAAAAGTGATACAAACCTCCTTCATTGCCTTTGTTTTTTAAAATAATTTTTAAAGCGTTTTATCTTGTTGTGTTTACTTGTGTGAAAATGTTCATTTTATATGAGTTAAAAAGGTCATAAAAATGTCTCAAATGCAACAACTCATGTAGGGTCATGTAAAAATAATAAATAAATAAATAAAATTGCATGTGCAAAAATGTTGAAACTGTAAGAGTTAAGGTTAAAATTATTAATAAAATTATATAATTATCAAAATATAATTAAATGTCATTGTTACACGAGGCGTCATAAAGCATCAAAGTAACAAAAAGGTCACAACATAAATAAAAAATATTAAAACAAAAGCTGGAATAAAGATGGAAAATAATCCCATTGACAATAAAGTAAATCAAACAAAAGCTGGAATAAAGATGGAAAAAAATCCCATTGACAATAAAGTACATTCAAATTCAAAGAAACGTTAATGTCACAGAAATGAGAAAAAATGTAAATGACGTAAAAATAAATTAATGTTTACTATTCAATAAATTAAATAAATTAAAATTATATTAAGTCCCAGTTTAATGCGAACGGACAAACACGTAAAAAAACTTCAATATATATATTTAAATATAAAATAAAAAAAATACTTTTCGGTTCTTTTCACTTCCTGTACCCGCCAGTTCAGTGACGTCACGGATTCTCTGAATGACCAAATAAGGAATGAGGTGCTGGAGAGTTGGCTGAGTTTACGCTGTTGTTTCCGCTCACGAGAACAACAATAATGACAACAAAAACAACAAAAACTTGAAAGTTAAATGTTGTTCTGTGTTCTTCGTGGAGCAAAGGTGTGTGTTTATGTTTGTACGTGTGTGTGTGTGTGTGGGAGGGGGTGAGGAGGTGGTGGTGGTGGGGGGGTGTAGTTGGTTGGAGGGGCTGGAGTTTCTTGAGAAACAGAGAAGAGGAAACAGTTCCGCCCTCAGCAGCTGCAGCAGAGTCGGACTTTCTGGAACCGTTGTGTTCCCTTCACACCGACATCGGCAGAGAAGTCAATCCGCTCTACGATCCCTCCTGAGCGGCCTGCCGTGTGACCACTGCCCGCTGTCTCCTGACTGACTCCCGCAGGTCAGGATTCTTCTCCATGTGAAGAACCGCGAAGGACCGACGACAGCTCCAGTTCCTGCTCCAGTTCCTGCTCCAGTTCCTGCTCCCCGCGTCTTCCCCCGGACTCGGTGTCGGCTCGGCCCGGCGGTCGGCTGCTCCTAACGCTCGGGCCCTCTCGGAAACACAGGATGAGTGGAGACGAGGAAAGATTTAAACTGGTGGTGGTGGGTGGAGGAGGAGTGGGCAAGAGCGCCCTGACCATCCAGTTCATTCAGGTACGGAACCGAGTCGCCTCTGGTGGAGACGGAGCTTTTGTCTGGGAGTTGGTGAAGTTTTACACCACCCTTAAAAAAAAAAAAAAAAAAAAACCCGTTGAAGTTCTGTTGGGCCGTGGGCGGTACCAGGATACAGTAATATACAGTCGTAACTACAAACGTGTGTACACCGAGTACCTTCAGAAAAGTTTTTTCACAATAGTTTACTACATAAGTATGGCTGCCACTGCAGCTACTGCGGTACATACACAGTTATATTTACACTCTTCACTGCGGTACTTTTATATCAGGGGTCTTCAGAGTTTTTCAGGCCCATGACCCCAGGCTGACGGAGCCGTACAATCAGTGACGTCCTCCTGTAAATGGTGCCGTTAGTTTGAATGAATTTAAGGTGTAGTTAAAGACGTTTGAATGTGTTAAGAAAAATGAAAAATTATGTGTTAAAAAATATTTATATAACGTATCCATTAAACAAACAAAAATATATATATATATATTGACCTCTCTGATGTAAGATCCTCAGCACCCACTAGGGGTCGTAGACGTGAAGGGGTCACAAAACTTTTATCCTGTCTTTTTGTCAGGTTAATTAATATTCACAGATTTAAATCGACAAAAAATCGAAATATTATCACAATAAATTATTGACTAAAGGATTAAAAACAAAAAAATACAAGTGAGTACAAACATGCTGGAAATACATATAATTATTACATATAATAATATATAAATACAATAATAAAGTGAATAAATAATAATAAGTGTATCTAGTATAATATATATAAATATATAATATAATAATAATAGTGGATAAATATTTAATAAAGTGATTTTGATATTAGGCCTATGAAATGAGATAATAATTTTGTCTTCTTTAATGTGAACTCTTCTCTGTTTTTATTTGTTTTTCAAACTATGGGCTCTAGCAAAAATACATTATTTAAAAAAAAAAGCTCCGTACTGTACCTTGAAGACTGTACAGAGGGGTCGCTGTGTCTGTGGACAGGTCTGTCTCCTGTCTGAAGACGTAGTCTTTAATGCAGTGTCCTCTGTCCCACAGTCCTACTTTGTGTCAGATTATGACCCCACCATTGAAGATTCCTACACCAAGATCTGTACGGTGGACGGAAAGGAGACCCGGCTGGACAGTAAGGCCCGCCACTCTGCACATGGACTCAAACACATGGACTCAGTCATGGACTCAAACATGGACTCAAACACATGGACTCAAACATGGACTTAGACACATGGACCCAGACATGGACTTGGCTGTAGACTTAAACATGGACTCAGACACATGGACTCAGTCACTGACTCAGTCATTGACCCACACATATGGCTTCAATTATTGACTCGCACACACAAACTCACACATGGTCTCACTTAGAGACTCACCCATGGACTCACCCATAAACTCACTCATGGCCCAGTTTCTGACAGGGTGTAGACAGAGGGTGTGTGTGTGTGTGTGTGTGTGAAGGCAGTGGGAGTGTTGGACTCTGATGTGATACGACACAGACTCAGTGTTTGCTCTGTGGATGTTTCGTTCCCTTGTTAGGACTTGTACTTGGCCGACGTTGCTGCGCTGAGCCCGGCTCAGGGTGGATTTTTTTTTTACCTCACAGTAGAATGTGAGTCATCAGAGTAAGTCAAATGTTTGAACAGCGTATCTCAGCTCTTCCTCACGTTTGTCCGTCGTTGTTCGCGGCTCTGTACGTTGAAGTGTCACAAGAGTCTGTCAGCGGTGATCCGTTTGATACAGCGTTAAGTTTTACGTCATCTTAATTTAATGTCTTGTTAAAAGCAAAACAGTCTGACGTTGTAGTGATTTTTTTTTTCCTATTTTTCCTTCTTACGTTCCCTCCCGTAGTCCCATAAGTGAAAATACTTTTTAAGCTCCCGCGGGCCATACAGAGTGATTTAAATGGCCTCATTTGGCCCCCGGGCCTTGAGTTTGACTTGTGGTCTATGTATATTTGGAACTAGCATGTTCTGCTTGTTGGTTTTGTCACGTAGTCTGGGTTCCTACCACAGTCCAACGTCATACAGACGTGACTCTGAAAGTGTCGAGGGACCAAAGAAGAGCACCAGCTGACGTGTAGTACCTTCGTCTGATTGGACAGCCGTCCCAGACCTCACTGAGGTGATGTTCTCTGGACAAACCAGGAAGTGTGTCTCCGACCACATCAACCTGATGATACAGACAGAGGAAACAACAGGTGACGAGGAGACGTGTTGTGAAAGGCCGTCCTCGTCTTGGTGCAATCTCCACACTGGAAGTCAGATGAGCTGAAACACTGAGCCTCTGATCAGGGTGGAGGCCTGAGAGTGTCCTCCGCCTGCACTGACCATGCAGACATTTCCTCTTACAGGTGGTGTTTGATCACAGTGTCATAACAACAGCGGTTTGAGTCGAGTGTGTCATCCCTGTGGTTCAGTCTAATTATCTTCATCGCTCAACACTGGACTGAACTGGTCTGGACTGAACTGGTCTGATCTGGACTGAACTGGTCTGATCTGGTCTGGACTGGACTGGTCTCTCACTGTGTGAACCCCAGTCTTTAGATCCCTGTGGTTCAGTCTAATTATCTTCATCGCTCAACATCCCTGTGGTTCAGTCTAATTATCTTCACCGCTCTACACTGGACTGATCTGGTCTGGACTGGACTGGTCTGGACTGGACTGGACTGGAGGTTTCTTTTTTTTCTCCATCATATCACATGGTGATCGTTGATCCACTTCTGGTATTCTATGGGTTTACCTCAGTGACACAAACTTACCACTGGAGGCAGCAGTGGACCGGTAGCTCCTGTATTGTGTGAGCTAAAATCACTGATTTTTTGTGTGTGTGTGTGGTTTTGGGGAAATGAAATGTTTACAAAATTCTGGAAATTTCCGTTCAACTCAGTTTGATGAAAGGGTGACGCAATAAACACTAATGTGTCCTCTCTCTCTGTGTGTGTGTGTGTGTGTGTGTGTGTGTGCAGTTTTGGATACAGCAGGTCAGGAGGAGTTTGGAGCGATGAGGGAGCAGTACATGCGTTCAGGAGAAGGTTTCCTACTGGTGTTTGCACTCAACGACAGGGGGAGGTAAGGGTGTGTGTGTGTGTGTGTCAATCAGTGTTAAAAATGCTTTTCTTGTCTCTGACTCAGAATCCTCGTGAATCAGCTTCCTGATTAATAATTTTCCCTCCTCCTCCCAAAAGCTTCCACGAGGTCCAGAAATTCCACACCCAGATCCTGCGGGTGAAGGACAGAGACGACTTCCCCATGGTGCTGGTAGGAAACAAGGCTGACCTGGAACAGCAGAGAGTTGTGAGTAACATCTCTTTGGAGGCACTTCACTCCCCCACACTTCCTGAATCTTGGAATGTAGCTGAGAACACAGAGATGCACTCCGCAGGGAATGTCAGCCACTCTGGTCAGTTTTGCAGACATTCCTGGGTTCAAACCTAACATTTTTACAACAGGCTGGTGTTTGAATCCCATAATGGACCTCCTCACTGTCCGACTCCTTCTCCCATGATATAATGGAGATTATAAACTGACACAGAAACCACTGATGGGTGTCAGAGTTCAGCACATAGAGGTGACCTCCCAGTCCTCAGTAGAGTTGTCTGATGTGCTGAGATCAAGTCTCAAAGACCTGCAGGAACTTCCTGAGGTCCTTTTTTCTATAATTATAATCTCCTGATTTTCAAAGTTGATTCATTAACTGAGCTCCAATGCTGCCATCTAGAGACTTTGACTTTAAGACACAACAGTTTATCCCCAAAACCTGCATTTTCAAGGCATCAGGTTTCATTATTGGAGGAAAATCGATAATGATTCTTACAAATATTACACAATTATTCTAATATTGGGGCCGATAATATTGGTCGGCCAATATTAAACACTCAGGAAATCCTAGCTCCGAATCCTGACCCTGGATGATCTTCTCGGTGGTCTTTGTGTTCGATCTTTCTGCAGATCTCCAGGGAGGACGCTCAGGCATTTGCCAGAGATAACAGGATCCACTACATGGAGGCCTCAGCCAAAAACCGCTACAACGTGGACGAAGCCTTTTTGGAGTTGGTCCAGATCATCAGGTACTGAAACACGCGACCCTCCTTAAAAGAGAATAGTAAAAACTGACTCACTAGACACTTTAAAAATAATAATATTTATTTTGTCTTCTGTCACCTCCACAGATCCTTCCAGGAGATGGAGAGTCCTCCACTGCCTGCACATCACACAGGGAAGCAGCACAGGAGCGGGTGTCCCTGTGTCCTCCTCTGAGCTCCACGCCCCACCAGTTGTTCCACACATGGACTCTGCTCAGGAGAGGAGGTTCAACCTTTACTCTCCTTCCATTTGCACCTTTGCTAAAGCAAATTGTTTTGTTTTTTTATCAGTGTAAACTTGTTTTTTTTTTTAGTGGAAACTTGGTTTTTTTTTAATAAGAGGTTCTAAAAACTTTCATTTTCTGTGTGATGAGCAGTGAGTCTGTGGAAACACAGGAAGTCAGTACTGTACCTGTGAGATGAAGTAGTGTTGACTTTACTGTACACAGTCAGAACGCAGTACAGAGTAAAGTGAACACAGAACCAATGACCGGCTGCATATTCCCATCATGCTTTGTGGCTGTTGTGCGATGTGCTGATGGAAAATGGTTTGTTTCATATCTTGTCCAGGCTTAGACATAAATGACCTCTAACCTCCTGAGTGTTATGTACCGAGCCCCCCCCACCACCAGGAGAGAGGGGCATGATGACTCCTGACCCCTCCCCCTGTGCCTCTGTAGATAAGATGAACAAAAATCCAGAGAAATTAGTCTTTTCTCTTGACTCTGGTGACTGAGACCAGGATCGGACCATCGGCGACAGTCTGACTGATCGGTGGACCAAACCACTTCCTGGTTTAGTCTCACCATTTAAACTGGACTGAACAGGACGGGTTTACACTGAACCGAACCTGTCCCACCACTAAAACTGCTACAGCTCATCTAGGACAGTCAGTCAAGCACAATCATTAAGTTTCAAACTATAAGCGGTGACTGAAATTGCATTTAAACAGAATTGTATGTAGAAAAACGGCAGATGTGCACCCTGCCGCCCAGTAGAGGGAAGCAGAGCGTCATAGAGAAAACGAGGACGTCATTTCATTTCAAAATCAGAATCGGAATCTGAAATACTTAATTGATCCCCACGGGAAAATGTTCGTGTTGGAGCTGCAAAACAAAACTTAATGTGAGAAATATGTCGTTGTTTTTTTTTTAACAAACCGAAAAAAGAAAAAAAACAGTGTATGATCCCAATTACAAGTATATACAGCATCAAACCTAAATTAAAAAAAACTACTTCTTTCTGTAATGTTATTTTCAGATCCTCGTCTTTGTTCCACCGCTGTCGTAGACTTTGTGGCTGCAGCTGATCTATAGAGGATCTGAGAAAGTGCAACCGGAAATGCAATGTGTAGTTTTAGCGTCCTCGCCTGCTATTGGTTGAAAACACGACCAAACAAGCAGTCGTTTATAGGTACCACAAAAAACACGAACTTTAACTGTTCGCGTCTGCTCGTGTCACCGTGAAAAGTGACGATATCAAAAGTGAGTACCTTTGCCAAAAACAAATGTACAATAGTTTACTGTGTACTTACAGTGTACTTTATATACGTGCGAACAAACGTCACTAACAATTATTTTCACAGTGACACTTTCTCATATTTAGCTCTGATGTCCGTAGGCTGTGGTTTGTCTACATGTTTAAAAATAATGTGTATTTTTATTGTGAGATATCAAACTTCCTGTGTTGTTCGGTGGTGTAGCTTTAAATACATCTGTATATGACATTTATTTTCACCTGGTACTATTTTTTGTGTTTAGTTAGTTTCGGAATGACGTCATCGTTTTTTAAAAAATGAGACGTTCTTCATTTGTGTAGTTTTTTTGTTTCCATTGTTTGACTGAATCATGGTTGAAGTTTTCACTGGTACTGATTTGACGAGTTCCAAAAAAACCTCCAAAAGCAAACGTTTTTAACAGAGGCTTGAGAACATGACGGTAACATTTTTATCAACATAACAAACTACATGGTTAGAAACGCTTCACTGCAAAACCGAGTCGTGTGACGTGTGTTTCTGAAATAAAACACCAGGAGTTTTTAACGGACGATGTCAGTTGTTCCGGTTCTTCAGAATTCAGACCGTTAACGCCTTTCAGAGACTCTGGTACTCGATATTTATATCGCTGTTTTGTTTTTTAATTATTTTTAAGATGATTTTTTTTGTTAATATGTTGGTATGACTGTGTATTCTTTCAACATAGTTTTTCCCGCCTTTAAGAGTAATCTCTACTCTGTTCAGTGTAAAAGAAGAAAATAAAACTACGACGATATTTTTACAGTTTTGTGTTTCAACATAAAGTTCAAGATTGAGTTAATGATTTCGCTATACGTTTTTTTTTCTCTCATGTTGAGGTTTTTCAGGTGAGAATCAGTGGTGATAAAAGCTCTACTTAACAGTGGGACCGTAAATGTAACATTATTTTATTTTGAAGCGGAAGTTCGCTCTTCTGTCTCTCTCTCGACCTGAGAAGTTCGACGAGGTCCTTTATTTTGACATGACACTTTACACCATTCAGGAAACTTTTTGAATCTAGTGATTACTACACATTTTACGCTTACGGTTGAAATGTTAATTCAATTTATTTGTTATTGTGTTACGTCAGTGTTATATGTAATTTCAAAACAACCCACGGAGCAAATATGGAGGCCGTACGATGACGTAGGAGAAAAAAAACGTTTTTTGTTCTTTTTTTTATTCTTATCTTAAAAATGTTATCTTAACCGTACTCCTTTAAAATATATCTTTGATTTGTGGCGAAAACGGTATCTGTCAGTTCGCCCTCATTCTGAACATTACTGTTGATATATAAATAAGATCAAATTTCAAAAAAATAACTTTTAATAGTTTATGGACAAAGTGATGGACAAATTTGTCACTTGTCAAAATAAATGTGAGGATTAGCGATTGTTTCCAAACACCCACACACACAGACGGTGAGTCAAACAAGCGAGTACATGAAGGCAGCAGGCAGCGAGCAGACAGGCAGGTTGGAGGAGATCCTCCCTCCCGCTGGTATGTTGTCAAACAGGTTGGTGATGTGACGTGGGATTGTTCAGGAAAATTGCTCTAAACTCCGTTTGTGAGTGTGAGTGTGTGTGTGTCGACGCTTCCACAAACTTCGGCGTGAGTTTGCAGTCATGTCTGTGAGGGTGTGAGTCGGAGCCGCCGTTCTCCCACAGAGCTTGGACGACAGGTGAGTGTCTCAGACCCACGCTCCTCCAGGCCACACTTGTTGAGACTCTCTCTGACCTTCCTTGTTGTTCCTGGTGTAGGTGTGGTCTTCAATGGCAGCCTGCTCACTGGTTTGGATCCCGGTGCTGGTCCTGCTGCAGCTGAGCCGCTGTGCAGTCATCTACAGACACCAGTCAGGTACAGTACAGAGCAGCTGACCTGTGGCTACACGGACCGTGGAGCTGCCGAGCTTCTAGGGTCAGCTCCTGGTGTCACTCTGAAAGACAAACGACAAAGAACAGACAGAAAGCTTTAGATAAATAGCTGACGTTATTTAGTGTGAAATAAAACAAAATGATTTACAAATGTAAAATTAAACTTCATACTTGGCCCCACCTATTTTTTTTTCCATTTCTGATAAATAACAGACTGCAGACTTTGAAGATACTTTTGAACACGTTTCTCCAGAAGAATTTGAGTTCCTCAGAGAATCCAGAATCTTCTTTAATTCACTCCAGAGCCTTGACTTCAGAGACTATCAGCTCTGACTATCAGAGTGTTTCAGAACGAGAACACAGAAGAATTTATATTTTCTTCTGAGCATTTAAATAATCCATCTGTTTTTTTCACTTCTGGAGATTTTGTTCTTATCTGTTAAGACAATCGTATCATCACCACCACAATTCTCCTGAGTAAATTCTCGAGTTGAACCAAATTAGACCAGCCATGCTGGTACACGAACCCATGACCTTTACAGTATTCTGTGAGGTCACGTCTGAACTGTCATATGTTTCTGTCAAGAACATCAGCTTTTGTCAGACTTTTGTCTCGTCTCGGGACTAAAACCAGCGTCTCTCTTGTCCAGGGGAGCCGGTGTTGTTGGACGAGCAGTCGGCCGCCTCCTTCCTGTCGCGCACACTCCTCTACAACAGCTGGGACTTTGAGCTGGTGGTGCGAGATGATCTGGAGAGAGAGTGTCTGGAGGAGATGTGCAGCCGTGAAGAGGCCAGAGAGGTGTTCGAGGACGATCTCCAGACGGTACGTCACGGATCAGAACCACAATCAGAAAATATATATGTATATGAATAGACAGTTATAATTACAAATGAAAACAGAGCCGAGAAGAAGTGTGAAGTTTATCAGAACATTAGAATTGTTCTAAATTTAAGACTGCACCAAATGATGCATTTCCGGTAAATAATAATGATTAAACAAATACAACAACAACAAAATAATTTGACCTGGAAATTGCACAGTAGATTCAATTTATCACAGAGTATTCAAGTACTTATTCCAGCACACAGTAGTGTATTTATTTTTCATCATTGTGAAACTGCAACGTCTGAATGATATACACAGCAAATATTTCTTTTTGTACAATTTCAGGAAGCTTTCTGGACTGACTACGTCAACAGTCATGGTAATACATACAAAAACTTTTTTTTTAAATGCTATGATTGTTCAGATCATTTAATTACACAGTTACACAGAGGAGGGTGAATGCAACAATCTTGAAAACATCTTTATCTATCTATATCTATTTTTTAATCTTCCACTACTTTTCCAATGCAGTTAAAAAAAATCAGATTCCACCGTGTTCCACTAGAGGGAGTCGTTACACCAGCAGTGTTCCTACTGTAATTTGACAACCGCTGCTCTGTTCGTTGATGAATAAGGTCACGGGTGAAAAAAAAGCAGTGTTTTGACATGAGTGCTGTTTCTGTGTGAAGCCTACGCTCCCAGAGTGGACGTGTCGGGTCTGGTGGCGGGAATCGTGGCTGTGTTGGTGATAGCCGTCATCGCCGCCGTGCTGGGAATCTACTGCTACAAGTCAAAGCAGAAGAGCGCTCGCAGGTCACCGCAGTACATTCACACACACATACATCTTTTTTTTACCACCTGTGTTAATAAAACTGAACATCTCCGGGAGATGTCGTGTGTGTGTGTGTGTGTGTGTGTATATATATAGAGGCTGAGGACAGAAACCACTGCTGAATGTGCATGACCTTTGAACTTCAACTGTTCTGTCTCCACGCCGCCCCCTTGTGCCGCTGCAGAGCTCCGGTGAGGTTGGGAGCAGACGGTCGTCCAGCTGCGGAGGCGGTGCCACTGGCCGGGATCCCTGCCCCGGGTCTGCCCAGCTACAACGAAGCTCTGGCCCGCAGTGGGCAGCACGATGCCCCCCCACCGCCTTATTCAGGGTAAGTGGAGAGACGTGTGGAGGGACACGGTGGAGACAGCTTAGTTGTCATTTACATGATCAAACATTCGAAATAACACACTGTGAGACTTGAATTCACTGGAGGGAAAGGGGGGGTGTTAGAGTGGGGGGGGGGGGGGGCTATCTGTGTGTAAAGGTTTTTTTTTAACTCCTGAAATTTGAAAAATCGCAACCAGTGTTAAATGTGCAAGGATGCTCACCTTGACTCTTCCTGGATCTGACCACAGGGGGGCGCCATCAGAACCTGCTGATCCAGGAGACAATGAATGAGCGAAACAGCTGATTGTCTTCAACTGGCTGGAAATGAAGTTTCTGTTTGAGTCACCGTGTTATTTACACAAACACACACACACAAACACCTGACTCTTTATTCAAACATGTTTTTTTAATTATAGTTAAGTTATGGCACAGACCAAAGCTGCACTAATAATATCATCAACATCGTAAAAATAAAGACAGATTTTTTTTAGTTCAGAATACATTTACATCTTAGGTTTTTCTTTGTGGTTAATTATCTTAGTATAATAGGACAGAAAATGAAGTAACTTTTAACGGTCTATGATTTAGGAATGAAAATTCTCAATTCTTTTAGGAGACGTGACAATGTTTTGTGCTTTTTATTCTAACAACTGTGTAAATGTGTCTGTTTCATAAAATAAACCAGGTCAAACTGATACACTGCTGCTCACTAAAGATTTTGATTTCTGAACAGATAGATGTATTTATATATATATATTTTTTTTTTAAACCAACAGTTTTTTTTAGTTTGATTAATATGAATTAGAATTCATTTTGTGACCATTTCCTCCCTGACTGTGACTCACTGATCTCACCTCTCTCAGACCTTCATACACAGATATTTTCCCGGAGAACAATCCGTAGGCTGCAAGTGTTTCTAAGATTAGTGAGTGTGTGCCAGGGGCCCTCGGGGGTCCCCGGACTCCCATTAGAGAACCAGTGTGTTACGCAGCATTGTAAAGACGCAGCAGCAGCAGCAGCAGCCAGACCACCGTGGAGTGTTTCTACTGTCCTCCACCAGGCTGCTCCCCACTGTGCTACTGTGCGTGCGCGTGAGGAAGGAAGGGATGAACGCCAGTCCAGTCATTCCTCTGGAAACATGGCGTCTTGTGAGGCAAGTGAGGGGGAAATAGCTCCAGTGTGGAGGCAGTGAGCAGCAGCAGCAGCAGCAGCGGCAGCTGTTGGTCCTGTGTCTGGACGTCGCCGCAGAAGCTGCTCCACAACATGAAGCATCTGTTCCACAGCCCATCAGTTTAACACGGGAGACAATAGACAGTGGGATATGTGAGGGGAGAGGAGAGGCGAGAAAAGAAGCGGAGGGAGGAGGAGGTGCTCCTGGTTGCTGTGACCCCCCCTCCCCCTCCTCCTTCTTCCCCCCTTCCTCCCTCCTCCTCTCCTGTTCCTCCCAGTCTACACAGAGCCGTCAAGCTGGAGAAATAAACAGAAAGGAGTGCAGAGCTGAGCAGAGATTCCTCCCTCCCTTTTCCCCCTCCTCCTCCACGTTCTGTCCATCTTCATCCAGCCCTTCCTCTCCTTTCCTCTCTCCTCTCCTTCCTTGTTCTTTCATGGACAGGAATTATTCTGCTGCAGGGTTCGGAGATCTCGGGGCTGGGACGGGATGGACTTACGACAGATCCGCCAAAGCAAGGTAAGCCTTCAGCCTGGGCTTCTACATCCACACTGTGGAGGTTCTAACAATGCCGTGGCACATGCTGCTGCTGCTGCTGCTGCTGCTGCTCAGGTAGAGCCTGGCGTATTGTCATCTCAGGGAATGAGAGGAGGAGGAGGAGGAAGAGGAGGAGGGGGGGTGTCTCTAAAATGCATGGAATGCAATGGAAGGTTAATAGTAATAGAGAGACGAAGGAGAGCAGCGAAGAAAAAATGAAGGGGGATGGGTCTGTGCCTGGGAGCAGACTGTGTTATTCATGGGGAAAATGATAGCTTACATGCGGACTCCTGCACGGCATTGTCCCCGCTGCAGCTTTGTCTGGACTGGGACTGGAGTGGTGTGTGACAGCGGTTCACTGACTCCATGACTGACCGTGTACTGACGCTAGTAACAGGCTGTACTCAGCCGCTGCTGCTTCTGGGAGAGAACTCTTCTTCTCCCTGTAGAACCTCCTCGGGTCCCGCAGCTCCCGGAACAACGTGTCAGCGCCGCTGCTTCATGCCCACACCGGACCGGTCCAAACAGCCACGGCTCCTGCCGCCACTGACGGTGGGATCAGCCGCTGACAGCCGCTGGATAAAGTGAATCATTAGTGACAAAGCCTCCAGAACCCTGGTGCTAGCAGAACCAGAGGCAGACGTGTCCAGGGGCTGCACATGCTGCGGGCTCGGTGTCAGCTGTGAGCCCGCTGTCTGTGTTCGCAGCTCAGGCTAACAGGCTGCTGCTGCTGCTCCTGCTGCTGCTCCTGCTGCTGCTGCTGCTCCTCACTCGTTCGGCCAGTTCGTGTACAGTCACCCTGCCCGGGTCTGTGCTCGCACACGTCGTCCCGGGCCGGGTGATCCCGTCCTGGGTTCCAGAACCAGCCGCGGGCTCCGTCCAGACAGCCTGCGTGTGCAGGAATCCAGCGCGGCCTCCAGACATGCTAACACGAAGTGGGCTTAGAACCTTTAGTCGAATGTCCCAGATTAACCTGGCTGTTCAGGTAAAAAAAAGAAATTGGGTTTGGACGTGAAACACCAGACGAGCAGGGCCGGATTTTATCATTTGGCAGAAAAAAAAACAACTCCCCGGGGCCCCCAAACTACCCCCCCATAAACACCTAATAAACAACAGGTTAAACATTTTTATTAGTGATGATACAAGATAAAAAAAATACATTAATTAGGGGTTTTGTTGTTAAATCACATTTCTTTTTAAATGATATTTGACACGGTCAGAAAAGTTTTTATAATTCCAGTAAATGTTAGTAGTTCATCAAACTTTTTTTTCTGTCCACTGACATCAATTCTTTGGGCTAGCAACCAAATTAAAGGTGCTTTACTGCCACCTACTGGGCTGGAATCTATGCATCGCGATTACTCATAAGAAATCAGACAGAGAATGATGCCTTTAAAAGTTATTTTGTTTGTAATAAAATCAACATGTTAAAGTCATGTATAGAAAAATAATTTACTAAAATATATTCATGTGTTTATATAATGTGTGTAGTGTTTTATTTATTTTTTTGAAAAATAATTTACTAAAATATATTCATATGTTTATATAATGTGTGTAGTGTTTTTTTCCTCCTGTTGCCATAAAATACCTGACGACATCGGACCGGTACCTCGGTACTGATGAAACAGCAGGCGTTTATCGACAAATGTTTTTTTGTCTTTATTATTGATAGCAGCAGGGGGCAGACACGTGAAATTCTAACATGCCTTAGCGTTCCGTTGTAATGAATACAATGAATACTAATGTGAAATATGTAAAGAGTGAAGATATTCTGGACAGAAATCAGTCTCTAAGTCACCTCTGTTCCCCTCTGTTCCTAGCTTTGTGTATGGGAGCTCCAGAGCCTCCCATGCAGACTCAGAGCTGCTCCACAGGCAAGCCTATGGACCCCCCCACCCTCTTCAGGGGTATGCACCCAACCACCACCCAGGAAGCACCAGACAGGGTGGGACCTGGGGTTCCGCTGGACGTGCGCTTGGTAAGGATTTCATCTGGTTCGGACGTGCGCTTGGTAAGGATTTCATCTTTAGATTGTTTTTGGTAATCTCTGGTTTCTAGCCTTTAAGGAAGTATTGGATTTTGAGTGTTAATTATTCCTATTTTTGATCTAAATGGGGAAAAAACATAAAAATATATGAATATAATAATAATTAAAAGTCACATTGAGATCATTAACATCGGTGAAACCAGACCAGACAACAGAATGCAAGTGACATGTTTTTTTTTCTTAGGTCTCTCAGCGTTGTTTGATGCCGGCCTCCATCACTCCGGGCCCTCTGGTCCTGACCCCTCCGTCATGAATCTGATTTCAGCTCTGGAGTCACGAGGCCCACAGTCCTCCTCCTCCGCTTCCTCCCTCCTCTCTCAGTTTCGAACACCGTCCTGGCAAACTTGTAAGTGTCAATTTTTTGAACTATTCAGTATTTATTTTTGTGTGTTTATTGAGGAAACTTTCAGTGGATAAATGTAATAATAATAATAATGTTATTGATATATACACTGACTTAGATCGACTAACATATTCCATCCAATCTTTTGCCTCCTAGCAATGCATGGCCCCGCCCCTACGGAGCTCTTTATGTCGGGAGCACTTCCAGGTTCCGGCACCTTTCCTTCTTCTTCTACTCTGTCTGCATATCAGCATCCTGGCTCCTTCACTGGACGAGCGTTCACCCCTTCACTCTCCTTACAAGATACGCCGACATTTAGCCCGTCATCTAACGGTTTGCTGTCTCCCCACGATCCCCTGCTGCACATCAAACCATCCTCTCAATCCAGCCTGGGCTTCGACCGCTTACTTTCCCACAGCGCCACTTACCGGGGCTCACACGAACCCCCGGTGCCCTCACAGATTCAGCCACCTTCATCTTCTTCAAACTGCCACATGCCACCTTCCCAGTTCAACCTGTTATCCTCACAGCTCCATAACCAATCCGCCCACCTCTATAATACATCCATGCTGTCATCCGCACCAGCTCTGCCTCCGGCAACCCCGGCTCAGCCCCTGACTGCTCCAGAAAGGGCTTCAAGGCAAGACAGTGTGATCAAACATTACCAACGTTCACCTCCTTCTCATTCCACTGCACTGCCGCTGCACCAGTATGTCACGTGTGGTGGGTCGAGTTATCAGCAGATACCTGGCCATCACCGTCATCCTGGTGTGTCCTGCAGCCCTCTGGGAGAACAGAGTCCATCCTCCGACCTGAAGCCCTTATCAAGAACAGAGGCCCAGTCATATCACCCCATCATCCAACCTCCTTATTCGTCCTCTAGCTCCTTGACCACATCATCATCTGTAGCTAAGGGAGCTAAATGTTCCAGCTCCAGTAGTGGCTACTCCTCATCCGGTTCATCCTCCACCCGTACTCCACACACTCCACCGTCAGCCTCCTCCACTTCTTCTTCTTCATCATCCTCCAGCTCCAACCCAAGCACTGGCTCACTGCCTGCGCCCTCTCGGCAGCAGCCACCGCCGCAGCAGGTGCCAACAACTCTTCCAGTTTTATCATCTGGGAAGCAACCAGCACCCAAACAATGCCTCCCAACATATGGCTCCCTGTCTGTGGCCAACTCTAGCACTGGGTTGCCAGACCAGACCTCTCCCCAGCAACATGTCCAGTCCTACTCACCCACTCAGCCAGCCGCTGCATACAAGGCCCACTCGTATGCTGGCTTTAACTCACCACATTCCCAGGACCTGAGCTCTGGACCAGAGGTCACCGGAGTGAAGGCGTTCAATGGCGTGGGCACCGTAGGACACTCGTTCTCTGCAGAGATGCTCTTTGGGGATTCGAGCTTTGGTTCATCTTCTCTGAGAAGGGAAGGCAGTCCATCCGTAGGGTATGGGCATGCTGGAGAATCAACAGGAAGTGGGCCTGTATCAGGAGCTCCTGCTCTTGGTAGCGGTGTTGGCTCTGCCGTATCTGGAAGTGTATCTACCAATGTTGGTAATGGAGGCAGCGTCTCTTACCACCTGTCTGAGTCTAGCCCCTCGTCCTCCATCAGCTCTACAATAAGTCGACCTGGACTGCACTCCCCGGCGGCGGTTCGCCCTGCGCAGTCCCCCGGAGGATCAGGTGCCACCAAATATTTGTCCTCCATCCTCTCTCCTAATTTTATATCCTCTCCACAAGACCTTCACGATACACGGCAAGCACAAAATCAGTCTTATCACGCTTCACCACCAAAGCCAAAACCAGAGACCAACGTGCTGATAGCACAGCAATCCCAAGAAGAGGAGAAGGACGATGATTTCCTTATTAGCCACCTCCTCCACGGTCAGGACTCAGCTCCTCACTCCTCTCAGCATCATCTGCCGGCTCAGCCAATCCCTCAGCCTCTCCCAGAGGCAAGAGATGAGAAAAGCAAGGGGGTGCTGTTTGACATTAATAAGATCTCAGAAGAGCGTTATAACTTTCAGAGTGTCATTCGTACCAACAACACAGCCAGCAGTTCTGGCTCTGAAACGACAATTATGGAGGCAGCGAGCGGCTTAAACAGTCAGTTGGAAATTTCAGAAGAGAAACAACAGCAAAGCAAGTCAGAGATGACCATATTAAAGTCCGCTGCTGGTGGGATAGGAGGGGGCGCTGGCTCTCTTTCCCATTCCCATGTGACCTGTTCCAGCCAACCACAGCATGACTCCATGGGACCTGTTGACCATTATGGAAAAGAGGACTCCTATAGTCAGCAAAGAGACCCGCACCACTACCATCACACTTTACATGTGCCCTCCCACACCCAACACCCACAGATGCCCAAGCACCCGCAACAAATACAGCACCCTCAACACTCTCAGCAAGGCCTTCCCCATTCCCAGCCACACAATCACATGAAACTGAACAAGACTGCCGTCGCAAGTGAAGATTCATATTTGTGTAACACACCAGAGATGCAGCAGACCAAACAGAACCAGGTTCCACTCTCTCTGATGGATTCACCCCCAGCACGCCCCCATCAAACCCACATGCTTCAATCTGTTCTATCCCAACCCAGCCACACCAAGATGGATCCCCAACAAACTTCCCAACAGGAACAGCAGCATCCCTTAAGGCAACAGGCCATGATTGGCTCCTCTGCAGGAACAGGGTCCTCCAGGGTCGAATCCCACTCACAGAGCCAGTCCTCACAGTTACAACTCCAACTCCAACAACAGACCCAACGGATAGATTCGCATTACAGCATGGGACCCCAGTCTAGAGAGCCAAATCGAGCCAGTCAGACTTCCTTGCCTTCTCTCGATATACTAGAGCAGTCACTATCCCAGGCTAACAGCAGGGACAGTGGTGGAGCTCTGGAGAGAACTAGGATCGGGATGACGATCAGAGGAGGTGAGGGTGGAGGTGACGACATGCTTCACAGACTTACACCCCAACACATTGGCCAACAACCGACATCAGATTTGAATGATTTCCTCTCTGAACCTGACCTGGGTTTGTCCAACAACCCTCATCTACATAATCTCAACCAACCTCAGCCTCACTGCCACCAACAGCAGCAAGCACAAGGTCACCATCAGATGTCACACTCTCAGTTACCACACGGACATCCCCACAGGATGGCAACAAATATGGGGTCTCTCCAACAGCAGCAGCAGCAGCAGTCCCAACAAAGAGAGTCTGAGATCCAGCTTTCACACTCCCATCTGGATCAGCTGAAGCAGCACAGGTTCGACACAGTCAACCCAGACTGTAAAGTCGGACAGAACCAAGCTATGCAGCAACGGTTTACTCCTATGACACAAGTCTGCTTCACAGACTCTCTTCTACATGATGGAGAACACCCGTTCTTTCCAGAGATGGAGGACATGTTCAGTTCAGCTGACTACAAGACTGGCTGTGCCCGGGATTCTGGGGCAGGACAGGCAATCCAAGAAGGCCTAACACAAGGTCATGGTCGAGGGCAAGAGGGTTTGCAGACCTTAAAAGCTGCAGGTGTGGAAAGTGAAAGCTATGACATGATCGATCATCACAACGATCAAGGCTATGGACCATATTATCCTTCCAGGAACCATCCAGGACCAGGGAACAGTGGTCTTCACATGGATCTTGACACCATGAAGACCAACGAGCTTCCCTCTACTGTCAATACTGATCAACTTGGTCTACTCCACTCACAAACCGCTAACATCGGATTAAACTCGGCCGTCCAAGTAGATGGCGCAATAAACAAATTGATGGGAGCTGTGGGTGGAAATTCAAGCACTCCTGGTCTAATCTCACCCATCTTCTGTTCTTCTCGTCCCAAGAAGCTGCTGAAAACCAGCTCCTTCCACCTGCTCAAACATAGACGTGAGCCTCAACTTCAAACAAAGAAAAACTATGCGCAGGAATATGAATTTGAGGATGACGAGGATAAGGCTGATGCCCCAGCTGATATCCGCCTCAACAGCCGACGCCTTCCTGATATACTTCCTGACTTGGTGTCTAGTTGTAGGAAGGCTGGTGGGCCGTCAGGATTAGGTGGGCTCAGTCCATTGACGACTGATGTGGACTTCTGCCACCCTAGCAACTACTCTGCCCTGGGGCAAACTCCACAGCTTCTTACTCATGACGGTCCCAAGAAAAGAGGCAGGAAGCCTACTAAGCCAAAACGTGAAGGTCCCCCCCGCCCACGCGGTAGACCACGCATACGTCCACTGCCAGAACCCCCCTATTGTCGGGGAATTACTGGATCAGCAACGGGCGAAAGCAAGAGAGGTCGCGGACGAGGCCGAGGGCGAGGCAGGAAGGAGGACAGGCGTGTGGAAATGCATCTGGATATGAAAGCACAAAGTCTACCATATCACCATCAACAGCAGCAGCAGCAGCAGCAGCAGCATCAACAGTTCAGCCAGCAACATCTCCAGCAACATCCGCACCAACATCAGAGACAACAGGAGGAGCACCATCAAGTTCTGCAACAGCCACAGCAACATCACCTGCACCAACAGCAGCAACATGTTTCCTGTTCTTCACACCAACCACATCATCAACAGCATCACCATCAACCACCTGAGCTGATGCAAGACCCAATCAGACCAATCAAGGTAAGATCTCGTAGGAACATGACATAAATACAACTAGGGTTAACAAACAATCAGGTCTGTTTGGTGTCGGTCGGTCGGTTCTCAAACGTGGGCTGGGTTTTCTTTTTCTTCTGTTAGATCAAGCTGCCTCTTTCCACTGTACGACCTTCTGAATCGTCAATGAGAACAGACTCTCTGTCAAATTATGAACCGGTTCTCTCTGATGGATCAGTGGGCTCCGCGCCAACTCTGGGTCTGAGCCCCGGACCTAGCAACACCATGGACATCAGCAGAAATGAGCAAAACCAGATGAAAGACACAACAACGATGCATCAGCACAAAGCTGAAGAGGTAAAAAAAAAAACCCCAAACAGGTCACGTCAGAAAAACAGTGGTGAGAGAGGAGAACTACAACATGATGTTTGTGCTACATATTTTATTAATGTTACAGGAAGGTCTATAAGAGGGTAGTGAGACCTGCTATGATGTGTGGGTCGGAATAGAGATTTTCAAAGTCTTGCATGAACAAACAGATAAACAATTTGTCATTCTATAAAAAAAAAAAACACGTAATGTTGAACATCTGTCACCAATGGTGAAATCGTTGGTTCAGAGACTGGAGGTAAAGTCAGAGAGGTGAGGTGAAGATGGGAAGGAAGATGATCAGACCACAGATGATTCATTGATAAGTATTTGGTCATGGTTGGTGGAACAGTAGAACAAGCAGGACATAGAGAGAGTCAAGTAGTCTTAGGTGGCGACACCTGGAGGCAGCAACCTAAAGACGATTGAATAATAAAATGATGATGATGTTTCTGACCCTCAGTCATCAGAGTCTAGTTTAAAAACATGACCGTTGCTGAATGGATGTATTAACGCTTGTTCGTGTGAACACAGATGATGTGGAAAAAGGAGTCGGAGGATCCTCTGAACCCTGAAGCCTGGGCTGCTCTCCACAAACTCTCCTCCTCAGTAAGACCTTTCACCTCCTTCAGAAACCCCACCTCACAGCGTGTACTGTAACTTTTACCTCTTCCACTCAGCACACACCCCACCATGCATTACCAAGCATCTCTCAGACCTCACTGAAGCAGTCACGTTGTACCCAGGCTGCTGATCCTTTTTTTTTTTCCAGCCTGAATTCAAAGGTGCGTTTTAAGAGGAGCCGAATCTGAGAAATTCCATTTTCCCTCCTGTTGCTGGGGTTTTTGGGGGGGTTTTGGAAGGAAAGATGGTTAAAGCTGATTGACAGCCAGCTCCCTGACTGACAAAGAGATAGAAGAGTGATGGCTGTTACCAGGGTAGCTGTTGCCATGGTTACTGCGTTTAAGGAGCAGGGCTTGTGCTGCCACCTGCTGTCTGTCCCCCAATATAACTTATCTACTTAGGGCATATTTTAGAGGTGAAATAATTTGAAAATCATTTTTATCATTAACAATATACCAAAAAGTACTACTAATATATACTACTGCACAGTTCTGTAAAAAAAAAAATCTGTAATTAATTCTTTTTTTTATTCCATCAAATTTTTCTTCAAATAAATTCATATTGATGAATTGATATTTGAAGAAATTTGAAGTTTGGAACAGCAAAAAAAACTGCAACATAAATTCACAATGAGATGAAGTGATGTTTGTTTGTCTGTGGTTTGAATCACACACACGTGACTCTGGGATTTTAATTAAAAACTCTCTTCTTTTACAGGCTGATGAAAAGGCTTTTGATTTCAAACCCGGGTTCATGGACTCTTTTTTGGATTTCTTAAAGACTGGCAAAAAACAGTCCGGCCTGGATCCAGGACATGACGGCAGCGAGCTGCAGCCCCTGAACTCCTGCTCATCTCTGAAGGAGAGGATCAGACCCCTATCTCCGCCTCCTGCTCCTCCTTCACTGCCACAAACTCCTCCAAAAGGTACGTTGACTGAAGGGGAGCGGGCCGAGGCAGAGGAGCTGCCCCTCAGCACCTGCCCCAGTCCCTGCAAGCCTCTGGACGAGGAGCTGAAACACAACCTGGAGACGCTGCCCTCCTTCTCCTCCGACGAGGAGGACTCTGTGAGCAAGAACCAGGACCTACAGAAGAGCATCTCCTCGGCCATCTCTGCCCTGTACGACACCCCGCATTCTCTGGCCGCGGCCGTGGCTTCTGCCATGGCCAAGATTCCACCCGCTCTGACCCCCCCCAGCCTTCAGGAGCCGTCCCTCAGCCCTCCTCTGTCCGCAGAGCCCGCTTTTGTCACCAGCATGGAGAGCGAAGAAGAGGAGCTGCAGCCTCAGCAGTGCAGAGAGGAAGACCAGAACACGCTCTCTCCACAGACTGAGAGGGAGCAGACAGAGGAACGGGAACACGGAGGAGAGACGGGAGAAAGGCTAGACGAGACACAGGGGGAGGAGGAAACAACGGAGGAGACGGCAGCCGTGGAGGAATTAGTGGACTGTGCTGATCCAGAGCCGATGACGCTGACGCTGCAGGAGGAAGCTGAAAACCAGATGGTTTCTGAAGTGAAACTTTTGGAAGTTCCTAAAGTTGATGGTAATATTTTTGGTATATTTTCTGCTGCTCTAATAATCATCCATTAATTAAAGTCAGATTAATGACGTCTGACCAATGTATTCTGACCGGTGAGCATCAGCCGAAGAGGAGTCTGAGCTTTAGAGAAGGTTTCCTGACAACAGGGCAACATACAGCTGTACTGAACTGAACTGAACTGAACTGAACTGAACT
>NC_024323.1:13751557-13758441 GCF_000523025.1 Cynoglossus semilaevis
CCGACCCCAGAAGAGGCGCCTGCGACCCAGCGTCTAACCTCTCTACATCTGGCGAAGAAGCAGGCGGATGCCGCCATCGCTGGAGAAAGTGAGGAGGAGGACAGTGAGAGCGAAGGAGAAGGAATCTACCGAGAACGGGACGAGTTTGTGGTCCGGACCGAGGACATCGGGACGCTGAAGGTGAGAATCTCCTCGGACTAGATGTGTGGTAAATGGATGTTTTTCCAGCGACAATATCAACTGTAATCGTCTGTTGTCAGATGGCCTTGCAGACGGGTCGGGAGCCTCCGCCCATCTGGAGGGTTCAGAAGGCCCTGCTCCAGAAGTTCAGCCCCGAGATCAAAGACGGTCAAAGGCAGTTCTGTGCCACCAGTAATGTGAGTCAGGCAGTGTTCATGTTTTTGAAAAAAAATAGGGAATATGAAGGAGTACAGTGGTCATATTTATTGTGTCTGATTGTCTTCTAATCCCCGCCGTCTCTCTCCTCAGTACCTGGGCTATTTTGGAGATGCCAAAATGCGTTACCAGCGTTTGTATGTGAAGTTCTTGGAGAACATTAACAAAAAAGACTACGTCAGAGTGTGTTCCCGAAAACCCTGGCACAAAGCTGCTCTGACCCTGAGGTGAGAAAGGTTCAAAAAATATATCCCAGTCTGAAGACAGGAATCCTCTGGTCCAAACCAGAACATTCATTCACTCTGTGCTTTCTTTGTGATTTTGACTTTGTGGCAGACGACAGTCACTACCAAAACAAACCAGCAGTCTTCACAATCACACCCCGCCTCGGCTGGAGAGAGAGGAGAGAGACAAGGAGAGGCAGAAGGAGAGAGAAAAAGAACAGAGAGAGAGGGAGCACAGGGAGAAGGAAAACAGAGAGAGAGAGAGGAAGGAAGACGAGAAGATGGAAAAGCAGGATGACCAAAGAGACATGTCCAAAAAAGTAGAGAGGGATAAGGAAAACGAGAGAAGAGAGAGTGAGCGCAAGAACTGGGAGTTGAAGGAAGAGGAGAGGAAGGAGTGGGAGCGAAAAAAAAGGGAGCGGGAGGAGAGGGAACAAAAAGAAAAGGAGAGGGAGGAGAGGGAAAAGGAAGAAAGTGAGCAAAGACAGAAGGAAGCACAGGAGAGAGAAAGAAAAGAACGGGAGGAGAGGGAACAAAAGCAACGGGAGAAGCTGGAGAGGGAGCGGAAGGAAAAGGAGGAGAGGGAGCGTTTAGAAAGGGACAAAAAGGAGAGGGAACGAAAAGACAGGGAGAGACAGAGGAAAGAACAAAAAGAGAGGGACAAACTGGAGAGCGAGAGGAGAGACAGGGAGCAAAAAGAGAGGGAGAGGCAGGAGAGAGACCGCAAAGAAAAAGAGAGGGAAACGAGAGACAAGGAGCGAGAAAAGAGGGAGAAAGAGAGGAGAGAACCGAAAGACCGGAACCAGGCGGAGAATAAAAAGGACAAGGAGGTGAAAGAGAGAGAGAAGGAGAAACAGGGGGTTCACCTTAAAGAAAAGAGAGAGCGGGAGGAGCGGGTGAGGAGGGAGGGTAGGGTGGAGTTCTCCAGGATGAAGGAGGTAAAGAGAGCAGGAGAGAAGATGGAGCAGGAGTCCAGGAGCAGGTCCTCCAAGGAGCAGGCCGATCCTCCTCCTGCAAAGAAGAAGAGGTGGCCGAAGGAGGTGCCGTCCTCCTCCTCTGAGTCCGACTCCTCTGCCCACAGTGACGATGAAGGTCAGTACTTTACTGAAGCAGCAGTGGTAAAACTAGAAGAAGAACAATGAGGATAGAACCAACACCGTTCTCCTCCGTCCTCTGTCGTTGTGTTCCAGGGCCGGTCAGGGCTGCAGTCAACAGTCGGGCCATGAGAGAGATGTTCAGGAGCTACGTGTGAGTTATGCTCGCGGCTGGGTGGTGTACGGGTGGTAGGGTTGGGGGGGGGGGTGGGCCCTCTGCTGGCAGGAGTATATTCCAATATTTCATATCCTGAAGTATTTTCCAGTTTGAACAAACATCACATTTTTAACCAAACTTGAACAGAAACCAGTGAATCAACAATGAATCTAGAACCATCTGATTTTACTTTTCTGTTCCTGAGACCAGACAAAACAGAAGGTTGTGACCTGGTGTCAAAGGTCATCCCCCAGAGCTCTCTTTCATGGATTGACATTAATAATGATTTTTTTTTTTTTTACATTTGTCTGTGAAGTTATTGATGGGTTTGCGTCTTACTTCCGCTCTCGCTCGGTCACATGACGTGTCTGGTCAAACCATCAGAATAACACGACGACACATGCTTCCCTCACACAGATGAGTTGTACCTCCCACCCATGAGGAAGATTGACAGTCTGCTGAGTGAACAGAAGAAGAGGCTGTTGAGGAGAGCCAACATGAGTGCTCAGCACCAGGTAACCACTCCAACACTTCTAACCTTTGTTTGACTCAGGTGTGTTACATCACATTACTTTAATGGTTAGTGATGGAATACTTTAACCGTACTGACCCCAGAAGGCAGACGGTGAATGAGTGATGATGCAGAGACCAGTGGATTAAAGGTTGATTTCATTTAGTTTTTTTTTTACTCAAAAGGTTAATTTGATTTGTGTCTCTCTCCAAACAGGAAGCTCTGCATATTTTCCCCAAAATGACAGCAGACCCCCTGGAGTCCGGAGTGGCCAGAGTTCATCTCGGTGGAGACGGCTACAACCGCAAAACTCTCAACCGGGTCAAAAGGATTTTACCCAAGCAACAGGTCAGAGCCTGACATTGTCAAGAGGAAGTAACACTGATCGCAAAACCTGAGGCCGTGTCCTACTTTATAGGTCAAAAGACAAACAAGGACAAATACATTAGATATTTATTTATATGTTTATATTTAATTCAAGATAATAATAATTACAAAAAAACGTTCTTTATATTTAATTCAACATAATAATAATTACAAAAAAAAATTCTTGACCGTGACGTGTTTGTGTATTTTTTTTATTTTAAAAATTCATCAAAAGGGCCGGATTGAACACCCTAGTGGGTCGGTTTTGGCCGCCAGGCCGTATGTTTGACACCAGTGCTATAAACCATTTCTCTTCTCATTTGTAGGACCTGAAGCTTCCGATAGAAACCTGCAGGATGTATAGTCTGTATCATTCCCTTCACCACTACAAGTACCACACCTTCCTGCATTGCAAGAAGGAGGTAAGGATGTCTCTGTGCCGCATTAGCATCATTATGTAATATCTGTAAGAATCGTTATTGGTTTTTCCTCTGGTAATGACAACCCGATTACGCAATGCCTGGGTTTAGTCAAATGACGTGTGCCCTAAAAATAGTTTTGGGGTTAAACGACTGTACTGTAAGTGAACGAACAGCATCGGTTGATGTCTGAAGTCAGAAATGTGTTTGGACAATATCGGCTGTATCGGACATCCCTAGTCAGTCAAGTCACTTTTTTTCCTTTTTGTTTTGCTCAGACTGACAGTATTGAGCAGGCAGCGGACGACCCCGGCCAGGAGGAGGTGGTGCAGCAGTGCATGGCTAACCAGGGCTGGCTGGAGAGTCTCTTTAAGTCCTTTGTGGAGCTGATTAGTCTCAGTGCCAAGGCATGAGGGGCAGCACAAGCCGTGTGACGGACTCAAACATCTTCCTCTAGTATGGACCAGATGCTGGCGTACAGAGTTTAGATAAAAAAATAAACAACAACAACAACAAAAACACAGACTGTAGAGATGTAACAGAAGAGACTTGGACGTTGGTCTGTTTCTGTCAGAGGTTTACTTTTACATTTAAAGTGTTTGTTTTACTATTGAATTTATGTGACAGTAATGAGTAATGTATTGGAAGATGGGACGTAGTGAACCGTGTCAAAGACAGAGACAAACCTTCATCGAGGAAGTTCAACTTCCTCAGCAGTGGCTGACCGGTGGTCAGTTTCTCCAAATCACCAAGTGTTGCTTTAAAAAAAACAAAAAAAAAAACACCAAGTGTTTAGTTTAGTCCTGGTCTGTAATGAAAACCAAAATTTGATTATTTACTGTTCTACACACACACACGCACACACACACAAGAAAGTCACTAAGCAGTATTTGATCGAAATTTGCAGTAGGACGCATCGATACTGCTGTTGTGTAAAAAAAAAAAAGACGTGTAATTTATTTTGATTCCTTCATTAGATGTAAAGTGACTGAGACTTCGGGAGGTTTAAAGACTATGTGATAGTCTCCTGTTTCTACCTGCCTCAGTGGGACAGTCGGTCAGGCTGAGGAGTATTGCATTGTATTTAAATATGTGTTATGTTTGTTCTTCAAAAGACAAGAGAAAGTGATTTCACACGTGTGAAGAAGAGGAATTAAAAAAAAAACCCAAGACTTCTTTAGAGGAAGTGAGAGGTAAAATGATCTAAAAGCCTAAGTGTCTGTGTTTAACGTGAGTCATTTTTATCTGTTTGTTGTTATGGATATTTCTGATCGTTTGCCTCCCTAATAAGGACATTATTGCAAAGCAGTTTTGTTGTTTAGACATGTAAATAGTGTACAGTTACTTCATTCTCTAGTTCCTCGTTGATCTTCTGTACATGAAATTCACGTATTTGACAAATTGAAATAAAACTGTTCAAATGCAGATGTGACCATAAATAAAACAACGCTGTGCAGATCCTTTAATCAATCTTTGGGAGTGAAAGAGAAAAGTGCATTAAACATAAAAGTAAACTATCTACACAACAATAAACAACCTTCACAGAGAACATCTGTGGTTTATTTAGGTTCACACAGACGTAAAGTAAGCGGATAAATTGTTGGTTGTCAAGGCCATAAAACGACTCTTTTTTTACACAGTGGATGTTTTTTAGTTGTTTTACTGCCACCTTGTGGTAATTGTGTTTTTATTGACTCATTGCCAGGTCTGGATGTACGCCACTCTTCGCGGGTCTATCTCCACCTTGTTGTCAAGGTCTTTTTGTCATTTTTTGCTTTTCTTTAATCCAATTGGCGGGTTTATAGTATTCGATAGCTAATCAGCGTTCGTGGTTGGGGCGGGATTAGATGTAAGCGACCGACCTCGCTTCAAACGGAGGCCGATAATAGCGGTTTAAAAATGTAATATTGTGTTTAAAAGTGTCTAGAACGGCAGCGGCAGACGACCATTTTGACGATTTTTATTTTAAACGTTCGTCAAAAAAGTAAGACTTTGGTTGAACTTTGTTTTAAAACGGAATGAATGTTGTGATTGATACATTGCTAACCGCGATTAGCTGTCGACATAAATGCTTACTCATTCTTGTCCTTTAAGTTTCTTAACCGTCAGTTAAAGTAATGTTAGTTGTCTGTTAAAATGACACTCTAACGTTCCAATCCGGTTCAGGAGACAAACAGTTAGTTATGAGACGACGTTAGGACCACAAGGAAGACCAAGTTTCCCCAGGTAATGTTCTATCGTTTCGATGACCTACCAACCGCCAACCGAGCTGCCCTTGTCACTACATCAAAGGGTACCGTGAGTACTAGAAACTAACGTCTACATTTTGTTGTTATTTTTGTGTTACCCTAAACGTTTTAAGGCTTCAGAACTTGTGTTGTGTTAAAGCAACTTTATATGTAATTATACACAGAAGGCCAAACGAGGCTTCGTGAAGATTTGAATCGTTTTGTACCATTGTATGAATCATTGGGTTTACTGCTGAAAACGTTCATTGAGCAAAGAACGTATGGGTGACATCTGCTGGCTGGATGCTTGTCGTGCATTTTTCTTTTGTTGTATTGCGAAAATTACTTTAAACAAATAATAACAAAACAAAAATAAATAAATACATTCGTTTTTTAAATTTATTAATAAGTATTGATTTTCAAGTTACACATTAAATTAATAGATGAATTGTTTACATATTTTTCTCCCTACATTTTTAAAGCAAACTCCAGAGCAAAGATTACATTGTTATGTAAGTTCTGTAAAAGCCCCTCCCCTCTTTGAATCCGGGGATTTTTCTTTTCCTGGCACTGCTGTTGAACCACAGACAGGACCAATTATTTGCTCCATTATCTCCACCTTCAGTATTGGTTCAGTTAAGAGTTCCTTTGGTTGCGTTCACAAGCGGACATGTGCCTTTGATATCTTTGTAGTGCACATAAGAGGAGTTGGCGATAAAAGCTACAAAGCATGAAGAAACAAACTGCAGTGAAGAATAAGTGAGATCCCTGAGTATAGTCGGTCTTAGCCATCTGCAAGCAGTCAATAATTGAAGCAGCAAGCATCAAGCATCATTGTCAGTTACCATAGCACCTCTGGTGATACAGATCCATCTTTTACCGTCGTTGTTCTGACCATTTTTCAAGCAAAATGAGGGAAATTGTTCATCTGCAGGCTGGGCAGTGTGGAAACCAGATAGGAGCCAAATTCTGGGAGGTAATAAGTGATGAACATGGTATTGACCCATCAGGGACCTACCATGGAGACAGTGACCTGCAGTTAGAGAGAATCAATGTGTATTACAACGAGGCATCCGGTGGGAAATATGTCCCTCGTGCAGTTTTGGTTGATTTAGAACCAGGAACCATGGACTCTGTGAGGTCCGGTCCATTTGGTCAGATCTTCAGACCAGACAGCTTTGTCTTTGGTCAGACTGGAGCTGGTAACAACTGGGCCAAAGGACACTACACCGAAGGAGCCGAGCTGGTGGACTCTGTCCTGGATGTAGTGAGGAAGGAGGCGGAGAGCTGTGAATGTCTCCAGGGTTTCCAGCTCACCCACTCCCTGGGGGGAGGTACCGGTTCCGGCATGGGTACACTGCTCATTGGAAAAATCCGTGAAGAATATCCAGACCGAATCATGAACACCTTTAGCGTGGTGCCCTCTCCTAAAGTGTCGGACACAGTGGTGGAGCCGTACAACGCCACTCTGTCGGTCCACCCGCTGGGG
>NC_024323.1:13758766-13781606 GCF_000523025.1 Cynoglossus semilaevis
CCAGCTTCAGAGGCCGCATGTCCATGAAGGAGGTCGATGAACAGATGCTGAATGTACAGAACAAAAACAGCAGCTACTTCGTGGAGTGGATCCCCAACAACGTCAAGACCGCCGTCTGTGACATCCCTCCCCGAGGGCTGAAAATGTCTTCTACCTTCATCGGCAACAGCACCGCCATCCAGGAGCTGTTCAAACGCATCTCTGAGCAGTTCACCGCCATGTTCCGACGCAAGGCCTTCCTCCACTGGTACACTGGTGAGGGTATGGACGAGATGGAGTTCACAGAGGCCGAGAGCAACATGAACGACCTGGTGTCTGAGTACCAGCAGTACCAGGACGCCACTGCTGAGGACGAGGGTGAGCTGGAGGAAGGTGAAGATGAGGAAGCCTAGAGGACTACCGTGACCCTGGTTTTACTCTGCAAGTGACTGAAAGGAGAAGAAATTATTAGTTATGAATCAGTCAATATAAAAAAATAACTCGATGGCACAAAGGTTAAATGAAATGTGTCAAGTGATAACAATTCTAAATATTTCTCTAAATTAGGAAATGAGCTAAAGCAACATTACAGATGTCTATTATCAAAGAAGACGCTTAGATGTTATAGATTTTTTGAATTTCAATATGAATTTCAAGAAAAAATTTACTGCTCAAATTTTTCCATCAAAACTTGTCTGAACAAGCTAGTTGAAGGTTTTGTTAAGTGCTGGCCAAATTGTGTTGCTTATCAAACCAGTTAACAGACAAAATAAAGAATGGTTCCAAATTATTCTTGGTGTCAGAATTTTGTTAAAGTACAGTTTTCTTGGTCCCTTCTGTTCTTCACTCTACACCATTCATGCTTCGTTCTTCCATCTTTGCTCCACACTCTTGTTGTCATAGCGTTGCCTGTCTGTCTTCACTTGTTAAAAAAAGTGTTTGACAAACCTGAACTGCTATGAAAACCCGTAGCCATCTCTGGATGAACGTTAACACAGTGCAGGTTGGTTTGACCTCTGTATGTTTCTAAAACATTGCTGGTTAATATTTCAGGATTCCACAGATTTGTTAACATAACTGGAGGCAGTTTCTGTTGCCCTGATTTCTAGGAGCATGAGCATCTTTATTTCAGTCTGGTTCCTACCAACAAAAGTGCTCCACAGCCATGTTTGAGTGCCGACAATTTCAGACTTGAAAAGCAGTGAATGTCTTAAAATATTTGAAATCCTGTGTTTGTGCACGGAGACGATCATTTCATTGGAAGGAACAAGAGGACATTTCTGTAACAAAGGAGTCTGAAATCTGAGACAAGCCCAGCTTTAGGGGCTGAGCTGTGGAGTGGAGGAGGAACGAGGAGGAGGAACACGAGAGTTCAGCTAACAACACACGCATCTGGAAATAATTGAGAAGAGGAGGGAGAAAAAGAGAGAGCGAGAGAGACGTCTACTCAACACAAAAGAGAGAAAACAAAAAGGAAACTCTGGAAAAAAAGCCAGTGTTCCAGTCTATGATGGCTCCAACCTCGATCTGCAAGTAGAAACTAATACAGAGGAAGAAGAAGAAAAGCCAGCCTTGGTAAAAGACTGTGCTGCTTCAGAAACCAAACCAGAGGACAACGGAAAGCTGAAAAGAAAACTCAGCAAATATCAGAGCAGGGAAATTCCAGAGAAAAGTTCTGAAAAACTGATTGGACTTCAGGTAAATATGTTTGCACCATAGTTGTTTAAGATCCCTTAGACCTGTTTGACAGTAATTAATTGTTTAATTGTTTTAATTTCTCCACTGAGAGAAGAGTGAACTCTGACCCTAGAGCTGAGGGGACTTGAAAAAGTACCTCTTTAAAGGACCTCTTTTTTTGTCAGTGTTAATGTTTTAAATTTGCACAAAAAATACTGTAGAAACACTTGTGGAAAAATATATTTCTGCAGTCTTGGCATTTGTGCAGCAAATGGTGACGTCGGTGCAAGTTTTTTTTTTTACCAGCTCATCATTTTTATCAGCCTGCATGTGATAAAACTGACAGCTTGAAATGTTTGATGTTGAACATCCAACATCAAACATTTGTGATTTATACGTAGTACAGAGCCACAGTGGAAGCTTGGCTCTGTGTGAACCCACAGCACATCAGTGTCACCAGAAACCAGCAGGTGACATGAACATTTTTCACCAGTGGGAAAACACACAGACAAATGATGAAAAGAATAAAGTCACCAGACCATTTTTTTAGAGAAGTAGATTTAAATAATACAGTAGAAAAATTAATATACCCAAGTAATACAACACAGTGTATAATTATTGTTAGTATATACAACACTGTCAATGTGAAGATTAAAAAAATATGCTTCATAAAACAGTGGGTTCAGTGTCTCTTATTAAACGAACTACTCCTTTAATTCATTGTCGTTGCTGATCCTTGTTGTCTCCCAGACCGCTCCTCATCTGTCCTCACCTCCTCTGTGTTCTTCACACACGTTGACTCTCAGCTGCACCTCACAGGTTTGCTGTGATCATGGGAAATACCTACAGGAGTATAATTAGGTTTGCTGAGGAGGGAAGGGAACTTCCTTCCTGTCAGCAGTTAGACTTCCTGTGTAATGTCAGTAGTCAGTTTTGGGGCCATTCAGTCAGCGACAAATACAAAAAGAAACCCCAACTAAAGTACAAACTCATTTTTACGCAGGTTGTACATGTCCAGAGTGTCGGACAGAAAAGGAAATCGTTTTGGGGTTGTTTTTTTTTTATCTTCACTGACCAACCCACTTCTGACAAACAAAAACAAATCTAGAGATTGTTGTCTACCACACACGGTTCACATTTAACTCCAACCCACTTCTGACAAACAAAAACAAACCTAGAGATTGTTGTCTACAACACACGGTTCACATTTAACTCTAATGAACAGACCGTGAATAAAAGGGAAGGTTCTGCTTCCTGTTCCCCTGACCACCTACATCAATCCTGCAGAGATTTGAATGATTCTGTGGGTCATTTTATTGGTGAACAGACCGTGAATAAAAGGGAAGGTTGAATGAATGATTCTGTGGATCATTATATTGGCCACGCAACAAAGTCTTTGATTATAGTTGCACCCGTACTCCCCGTTTCTTTTCTTTTTTTTCTTTTACAGTATGTCCGTGTCTCAGAGATGTTTGTGCTGCGTCAAATATTTGATGTTTGTCTTCAACCTCATCTTCTGGGTAAGTATTTGAATGAATCACCGCTGACGGTGTATCATGTTGTACACGTTTGTAGTGACCTTTTGACACTGGTGTGACGTTACTCTGCCCGAACAGCTAGGAGGATGTGGCCTGTTTGGAGTCGGAGTCTGGCTGTCCTTCACCCAGGCGGAGTTTTCCTCTCTTCCCTTGTCCTTCCCGTCTTTGTCGGCAGCCAATCTGCTGCTGGTGGCTGGTGGCATTACCATGGTCACGGGTTTCCTGGGCTGTCTCGGAGCATTGAAGGAGCAACGCTGCCTGCTATTCATGGTGAGATGTCAGCACAAACATTTTTAACTCACACCTTCATACAGAAAACTGGGCTGCAAGAAAGGACACAAAAAAAGATTTGTCCAAATGTATTATCACAATAATGTCCGACTACACAGGGTTGCATCGGCAAAAAAACAGGGACCTTCAGGTGTTGAAACAGAAGAATGTCTGTATTTTATTGTATCATCAAGTCCCTAAAGGTGACCATTACTCTTCTCTGCAGTTCTTCGTGATCCTGCTGCTCCTGGTTCTGACTGAGGTGACGTTAGTCGTGGTTATACACATCTTCCATGACAAGGTGAGTTCACCTCCAGTTTTACATGTTCAAATGTTTGCTGTCTCATGATTTACATCCGCACATCCAGTCTGATGCTCGGATTGAGCTTCAGCAGGTCGTGTCAATCATGTCTTTATATATACGTATATTCATCAAGCTGTGTGATTGGCTGCTGAATAAAACCACTATTACACCTAATGAAATGTCCATTTATGATGCCAGTATCCTCTGCATGAAAACTCATCCTAATGGAGAAAATAATCTGTTGCTGTGGAAGCAGAAAGGTTTCTAGTTGTCAACACGACCGACACTGAGTTAATTTCAGCTTCGTTTCCTTCCGTGGTGTAAACACACGTGGCTTAATTACAGCCTCGCAGTCATTTGAACTTTAAAGTCTACATCTGCGCAGCCACTGTGCGGTGATGACCTCACAGTGGATGATAAGAACCCGTGGTTCTAAAAGCTGATGGATAACTGCCCTCCCTCTTTGATCTGTGATTGTAGCTGGACTCCAAAGCCCAGGATGACTTGAGAGAAGGAATGAAGGTTTATAAATCAGAACCTGGACTGAAGAAATCCTGGGACAACGTCCAGAAAATGGTGAGCATTCAGGGGAAACGACACACAGAGTGAAAAAACAGTCGCCAAACAGTGGAATGACTTTTTACAGCAGGCAGCACAGCCAGAGAATATTATTCAACCCTAAACTCTTCTTCTTCTTCTTCTTCACTCTTTATTCCTTCCAGTTCAAATGCTGTGGAGTGACTAACAAGACAGACTGGTATGATGTTCTGAATGGAACGCTGCCCTCATCCTGCTGCTCTGTGGGGATGGACCAGTGCCTGGACGGGTGGAGTGAGGTTTGTTTGCTGCTCAGCTGACACCCATGCACAGCAAATCAAGTGTTGAAAACCTTTGTTGTTTTCTAACTGCAGAGATGTGGAGTGTGTCTTGTGATTTTTTTTTTTTTTAAATAAACATTTAATCAATGTCATCGATGTCACAATGTGACCTCTTCGTCTCCGTTCCCTGCAGCCCTGCTACCAAAAGGCCAGGCAGTGGCTGCTCACCAACATCCCCTCAGTCCTGGTGTTTGGAGCCTGTATCGGTGTGGTGCAGGTATCTGTGCTACAGATTTCACTCATTCATTTTAACTCTTTGCATTTAACATCCAAACAAACACACTTTTTGAAAACTGACCTTCTTCTTCTTCTTCTTAAATCAGATCTTGGCCCTGGTCTTCTCCATGCTGATGTACTGTCAGATCCATTGTGCAGAGAAGCGATTGGACTGACGGTTGTTTACTGAGCTGTACTGGTCTGATCTCACTCCCTGATTGAAGCATCTGAACTCCAGCCACGTCTGGGTCTCACGCCGACACGGTCGGAGACACAGCAGACGACGTCCACATTTCACCTGTGACCTTAACAACACCTAAAAGTGCAGCATTGACATTTCATGACTTCTGGAACATTCATCAGCCTCGAGCCAAAACATATTCAGTTCACTTCCTCTATAACATAACCTGATGGGAACAAAATTTCGTTTAAAAAAAAAAAAAAAAAAAAATTCAAAGACAGAAGAGACTTGTTCTGCTTTTTTTTTTTTCTTACTGCACCTTCAACTGTTTTATATTTACACCAACATCAGAACAAATGGAATTAAATCATCGATTTACTATTATTTGATTTTCCTGATGACAAGGTCTGCGTAATAACTTTGATAATGGCACTAAGTTGATACCCGTTTCCTGTTGGCTAGAACTACGTAAGATTTATGGAAGGTGAACTTTTTTTATTTCTATTGTCAGAAATTGAAATTATATATATAATAATACATTTTACTGATGCTTTTATGGGTGTACGCTCACCTGACAGAATGAATTGTTGTCATTTCTCCTGTATAAACATGATCTTATTTACTGTACATCAGTGACTCATCTCTACAGGCGCTGGTCATGTTGGATTGTATGAAGCGACGGCTGGAACACAACTGAAAATATTCTGCCTAAACATTAAATCCAGCCCACAGGTTTTTTGTGTTTCAAACCCCAGTTTAATCTAATGATGAATTGTTTTATACAACACTCAAACATGGACAAAGTTTGTCATTTTTGTGTAATGTTTTTCTTTTCTTATCTCCTCCGGCCACAGACTCAGCAACTGCCAAATACTTCCCACCTCATTCCCCCTCTGTTTTATGGATAGTTCCAGAAGGAATCGACCATGTGTCTAGGGTAGGAACAGGAACTCTAGGAAGACTTGATGTGTATGTGATGATCTTGTCTCTAACTAAAGTGATTTAACTAAACAACCAAGTGTTGTCCACAGTTAAAGTGTTAAAGATAAATGTTTCGGTGAAGGAAATATCACTGCACAACTTCAGTGATTTCCAACTATTAAGGTAAGGGATTTTATTTACTACATATGTGTACTATATGTACAACTGATATGCCGATATTTATTTATTTATTTACTTGTACAAACCACTGTACGAGTTGCAGACACCAGCATCCTGCATACAACCCCCCGATTATTAAAATTGATTAATAAAATGAGCAGCAATGCTGCCATCTAGCGGCTTTCACTTTCACATACAGCCGTCCCCCACAAACTGTTTTAAGGCACACAGAATTAGGCATTGTGTTATCGCGTTTTCATTTTCCCTAATATATATGCATATATATTTGTACGTGTGTTTATATTTTTGTTACCATGATTTATGTTTATTTGTTTACACAAAGCATCAGCAAATACATTTAAATAAAATACTTTAATACAGAAATGACCTTAATATATATATATATGTATTTCACAGAGAAATACACATGATTTCAAAGACATTGAGAACATCCCTGAATAACTTATCTTCTGTATCCTGTTTACACAGTGCAAGTCAGGCGTCTGGACTCCTTTAAAAGGTCACAGGTCAACCCCAGTAGTCAATGGGTGAGTTTACCACTCTGGCACGGTCACATATAGAAAAAAAAATCAACCATTCACGCTCACATTCACAATCAGGTATTTGACACCCATGTATGTATATTGGCAGATGGAGCAACATATGGAGGGATAAAAAAAATCAACCATTCACGCTCACATTCACACCTAAGGTCAGTGTAGAGTGAAGGGATGGAACGGGTGACCTTCTTACTGCAAAGATAGAGGTTTGTCGCTGTCACATACACAATCAGATATTTGACACCCATGTATGTATATTGGCAGATGGAGCAACATATGGAGGGATGCGGTCACCTGAGGTTAAAGGTGATGCATTCAGGAAACCTGGTGTAAACTTTTAACACAAGTTTTGAATTCATTTTATTCCTTTTCTATTCCATCCTGTTCTGACGTTGATTCCAAGGCAGCTGCTCTGAGAGAGTACTTTGACTGACAGTCACAGTAAACAGTCACAGTAAATATAACATGAGTTCAGTAAACTATAAAATTTAATTTATACAGTCGTGATTCTGGTGCCATGTTCATCGTACCTGAGTAAAACACAGAAAACTTCAAAAATTCATCTTATATAATATTAAAATCCATTAATTATTTTGTTTTGTCACTCATCTGTTTACAAAAACATTTTGACTTTTTCGACAAATTGACTGTTTAAATAGGCACAAAAAATGAAGTGTATTTATAAAAAATTAAAAAAGACAATAGCAGCAAACATTTAAAAAAAACTTAAATAAAAAACACCTACTTTTACCATTCATTTTTGTCAGTAGTATATAGTGACCGACCAGTTTTAAAAGGACATCATAGTGTTAAACAACTGGTTTGGCTCCAGTGTTTTTACTCATCCTTCATCTGCTCTGTCTCGCATTGTATTTTTTTTTTCTTTTACTGTAAACAGATTATAAGCTGTCAGGATCTTTTTACAGAATAATCAAAAGAATAATTTAAAACATATTTAAAAACTTTAAAAAAAGGTTTTCGCTTCACTCTTTGTCTTTGTTTTACCTTCAAGAGACTTGAGTTTCTAGCTAGAGACCAGTGTCAAATAGACCCAGTAGGGGGCAATATGCGACTCACAAGATATCGCAACCCAGTCTTTGAGAATCAATCCCATAAACAGCGTGAGCCAAGGAGGATTCTGGAATCACTGGTCCTGAAGACTCTGTGAGCTCAATCAAATTCTTCAAGCTCTACATTCTCCTAAAATAAACAGAAAAAAGAGCTGTGAGATTGTTAAATTCTGTCTGTGTCACTTAAATGTTATGTTTATTGGTTAGCTTCCTTTTTTTCTTCTTCTGCTGAATGTTTTTCAGTTTTTAACTTTTTTTTTAAACAGTGTTATGGCAGTTCCTTCTGCTGAATGTTTTTCAGTTTTTAATTTTTTTTTCACAGTACAATAGTCCCCACTCACCCATCCTCCATGACTCTTGACCCAAGGAGCAAAGTTCTCCATGTAGCACTCTGCGTAGCCCTGCATGCGTACTGCCCCCGTGGCCGTCACTATACGGCGTGACACCTCCATAGTGACAGCCAGGCGTTGTAGCGTTGGACTGCGTGCAGGGGGCAGCACCGGGGCCAGAGAAACCTGAGAGCTGCTGCAGGTGTCCAGGAGTTTGGCAAACGATCCGTAAGAGAGACGAGCGAAGGTGGAGCGCAGGAAGGGATCAGACTGGATCTGTGAAAACACGTGTCACAGGTGTCCAGATACACGGAGTACAACGTGTACTTGGACAGGGGTCTGGACCTGTCTGACAGTCTCTCTACCTTAGTGTTGATGAGGTCTCCTTCCATGGAGAGCAGCTGAGCCAGCTGCTGGATCACAGCATCTTTGTCACCCACATTTTCACGGACTGGAAGAAAAAAAGAAAGAAACAGATACTCTGAATTTATAGGTGGAAATACCTTTGAAATACTCATACATGTACTTGATCTAGTACATCTGTATGTGCACTTGCATTAAGGTAAACATCTGCACTGACTTCTATTCTAGTTATCAGACATCGAGCTTCACTGATAGTTTGTTTCCAGCAGGTATGAGTGAACTTATTATTTTTTGTTCGTGACGTGTGTGTGTTTTTCACGCCTGTAAACGTGTGTTTAAGGTCGTACCTGGTGAAACCTGGATCGTGGGCCTGGGTTTCTTTATACTGGTGGACCTCTGAGCGATCTTGTCCAGCTTCTCGGCCACATCATCGTAGAACCCAGGAGGATGGTCTAAGAAAACAAAAACAATCAGCACGAGATCACGTGACCGTCGGGGACAGAGTTGAGTTAAGTCTTTGCTTGTGAAGGACATGTAAGTTTTTGGTTTGGCTTCTGAAACTTTTCTTTTTTCTTTTTACATCTTTCTTTGTGTAACCAGGAGTTGTAGTCAACCCTGGGAAACAGTATTGTAAAGGAGGAGCTTACTGGAAGAGACGCCCTCTGCTGGCTCTTTGACGGGAGACGTGGGTCTTTTAGCATCGCCGCCGCCGTCCTCGTCTTTGTCCTTCTCTTTCTCTATTCTTATCCTGAAGAGCTTTGAGAGCTTTTTTCTAATTTTCCTGTGTTTCTGTTTCTTCTGCTGTTTCTTCTCCACATCCTCGTCTTCTGATGTAGAGGAGGGAGACATGTCCTGTAGGGTGAGGTGGGGGGAGGGGGGGTTAGTTGTGTAATGGGTTTTGTCTTTTTTTTGTTTGTTTCTCACCAACAGAATTTCAGAATTCTAATTTCAGCGTCGTCAACCACAGATCATCTAAATCATCTATTATCTAAACACACATTAACTACTAAAACGGTCATTAATAATAATTTGATGATTTACTGAAATGCATTCCATTTAAATCAGAAGAATAATTCAATCATTTCTATATTTGAGATTTTTGTATCTCAGTTTAACTTTCAAACCTATGATAACGACAACATTTGACAACTGCAACAAATAAAACAGAAAAAATATAAAAGTGAGATTAAAATAAAGTATGGTAATAATTAGCTAAATAAAGTAAAACTAAACCTAGATATATAGCTATTCAGAAATGTCAAATGTTAAGTTTGGTTAAGTTGAATTACTCTTCAGTTTAGGTAACGTGTTAATTGTCACTTTTCTAGTAACTTTACTGTAACTAATAACACCTGGTGTCTAGTTACCTAGTGTTTATTCATCCTGCTGCTTCACACCGCTCATCTCAGATGAATAAAATACTGTGGGGTCATGTGACCCCCCCCTCTACCTTGTGCTCCCTGTCCAGCGAGTCTTTGGGAGAGCGGTGTTTGCTGTAGCGTCGAGGCAGCTGTCGTATCAAGCCTTTGAAGCTGGTCTTCTTCTCATCTGCTGAACTGACGTCTTCCGCTGCGGAACACGGAGCCTCCTTCGGTCTTAGTCGAGGCTTGGAGCTGATGTCACCGAGCATTTAAAAAACAAACAACAACAAAAAAGCAGGTTCAAATAAGCTGTTGTGTTTAACTGAGGTGTGTTGTTGTCGTTGTAAAGCTGTTGTGTTTAACTGAGGTGTGTTTTTGTCGTTGTCGGACCCTGCTGTTACCTGAATTTGCTGTGGTCTCTGTAAGCACCTCCGACTCTGCCGGGCCTCTCCTCTGCAGGAATGGTCAAAGTCCGATTGAGGAAAGCTTTGAGGACGAGGTGAGTCTCAGTTCTGACCTCCATCAGGGAGGTGGTGGAGACAGAGGAGTGTAGGCCTCCAGACATCGCTGACCTGCGAGGGTTGACGTTTGTTACATCTCACATTGTGTATTGTGAATTTAAGGGCAACCATTGAACGACACAGTCGTACAGGAATGTCAATCTGCAACTGTGCAGGAGTGAAGAACTCAACCAGTCACTTTTTTTTCTTCTACGCGTGTTCACTAGTTTAGATTCAAATCTGCAGCCACTGCGCATGTCACTGCAGAAGAGTCTCCTGTTCCCACATTCACTGCATCTATAAATAAATGTTTAAAATGAATTTCCAGTTTGTCAAGGTAGGAAAATGAGGTTCATTGTGTTTATACAGTAGCTTTTACTTTCGCTTTTCATGGTGTTTAATGAGTCACTACAGGTGGATTTGACTCCACAGATGATGGAAAGTATCAGGACCTAAAAATATGTCAAATATTTTGAGGCCTATTTGCTAAAATCAATCAAATTTCATCACAGCATAAACTTAACATTTAAGTTGATGCAACTGTTGTTATAATTTGTTGCTATGCTATTACTTTACTGCAGAAACCACTGGCCTGTGCCTGACCACTGAACTAAATCAATAAAGGTTATTGTCTCCTATAAAGTAGTAATAGTAGAGTGTATATATATATATATTAATATATATATATATATATATATACAGTATAGCAGTATTTCCTGGGGACCCATATTTTAAATGTCACAAACCTCCGCAACTCAAATCAATAGACATTATTCGCAAACTCCTGGAAAACAGGATGTGAAACGACCCAAAAAAAAAACAAACTCTTGCGACCCAGTCTTTGTGAAACAATATATACTGTATATATTCATACATTATCTTGCTGTAGTGACTGTAACATCAACAGCCCAGAGATTGTTAGAATCTGCCATATGTTGCGTCAACTGAAAAATCCTGCCCAAACTCCCCCTCAAATATTCTTCTAGACCCCCCCCTCCTCCCCCCGCCGCTGGTCAAATGCAGGGGCCATTGTAGGAGTGGGGATTTCCTTGGGGTGTACCCCCCGCCCCCCCCTCCGTCGTCCCAAACTCTGACCTCAGGCCTAAACTTTCTTTTTTAAAAACACAAACGCCACCAGGAAATTAAAATAACTAAGAGTCAACAACAACCCGGTCAGACGGGCGCCTACAGGCGGACCTAGGTACTGCAGCGTTTCATTCATTAAATCCGATCTGTGAACTTTCATCATGTATCTACACGATGACGAACGGAGGCGAAATTAAATGAATAAAACCAATGAAGAGGGAGTGAGGAGACACCGGGTACCGGGAAGAACTTCTGAGTCCTGGAAATACAAGCGTGAATCCCAGCGACGCGCGCGCGAACACAAACACATACCGTCACACACTCACAGCAACCGAACCTGAGTTTCGGTGTTCACTGTATTTACACAGTGCACAAGAAAACATTCTTACCTTGATATCTGTTTGTAGAGAGGAGCGGGGGAGGAGGAGTCGACCCGGCAAAGACCTCTCCGAGTACCGAGTCACACGGTAAGTCCGGACTGACCCGGAACACTTAGAACTCAACTTTTTTGCCTGATGTCTCTTTAAAGACCAGAAGAAAGGTGTTTTCCTTGTCTCTTTCTCTGTTCACTGTCTTCGGACGGTGGGCGGAGCTGCCTGTGGGGGTGTGTGTCTGTCTGTGTGTGTGTGTGAGAGAGAGAAATCTACATCTAATACATTTCTACTTTTAAATCCCGGTTTAGCTTCAGTCACTACCTGTTGTCTTTTTAAAAGTAAAGAAAATAATTAAGTCATTACTTTGTAATTACTTCCGATTCAAAAAACTTTATTTCTCCCCCTGGGGGCAACTGAAAGAACACAGAGTAACCGCACATCTGCATTCACACGTCGAAAGTCATAATAGGATAAATACACAGTATTTATTTATTTATTTATTCACATTTATTCATCAGCACTAGTGTAAAACTCCAGTCCTCCAAGTGTAGTAGTTGAAATGGTTATGTGAATTACGGTACTGTATACTGTATTCTGTTACTTACGGTAACAAGGGGGGCCACACACGACGATGTGACGTCTACTACAAAAACGTTCTTAGACAAGATCAGTTCCAGTTCCTACAACAGGTAACTGTAAATATTGGAATTCTTCTATGATCATTATAGAGTAATTTATTACACCTTGTAATAAATATACGTTACATATATATAGTACATATATACGTATATGGATTTAAAAGACTAAACATAAAACTGTATAACTGAAACTGACATCAAACATAGTCAGAAACAAAGAGAAAAAATAAAAGAGTTCTGTCGTGTTAATAGTTCAGTTTTTCTGAACTCAACTTTATTTGAAAAGTATTTAAAAAACAACAACAACAACACAGTTGAACAAAGTGCTGTAAACAGGAAACAAACATGGAGAATTGAAAGACACAATAGATGAATTAAAACAGAATAACAACAACAGAAAACTGGAACAGCCTATTAACTGGGTCACATCCCTAAACATACACAGAGGAATGGACATTAGATCACATCCCTAAACATACACAGAGGAATTAATGGACATTAGAAAAAACAACTGCTGGACACTAGACTGGACTCATTCACTCTAGTCCTTCGTGGACATGGAGTTTAGTCATGTTTAAAAATAAACGTCGTTTCTCGCACTGGTTCATCACAAAGAACAGGAACAGGGTAAGGTTCAAATCCCATTTTTATCTATATATTAAGTTTCCCCTTTTTTTTCTTAAATTTCTGAATCTTAAATTCTTTTAAGACCTGCTGTAAAAGTGAGTGATTTAGTGGCCAATCAGAGTGAAGTGTAGCAGTGATGTCGCAGACTCCATGTTGACAAGACATGCACCAAGAACAGATTTCCTGTCACAGCAGGTTGGTTTTACTCACGTCAGTCTGTCAGAAAAAAACGCAGTGAGATTTTAGCCACAAATCTGACATGCACTTCAAGTCCAATGCCGATTGCAAAAAAAGAATTTTAAAGTTTGTAAAATCAACAAAGATGAACATCCGTCCAGACCCAGACTGTCGGTGTCTGCTGCCAGTGTGTCCCAGTTATTGTTAGAAAACAATCCAACAAAAAAGGGTGAAAAAGAAGTCGGCTGCTGACCTTGGCACAGTCCCCCCAAACCTGTCCAGCGTCACTGTGATGGAAGACACTGGTACAAGGATTGGGAGTGACCAGACCAAGAAGGAGACAAAGCTAAAAACTGATTACCGTGTGTACAAAAGTTACAAAGAAAAGAAAAAAAACTGTCCTGCAGTGATGGGACAAAATGACAGTCACCAGAGTGGGTTTCAGTTCTCACCTCCTGCAGCTCAGAGCCTCAAAGATTGGGTCTCAGATCCTTCTTTGTCTCCGACTCTCTTGCGTCTGTCCCTGTGTCTTGTCCTCGTCTGCCGGTCCATGTGCCGATCCCGCCGTCTAATAATCAGTGTTGATCAAAGCCAGAGCCAATAAGGAGCCAGGCAGCAGGGTGAGGCACTTCCTCTGTGACAGGAAACGAACAACAAACACCAAGAGACCACAGGCGGTGGAGGAGGGTGAGGGGTGAGGGGGAGGTGGGGTAATTAGAGAGGAAAAGATAAAGACATGCACAGTTTTGATGGCTCCAGGCAGAAATGTGAAGTTCAGTGACGGGTCAAGACCTCATGTCTGGCCTTTGTTGTGTTTCGACTGTTGTGTGTTCTTTCATTATCATTTTGTGATTTTTTTTTTTTAAATCTATTTGCATCACCAGCACCAGAAATACTGTAGCTCAACATGACCTCCTGAAACAGGCAGAGGTTTTGGTACCGTCCCAGTCCTGTGCTTTAATAGCTCTAAAGTTAGGACGGGAACTGGTGCTGGAGGGCAGGGCACTGATGGGACGATGGTTCTGAGCTTCTGTTTACACAGAAACAGATAAAGGAAAATGCATCAGATATCTGCAGGGTGGGGTGTCCATGGGGGGGTCGGGGGGTTGTTTATAAGAGACATTAAATTCCTATCTATATCGAAAAGGTCGTCGGCACGCCCTTATATGGTCAGGACGTGGGTACACACATGAGGGAATGTTACTGTTAATGTGTGTAACTCCATTAAAGTCCAGTGGTTACAATTTAGTATGGAATTGCCCCAAATCTGATGCCACTAAATTGGCATCAGATTGGGGCAATTCCATTGGCCGGGGCATCTCTTTTCAAAAGGTCAGGAGACTTCAGTGTCTGTCAAAAATATTTTTATATTTTTGTTGTTTATATGAAAGAACAAAACATAATTTAGTTGAACTAGTTAATACAATCTATAATCTAATCTAACCAGTTTGGTGTGTGCTTTTGACTGGAGTTTAAGTGGAGTTTGAAATTAAATTAAAGTACCAGTTGCAGTACTAGTCCCATATGGTCTAGCGGTTAGGATTCCTGGTTTTCACCCAGGCGGCCCGGGTTCAACTCCCGGTATGGGAACTTTATGTCAGTTGGTTCCATAGTGTACTGGTTAACATGGTTGCCTTGAAAATCTCATACTGGTGATACTGGGAGAGATGGGTGTTTTCAGAGGTACATTTTTGAAAACCACTCGATTAAAATAATGACCTTGTCTGTGATTTTGTTTTGCTGCAGCTTTGATGTTTAGGTTCGGTCAGTAACGGAAAATATTTTTGGGTTACTTTTTTTTTTTTCACATTATGTTTTTTCCCCCCAGTGATTGTATTTACTTTATGGTCAAAAACCTATCAGTATGTGCATGTGCTAATTGGAGGGTTTGTGTGATGGGTGTAGCCATCTGACAGGAAATCCACAGTCACATAGGCAGGAAATGCTGCTGTTCTGACAGAGAAATAAACAAGACATGTGAAGGAAACTCTGTTTGTTCATGGAACTCATTTACAAAGTGTGTTTATAACCTGCACTACGCTACTTTTATCATTCCAGAAAATGACTCCCATCAGATAGCCCGCTTGACTCTAATGCTGTCTGGGTTCATGTGAAGGAGTGACACACAGTAAAGTGATGCAGAACAGACGGTTAAAGGTACTTTTAATTTTCCTCACAGTTAAAAACCTATTGTTAAATCGTTCTGTGTATAATAACTGATGAACCCTTGATGAGAAAAGATTAGATAAAAATCGACTGATTGATTTCAAGAAAACAAACACTCTACCATCAAGTTTCCCTCCTGATAACTTCAGCAACTGGAAAGATTACAGAAAAACTGATCTTGTGCAAGAAAATATGAAACGCTGTGTTTTTTCCTCTCTTGTTGTTCTTTTGGTTTTCCCCCCTCTTGCTCGAGTAAATTTTACACTGTTGGCATGATTTACAACTTGACTTAAGTCAAAGTTGTTTGTCAGCATTGTGCGGTGACGAACTAGTAATGAAGAAATTCAAGAAACACCAGACTGCGTCTATTCTCAGCCAGCAGAGGGCAGAATTGCGCTTACATCTGCATAGTTATATTTATACTTAAATACTATTTAAGTCTTATGTAGTTGTACAGTACTATACATATGTGTATATGGATGTACGCATTTGTTTACTATGTATATATGTAAAGGTTTCATAAATATATATATAAAACAACCATGATTTACTAATACTGCAAACACACGTAGAACAAAGCCATTTCCCGTCTAAACTTAACATCGGAATTAAATGTATTTTAAATAGCAATAGTGTAATAAACAATAGCAGTTGTATAAGAAAAGGAAGTAAACGTAGTCGTTTGATATTGTGGTCGCGTTTGCTCTTTTATTGTACCATGGTATCGCGCCGTTTAAATTTAATTCCGCTAGATGGTAGTAAAGCGATCAAGTTTGTGATTTACACCGGCAGCAACACGGTAGAAGGAGAAGGAATAACCGGAAGCTCTTTAGAAGGAAAACAAGAAGAACGTAAATAACTGTGGTATAAAGACTTTCCCTGATATTTAGGCCTTCAGGTAATTTTGATAATTATTTGTTTGTTTTCTATTTATAATATTTTTTCCCAGTCTTTTCCGGGGTAAACGTCCGTGGTTTGTTATTAAATGTAAGCTGTTAAATATGTAAACCCGATTGTTTTCATTAGCATTGTTGCTCAGTTCCACAAAATCGTACACAGCGTCTTATTTTCTCTGCATCACAGTTTGATTAAAACAGAAAAAGGTCTAAAAAATGACCCGTCACGGAAAGAACTGCACGGCCGGAGCGGTTTACACCTACCACGAGAAGAAAAAGGACACCGGTGAGTAAAAATGTCCGCAACTCTCACCAAGTCATCTCTTTATTTAAATGTTAATTAAATAATGGTGACATTTATAGAAATTACAGCCATATAGTCTTGAGGTTATCTTATTCATTGCGAAATATTTCCATCCATATTTTAAAAAACGCCTCTTCAAATTTAGACTTACAACTTTGTTCATGTACAGACATCATTAAAGTATTTATTTAGTACAGTCCATATTTATTCTGGAATCTATAAGATAAATTTAATGTATCATGTAAAAATCAAACAGTATTGTATTTTCGTCATATTTCTGACATATTAAAGGTGCCAGTAACTCAGTCATTTGATGTTAAATGTTTTCTGGAGAATGTCAGCTGTTGCAGTAACGTTGAATTACATTGTTCACCGTGTTTTTTTTTTTCTTTCTCTGCACAGCTGCGTCTGGTTATGGGACACAGAGCATTCGACTGGGCAAAGATGCGATCAAAGACTTCGACTGCTGCTGTCTGTCTCTTCAGCCCTGTCAGGATCCTGTCATAACGTTGGTTCCTCGCACAGTAACGCAGTAGAAAAACAATCCGCCACTAACATTTGTCATGTAACTGAACATCGTCTGTCGTGTTTCTGTGTGATCTCCAGGCCAGATGGATACATGTATGACAAACAGGCCATCCTTGAGTACATTCTTCACCAGAAGACAGAGATTGCCAAGAAAATGAAGGTAAAACATGGACACGTGTCTTCACATCGCTTGCGTCCACACAACTGTGCAGGTGTTGTTTAAGAGGGACTGATGAAATTGTCTTCTTAAATACGGCTGTTGAGTTAGAATCACTGTAATGAGTAAATAATCAGTTGATTTCAAATATTTTTTTTCTATACTCTGTAATTGTTACAATACTGCACAGAATGAATGGAATACTTGAAGTGACTGTCTTTGCTCGATGTTTTGTTCCTCTACAGCTGTATGAGAAGCAGAAGAAAGAACAGAAGAGCACCAGCAACCTGGAGTCCAAGTCTGGGGAGAGAGAGACGGTGCAGAGGTTCAAGACCATGGAGAACAGCATCGTCTCCAAACCTATCAACCCCTTTGTTTCAGGTATCTATTCACCATGACACACCTGAGCACATGGCTGTGCACATGCAGTAGTACACACCTGTGTAGATTGACAAAGTCGTATTTGGATAAAAGATCCTACGGTGGTAAAGAACGGTGACGTCACGGCTGTTTTTTGCAGTTCTGCTGAATAAACCTGTTGTTTCGTCTCAGGGCAGAAGAAGGGCAGTGAGGTGGCTAAACCAGCCAGCAGCTCGGCAGAATCCTCGTCTGGATCCTCGGCCTCATCATCCAGCCAGAGCCTGCCCAGTTTCTGGATTCCCTCTCTGACCCCAGAGGCCAAACCCACGCTGCTGAAGAAACCAGTGAGTGATTCCAAAGACTGTTCCGTGTTACCCACCGGTCCATGTCGTCACATGGACTTTGACAGAAGTCCTCCTTCTGTGTCACTAACCTCCTCCACCTCCTTCTGGTCTGACAGAGTAAGACAGTCTTGTGTCCCATGTCAGGACGTCCCATCAAGATGAATGAGCTTATCGACGTACGCTTCACTCCCGTTGACCCCAGCTTGGCCCGAGTGGCTTTACTCACCCGTCAGGTTAGTCTCCACACCTCCTTGTTTTTCCCATCATGCAAAGTGTTCACTTTTAAAAGCACACACACATTTTCTGTTCCAGGATTTTTATAAATTATTTGTATTAGTATTTGTACCCGTGTTAGACAAGGGGCGCCAGAGGGCGCTGTTTCCTGATTCCTACCTCTCTTTTAGAAAGTTCCAGTTTGGAGACCTGACTCCAGTGGAGTTTTTTTTATCCCTCCATCTTCTATGTCTCTACAATTTAATCAACAAAGTTAGAAAAAAAAATAACACTCCATCCCAGAGCAGTAGAGGGCGCCCAAGTTCCACCAGATGTTTGTGCACCATGACTACATGCAAACATTAGCTGCCGCTCCACTGCTGCCCTCTGCCCTCATTTCCTGTCTAATGCAGCTCAGTGCGATCTAACTGTGTCCTCTGTCTCCAGGACAGGTACGTGTGTGCCGTCACCAGAGACGTCCTGGCCAACAGCATCCCCTGTGCTGTGCTGAGACCCTCGTGAGTGCAGACGTGTGCCATTTGACCTGTTCTACGTCTGACTGTCTGACTGTAGGTGAAACACTGTGTCTCCTCTTTCAGGGGGGCCGTGGTGACCATGGAGTGTGTGGAGAAGTTGATCAAGAAGGACATGATGGACCCGATGACAGGAGACAAACTGTCCGACAGAGATATCATACCACTGCAGCGGGTGAGTGTGGGTGTGTTGGGGAGTGTGTTGAGGTGGACGGTGTGTCTCAGGGTCATCAGGATCAGGACGGTTCCCGTCACTTCTCTTTGTTCTGTTCTCAGTACTGTTCTGTTCTTTTGTTTCCGTCAGGGTGGAACTGGTTTTGCTGGATCTGGTGTTGCTCTCAGAGCCAAAGAAGCTCGTCCAGTGATGCAAGTGTGACCCAAGATAAAGACGGCGGGCCGGCGGTGGCCTCACACGGATGAGGCTGTAAACTTCACACCTGCAGAGAAAAACATCTTCATCGCTTCAATGACTTTTTACTTTTTTCATCTGTATTTTTTTTCAGTTTAACAATTCAATTCTTAATAAATTGATATTTAGTCTTTTTTATGAAGTAAAGGTCTGTCTTAAATACAGTATATATATATAAACATGTCACTCTGTCGTTACTGACTGTTTCTCTGAACAGAGGAACATCTGTAAAATATTGTTATTTTTACAAAAGGTAAAAACGTCAGTGTGAAAATGGTGGAGACGTTCATTTTCATTCACAGTTTCCTGGCATCATGCCAACATGTCAAAGCTATGACATCATCGTGAACAGTGGATCCAGAACCAGGCAATGGAGAAGCAGGTACTTACTGATTATTTTCACCAATCTGGAAAGAAACACGTAGCTTCACATACTGTTTGTAACGTGTCAAAATCAATCACAAATTTTCAATGGACTTTGAACTGACAATTTTTATTGAACAGTTTGTTTGAGGCAGAGACAGAAACAAGGAAAACAAATTGACCTGAATAAAAAAAGAAAAGACACAAAATTCCTGTTATTTGTCTTTGTAGTTTTTCTGTCTGGCAGTTTTTTTTCCATGTGTTTGTAGATCATCACTGCGTGACCTTCAACGATGACCTGACCTGATGGTATGAATTCATATATATTTCTATATTTATGTATGTATTTGTCTGCTGCTCCTCCACCCATCTGTAAAAACCCTCTCCACCTTTTCACAGCTCGTCGTGCTCATCCACCCTCATGCCGCCGTAATCTGTGATGGTGCTGCTCTTGATGAAGTCCATCTTGTCCGTGAGTTCAGAGAGAGACAGCTGACCGTCCTGAAGTTTGGAGGACAGAGGACAGAGGGAGTTGACAGGAGGTGACAGAGGAGCTGATCCACTCCGAGACGGTGAGTGTTGACCAGTGTTAACTAACACTTCTACTCTACTCCTTCATAAAAATATAATAATCTTCTAGTGTAAATGACAACACTCATATACTGGCAGGAATTGAAGAAAGACACTCGCAAAGATCTTCTTCAACAGATCTAATTATCAGCCATCTGCTGCCATGCTTTGACGAGCAGTGACAAATTATACACAATAAATATATTTATACCACAGCCCAGTGGTTGGGAGTCACTGCACTAAAGGACATGTAGAGATTCAGGGTTTTGGTCAAAACCCTGTTTCACTGCAGTGATAGATCCTGTCAAGTCTGGATGATTTCTTTACACTTTTTACTACTTAGTGTTAACAAAGCCCCTAACAGACAAACACGGTCGTAGAAAAAAAAACTATATTTTATTCAAAGGTCAAGACAAAACCCCTCAGTAACAGACCTTTAATCTTGCCTCCTCTGTCTTGTCTACTTTTTTTGTTTGTTTTTGTTTCTGTGTTGTGTCAGTAAATGTTCACATGCTGAAATCCTGACCCGTGTCACTGTGACTGAACCGTCGTTAGAACCTCAGTGTCTCCAGTGTGTTTGCTGAATGACCAAATCTTTACTCCCACATATGGGGTTCGAACACCCGTGGGTCCACAGTCCACGATCACAGGAGGAAGCAATTTTGACCGGACCAATGAGAGCACTGCTGAGTCAGCGTAAAAATACAAAAACAAAAACATGGCAGACACGTGAATAAAACAAAGACGCGTTCAGTTTGATTTCTGCTCACATACACGGTATGTGACTGCATGCTGAACTAAAATAGTGCGTATGTGTTGTATGTAAAGTTGTGTACAGACCCCTCCCCTCTACTATCTCTCCCCCACTCCCACCCAGTGACCCCCCCTCTTTCACCACATCAGACCATAGAAACAACAGTAAACCCAGAGGAGTGTGTGTTGGACAGTGAAGACTCGTCAAAGTTCATCGTGTCTTCTTGTTAAATCTTCGCCGTAATTGGTGGCCTGGCTGCCCACAAACATGTTCCAGTTGGCTAGAATCTCCTTCTTGGTCATTTTCTCATCCTGGTATTGGTTGATTGGTTTGTGATTGACAGAAAGAGAGGAGCAGGAGGAGGAGGAGAAAGAAAGAAAAGCTTATTAATGATTGACCCACAATTAACAAATTAAAACATCGTTGAGCAAAATAATTTGGATCATTAAAATACATTCAAGCCAGGCTGCCCCCTACTGGACAAGACAGTTATACCACACCGTAGAAAAAATAAATAAATAGAAACAGTAAAATCCTGTGAGGGACTACTTTGTCTCAACTTGTTTTCTCAAACTTTAATGTCTAAGGTCTGTTTTTTTTTATGATGCTGCTGTTGTAACAAGTCATCTTCCCTCAGGGGATTGTTAAAGTTCTTCTTCTTACCGTCTGTTTGGAACCAGGCTGATTGTTTGTGAACAGTGTGGTGTTTTTGTCCTCTTTTGTTTACCTTGTCTGTGTCTGTTTCATGGATCAGATGTTTGGCTTCATTGTCAGCGTGGTCAACCTCACCAGGCAGAATCCAGTTGGCAACTTCACCAGCATCTAAAAAGCCATCCTGCATCACACACACACACACACGTCTAAGGTCACATTCTTCAAACTGACAGCTGATTCCTGATACTTGGACTTTGAACCGTATTTTTTTTATATCACTTCATCAGTCTGTTAAATGATTATTTGGTCAGCTGTTGCCTGTAGGTGGTGCTAAGTACACATTTAGAAACCCTTTTCCTAATATAAATATCATCATGTAAGCTTGAGTTTTTAAAAAGTAACAGTTGTCTACACACTAGCTTCTAGCATGTTCACTAGTATGTAGCATTTTTAGCATAAAATTAGCTAAGACAGAGCTTCAGTAACGGAAGTGTTGACCTCAAGTTTGACTTGATCCAAGTACTACTAAGTTTTATATGACGTGGTATTGGAATGTGTTGTCTGTGGGCCACTGGAGGGCAGCAGAGTTTCCTCCTTGGTCTAACTTCTTGGCCTTTTTCCTTTGACATTTCTGGCTACGGTTTTAGGGGAGACATTCGTCATGTCGTCCCTGTTGACATCACTGGTCGACGCCACAACATGTTGGAGACACCGTGTCTTCATGGAGGTGCTGTGAAGACGGAGACAAACAGCTGAGAGGTCTTCACCTTGTTGGCGTCTCTGATCTCTATGAAATGTTTCTTCTCCGTCTGGACCCACTCAGGCTCACTCTCCCCACTCTCTGGTGTGTACATGTCACCTGTGGACCACCAACACACACACACACACACACACGCACACAGAGTTAGGGCTGACTCAGTGGAAAGATCTAGATGGTGTCCATACGTGCACGTCCACTGACCCAGGTATTCGTCCAGGTTGATCTTTCCGTCTCCGTTCTTATCGATGTCTTCAATTGTCTCCTACACACAGATAGTTTGCACGTTCTTATTGGCCAACCACGTGTTTGACAACCGTCTTCATTCTCAGAAGGTGTGTTTGTCGTACCTGCACCACCACATCCCTCATGTAGTCGTACTCCTCGGGGTGAAGGAAGGCAGTGAACTGCTCACGAGTGGCGATGCCGTCATGGTCTCGGTCGGCGTTCTTGAAGCGGCGTTCGTCGCGTTTGAGCATGGACTTGTACATGTCCTTGTCTTCGATGTCTTCGAAGTCTGTGTCTGAAAAATAACAGTCACTGATCGGTGAGACAGAGGTGGAGGTGAGAGGGGGAGGGAGGGTGGGAGGGAGGGAGGACATT
>NC_024323.1:13782734-13794459 GCF_000523025.1 Cynoglossus semilaevis
AAAAAAAATTCTTTCATTACTGTTATTGTATTAAAGTCACATTTGTCTGAGGCCATGGTCTGTGATGAGACGCCTCTGCTCTGACAGAACGCAGACGACTAGTTTACAGAAACTGAAATGTCTGAGCAGGGGTTACGTTGAAGAGGATAAATGAACGGATGAACGACAAAAACAGAAAGTTTCACTAAAGACGATGACGTTGGTAATCATTTTCATATTTTCAACCTTAATTTTAAAATTAAAAAAGTCAACTTTTTTAACTTAACTGACCCCACCTCGGTGGGTCTCTGCTCAGTTCATCCAACAGTGCATGAGAACTGAAGTTCAAAATATTTACTTTATGTATTGTTTTGCTTGTATTTTTTTAAAACAATGTTCTAACTGCACTTGTAAAGAGGTTAAAAAAATGTCCTGATTCTAGCTCCACCCAGGTCACTTTAACCCACGGTCGTACAGTTCTTTCGAACGCCCCTGCTACAAAAGTAGCAAACTTTGAGCAAATGTCTTGTACAAAAAATAAGTATGAGGTCAACAGAAAAAAAGTCCTGTTCTTTAGGGAACAGTGTAGCCAGAAGAAGACCAGAGGAACAACTCCTCCAGGACACGGACAGTGTTCTCATCATGTCTGCAGTGATGGACAGCGGTAAACAGCTACATTCTACAGTTTTGTCTTAACGCCATCATTTAATAAAACGTATAAAAAATAATGAGCGATTTACATTTGGACATAAGTGACCCTTCAACACAATATTCCAAACAGAAGTCGTAAAAACTTACCAGTGTTCGCAACGGATTTAGTCCCGTCCTATTACTGAACAGCGGATCTGTCTGCGTTGGCACTCTGTACCTTTAAATACCAACAGTTGGTGGGCGGGACCCTTTTGATACACAGCAAATAGACAGCAGCTTTAGAGGAAATCCAACCAATTGCGTTTAGGTAGTAGGAGTAAAAGCCATTCCTATTGGCTGTTAACCGCCACGTTGTCACGCAAAGACGACTGAGATTTTTTTCGTAATATTTCATGGTGTGGATGGATGTTTAGAAAAAACAAAAACACCTAAAAGTAACACTTTTAGGTTTATTTAAATATTTATTAATTTGTAATTTATTACACAGTAACATATTTTCAAATACATAATCGTGTGGTTATTCGGAACATTTAACAGATTTACTGACGAAATCTGACGTATACTTGTGTAATTCCAGTACATTTTAAAATCTGATTTCGATTTGTGGTTCCTTAGATTGAAGATTTAAAAAAAATGTTTTACAGAATAGGACTTCACTTGGCTGCACTCAGTCTTTTTCTAATCGAATAACAAGCAGGTTTTTGCAGAATTTTGGAATTGGAATCAACATATTTTTTTATACAGGATGTGGAAAATTTGGGATAAGACAATATGATTTTCAGCTAAATATTTACCAAAGTGGAGATGAACATGACATAATTTTCTTAAGACTTACACAGTGAGTTAAATTAGGTCAAATTACATTTTGAGAACAACAAAATCTCTGCGAGCCACTCTGCCCATCAGACCATTTGTATTGCCAGTGAGGTGACACAGTGGGGAAGACTGTGCATGTGATGGTGCTACGGTGTTATTACTCTGCCCATCACCCCTGGGCTTCTCAGTGCAGTGACAGTTGTTTGTGTTTGTTTATTCTTCATTGACATAGCTGTTGTTTTTTAAATGTACTTAAACTTAAGCGCCAGAATTACCACATTTACGGAATAATAGGCCGGTGCTTCCTAAAAGTGAAGTTAACTTCAACTTCCTGTAAAAGCTCATATCTTCAAAGGAATTCAGGACAAAATAGACTTTTTGACCGAGAAATAAGATATGTCGGTGTAGTACGGGGGTTGGGTTCTAGACCATTGTTAACTAAAGAAAACCAGCATTTTAGCAGTGCAAGTGCAAACAAAAAAAAAAAAAGAAAAAAAAGAAGAAGAAGCAAAGCAGGTTTTCCTTTTCAATCCTGAAAACACTGTAAGATGAGAACAGCACAAAGCAGGAGGTGGCTGAAGGTACATAAAGTCATGAAGCATATTTAAATTCCAAATATTAAATGTGTGTGTACAGACCCCTGAGTTTTCACACCAGTTACATCACTGTCACCTTCACTGGAGACTTGTGTTTAAGCGTGAATCAAGGTGAAAAAAAGAAAAAGAAGACGTCCAAAACACTGGCAAAAACAAGGGACGGAGATGAAAGGATGCTGATACAGTAGAATGAAGAAGGAAGTTGTCAGTGTGTTTCAACAAGTTTAAGACTCAACAGATCATTTTTGAACGAAACTATGTTTATATATGACAAATATACAAAGAGTTCGGGGACATTAAAATACATTTTGAGATAGTTCATGTCGAAAATGCCAACAGAAAATAGACCAAAATAATTGAAAGAATGTATTTTTCCTCTTGTTGGGTATGCGACATTTTATTTCAATTCATTTCATTTTATTTTTACATTGGCCATATTTCATGTATTTTCCATGATTTTTTTTAAAAATATACACATTTCGCCTAATGGTTACAGGTAGACAATTACGCTTGTCGTGCCTACAGATAACCAGAGGAGGGCGTTGTTACTGTTTTCCAGACGTTGCAGAATCTTTTCTTCAGATTGTAGCAGCAGGAGGAGGAGAAGAGAAGAAGTAAATTGCCCTTAGCTGTGAGGTCTAACAGCAGGAGCGGAGCTGCTAAATCCTCCCCAGTGACACTCAGGGCCACAGCCTCATCTACCGGGCTGTGAATGGGTATTGACAGGTTCTGCAGTGTGGACAGTTCCGACCCGTTCTGGGTGAGTTGACGCCAGTCCTTTATCTCTCGGGTCCACGCTAACTGACCGGCAGCTTTCACTTCCGGATGACACTGCCTGAGAACTTTGTTGTGTATTTTTTTTCCCGGCACACGCGCTCAGTAGAAAAACAACTATCGGATTGGTTTTCTTTAAATTGCAAATATATTCGTAGCCATTGTTTGCGGTTTGGGGGCTTTTTTTAATTTTATTTTTTTAGAAAAACATACTTGTGCGTTTAGCCTCACTCCCTGTTGCCATGTTTTTTTCTACCCACTCAACGAAAATGTCAGGTTTCGTCGTCAACAACAGCGAGCGGCGAATACGTCGCCGGAGAAATGAATCCACAGTTTCTGTTATATGACGCCCTACATTGTTTCCGGGCTGAAAATGGATGGAAAAAATTATATACACCAGACTTTTATAATAACTGTAAGAAACAAATACATGAACTGTGTGTCAGGGTTATCTGATACCTGGCCAAGTTAGTTATGCACAAAAACAGAATGCAAAAATAACCTCGGCCTCCAACTTAACCTTCATTAAAAACGAATTCCAATTCATCTTTAAACCGTCTTATATGAAGGACCCAGATAAACAGTCACTCAGTGTTTCTCATCTTTAAACCGTCTTATATGAAGGATAATAAACAGTCACTCAGTGTTTTATTTAATTGATTCTGTTTATATTTATAGCGGAAACTATTTGTATGAAAATGCATAGAATTTGTTTTAGAGGAACACATTTAAACATACTTACATATTGTTATATAATATGCAAAACTAAACGATTACAGAGGACACTCTGTTTTTCTCTGCTCTGAGGTTTAGTGTGAGTAAAATGCTACCAAAGTTCAGAAGGTCAACATGTTTGGTCAGGCAGTTATATAATTTTATTTATTTTTTGACATTTATGTTGTGTTGTACAGAAGTACCGTGTGAACAGCGCCCTCACTGGGTTCACAGCACTGAACATGATGAAGTTTTCATATTTTCAACTAATTTTAATTTTGTTTTTTTCTGTCTGAATGAAAGGATTGGAACCATACGTTGTACACTGACACTCCCGACCTCACCCAGTGTTTCCAGAACACTGTGCTGGTGTGGCTGCCATGCATCTACCTCTGGATTTGTGCCCCCATCTACCTCATCTACCTCCGTAGCCACAACCGTGGTTACATATGTATGAGTCTCCTCAACAAGGCCAAAACTGTGAGTGTCGACGCCCCTGTCCCTCCACAACAGATTTTACCACAAATATGGTCCACATTAACTAAATATATGAACTATATTAACAATAATTATAATAATAAAATTGATAATAATTTCTTGTTAACTATACTATGTATTATTGGCATTTTTTAGTATTTTAATTGTTGGGTTTTTGATTCTTTGTTAATACTAGTATTTGTATTTTATGTCATTTTTTAATTATGTCACTCAATTTTTTTAGTATTTTAATTGTTGGGTTTTTGATTCTTTGTTAATACTAGTATTTGTATTTAATGTCATTTTTTAATTATTATGTCACTCACTTGTGTCAAAAATAAGGTTCATACAGTTGAAAATGAAAAACTACATTTGGTTTAGGATCTTTTTAAATACATTTAAAAGTAAATTAATTTGAAAGGTTCATACAGTTGAAAATGAAAAACTGGGATTGTGGGATTGTCAGTCCAGTCGACTGACAGAAAACCCTGTCACTTTTACATCATTCTGAGAACATGAGTCCAGGTCCAGGTCTCCCTCAGTGGTCTGTGAGATGTCCAGGTTTAGACCATTGAAAAAAAAAAAAGATGGAGAACCTGAGCTGTTTTCTCTCTGCAGGTCGTAGGTTTCCTACTGTGGATGATTTGCTGGTCAGATGTTTTCTATTCTTTCTGGGAAAGAAGTCATGGTGGTGCTACAGCACTCGTCTACATCGTCAGTCCCACCGTCCTGGGTCTCACCATGGTGAGTCGGTCAGTCTGTAGTAAACTTTTCAACTGTTATTTTCTGAAGATCAAACCTCCGAGTTCAGCACCAGGTTGCATACGTGCGTCTGTACAGGATGTAACAATGCTGTTTTTTTAACCACAACCACGTGCAGCCACTTATCTGTGCTGAGACACACAGTAATGGGCTGCAGGAGGCGCTGCTCTAATCAGGTAACTCCAACTACAAGGCACCGCCCCCTGTTTGTTTATCTAAAAAAAACACAGTCCACGCCTGTAAAACAAACAATTATGTCAGTGTCAAAATAGACATTAAGCTTAATAACATTAACATATTGTAATGACTGTATGTATTAAGGCAAAGTGTTTTTAATTAATGTTTTACATTTTTTAAATAATGAACACACTATTGTGTTCTGTGAATTTTAATTATTTTATTTTTTTCACCCTCATATTTGATTTGACCAAGTATCTTAATAAACATCAGGGTCACAGCGCCCCCTACTCTCTGTATTGTTGTTTGTTTGAAACAAATAACTGCGAGGGTCTCTAGGTGACACATTTAATATAAAACACAATCGATTAATTCAAAATCCAAACACTAGGGGGCCCCGGCTCTGTCTCTCCACGAATTCTCATGTGTGACGTCACAATCTTCTAAAACAACTCTTCCAGTTACTGGCTACAGTGTTGATCCAGTACGAGCGGATGAAAGGGGTTCAGTCGTCCGGAGTTCTGCTGATCTTCTGGCTGCTGGCGCTGATGTGTGCCACCGTCACCTTCAGGTCCAAGATCCTGCAGGCCCTCCACCAGGTGAGACCAGGAGATGGAGATAGGGCTGAGGTCGAAGGTCATTCTTTAGTCCTCTACATCATAACATACGTGATGTAATAATATTATATAAAGTAACATATGTAATAATACGATGTAACATGCATATTATATTATATTATGTGTTTATCAAATGGTGGCCCGCAGGCCAAAATCGGCCCATCAAATCATCCAATCTGGCCCGCAACTGGATTTCAAAATAATACATCAAATAATAATCTGAGACCATTTAAATTTTCTCTCAAAGTGTCTGTCCAGAAAAGTTCTGGCCCCTCCGACAAATGTCGTTGTTGACCCCTGACCTGAGAGATCTGCAAACCTTTTTTTTTTTTAGCTGCTAGATTTCACCACTTCCTGGGGATTAAATATTTACCCCGATCTTACAGGCTGAGAACAAACATTCTTGAATCAAAGTCAACAGTTTTTTTTTTAATTTGTTTTATTCTGCCAGATTGAAGTGATTTGGTCACTGGAACATTCTAGACTGATTTGGAACATAAGAAACTGCTCACATGAGCCAACCTCCCTGTAACGGTGGAGGTTTGTTTTAAGGAATGTGTCGTTTGATGTTATGTCTAGGGTTGTGCAGTAGTTTTAGGCAGGCACTGACACGTTCCTTCTCCTCACTTTCTCTGCGGCGTTTTTGTTCTTTAAGTAATTAAAAGAAAATGTGGCTGTCTGAGCTCTGCGGTGACATACTTTATTTGTCTTTTCTTCCAGCAGACGCCCGTGTCTGTGTGGAGATACACCACCTTCTACAGCTACTACGCTCTGCTCCTGGTGGCTCTCATCCTGTCCTGCCTGGCCGACCAGCCGCCGCTCTTTTCCCAGGCTGTCCGCGACCCAGTAAGAGCGCCTCACACTGGACATGTGCAGTAAAGTGGCAAAACCCTTTACTGCTCGTACACACATACAAAATACCTACAACGTTTACAGAACACGTTATTTTATTTGTTGTCAGAACCCCTGTCCTGAGTCTGGAGCATCTTTCCTCTCCAAGATAACCTTTTGGTGGATCACCAGGTGATGAAGCAACATTTCAGTACTGTTACAAAAGACTCGACCAGCCGCTCACTCTCCCTCTCTCCCTCTCCCTCTCTCCTTATCTTCATATGTGTGAGGGGTTTACTTCTATAAGAACCTGCTGCACCTGACTTCCAAACGTTCTCTGTTCTAACGCTTCATCTTCGTCTTCCCCCAACCAGGCTGCTGATTACAGGCTACAGGCGCCCCCTGGAGGACAAGGACCTGTGGTGTCTGAATCAGGATGACTGCTCTCACAGGGTGGTTCCCGGGCTGATGCGTCGATGGAGCAACGAGTGCCAGAAGGTCAAAAGGTCTGTGGTGTGAACCAACTGGGCATTGGAACCATTTCTGACCGTCCTCAGTCCTCTGACCCTCCCCCGTCTCCCTCCTCTCCCCCCGCTCCCTCCCTAGGACACAGCAGAAGATCCTGTACTCCCCCAGGCCGACCAAAGAGGGCCGGGATCTGGAAGAGACAGAGGTTTTGAACGTCACCCCTGCAAAGAAAACAGCCAAACCCTCCCTGTTCTGGGCCTTGTGTCTCTCCTTTGGACCCTACTTTCTCATTTCCTGCCTTTTTAAGATCATCCACGACGTCCTCATGTTCGTCGGGCCTGAAATCCTTCGGTGAGGGAACACTGTTAACCTTGTCAAATTCACAGGGAACTCAGCACAAACCTTTAATCACACCACTCAATCACAGGGAACTCAGCACAAACCTTTAAGCACACATGACATTTAAGAAGAGTGCCCCCTGATGGCCTCCTTTTGCTAAAATCCAGCATTAACATATTTGTGCAGAATTAAAAAAAACAAACAAACATTCAGTTGACAATTAGTCCTACGATCAAAATGACTTTAAATTCGTTATTCATTCATACAGGCTGCTCATACGATTCGTCACCGACTCCAGCGCCCCCTCTTGGCAGGGCTTCTTCTACACTAGTCTGCTGTTCTTCTGCACGTGTGTGCAGTCAGTCATCCTCCAGAAATACTTTCACGTGTGCTTCGTCTCAGGCATGCGTCTGCGCGCCGCCATCATCGGCGCGGTGTACAGGAAGGTACGAGGAATGGATGGAGTCACACACACACACACGCACACACTCTTCTGATCTTGCCTCTCCGTCTTCTCCAGGCTCTGGTGATTGGCAGCGCTGCCAGGCGCACCTCCACAGTGGGAGAGATCGTAAACCTGATGTCGGTGGACGCGCAGCGCTTCATGGACCTGGTCACCTACATCAACATGATCTGGTCTGCCCCCCTGCAGGTGGTGCTGGCTGTTTACTTCCTGTGGCAGGTACTATCGCATGGCAGACGGTGTGACCCCCGAGCCACCTTTTGAACACATCATCGGTGTAGAATTAAATTGAGATTCAGACCCCTCGTTCTTCTCCTCTTACATGTGACCCTCACTGTCCTGGACTTCTCCCTCTCTCCCCCACAGACTCTGGGTCCGTCGGTTCTGGCTGGAATGGCTGTGATGGTTCTGATGGTTCCTGTCAATGCTGTCATGGCGATGAAGACCAAAACATATCAGGTAACGTTCAGGGACCAGGAGGACGACGCTGTCTCTATATATGACATCTACCTTTAAATTAATGTGTGTGTGTGTGTGTGTGTGTGTTTCACAGGTGGCCCAGATGAAGAATAAGGACGACCGTGTGAAGCTGATGAACGAGATGCTGAACGGCATCAAGGTCCTGAAGCTCTACGCCTGGGAGCTGGCCTTCAGGGACAAAGTGTCCGAAATCCGTGAGAGCGAGCTGCAGGTCCTGAAGAAGATCGCCATCCTCGGAGCGGTGACGACCTTCACCTGGGTCTGTGCGCCGTTCCTGGTGAGTAGACGGGACACCTGAGACCCACTGTGGAGAAGAACCGATGGTCAAGGTCCTTGTCTCTCTCCCCCTCTGTCTCCAGGTGGCGCTGTCCACCTTTGCTGTGTACGTACTGGTGGATGAGAACAACGTCCTGGATGCTCAGAAGGCCTTCGTGTCGTTGGCTCTTTTCAACATCCTTCGTTTCCCGCTCAACATCCTGCCAATGGTCATTGGAAATATGGTGCAGGTCAGTGAACCTGCAGTGAGGTCATCAGTGTTCCAGGTGTCGGTCGCAGGGTTTAACTGGTCCACGAGTCCTCGGCATCACATCTTCATGGACAGTTAACCCCCAGAAATCAGGCCCCCGCTCGAGTCCTCGGCATCACATCTTCATGGATAGTTAACCCCCAGAAATCAGGCCCCTCCACCCACCACGGCATCCTAGGAAAATGAGTAGAGAACATAGAGGGAGAGAGAACACACAAACTGACCTCCTCACCCTCCTCCTCCTCACCCCCCTCCTCCTCTGTGTCTCCAGGCCAGCGTGTCCCTGAAGCGTCTCCGAGTGTTTCTGTCACATGAGGAGCTGCAGGAGGACAGTGTGGACCACAAAGTACTGACAGGCTGTGAGTTTGTTTTTTTTATTTTTTTTATTTTTGACAACAGACCGAGTGTCCTCGTCCTGTTGTCTGTGCTGACACACTCACTCACATGTGTTTTTTTGTTCTCCTTCTCAGCCTCACACAGTGTCTCCATAATGGATGGTGTTTTCAGCTGGTCCAAGACTGAGTCACCAACACTCAAGAGGTGTGTGTGTGTGTGTCTGACTGTCTGTGTGTGTTGTTTTATTTTCAAGTAAAAACCTGATCTTTATGAGATCTGCCTTTACCACGAGAGTTCAGATGAAGATCGAATTTCTTTTTCTAAGAATTAAAAACAGGACACTAATTGTGTGTCACTGTTCAGTGCAGTCTATGGCAATGGTTCCCAAAGTAGGGGTGGGGTCTCCCAAGGCGGCACACATCTAGCAAATTTCTCTTTATTGTCTCATGGTTTGTAATTGTATTTCTTTTGTTTACGGAGACTCAGTTTTGTAGGATTGACAGCGTTAACTTGGCAGAAACTGATCGTACGATGAGTCAGAGTCTGCGGAGGTTTCCTCACGAGGACGTCGATTGTTTGTGCTCCCTGAATCAGTGCAGTGACGTCATCTCCTCCATGTGTGCAGATTAAATGTGTCTATTCCTGATGGCTCTCTGGTGGCCGTGGTGGGACACGTGGGGTCGGGAAAGTCCTCGTTACTGTCGGCACTGCTGGGAGAGATGGACAAAATAGAAGGAAGTGTAGCCGTGAAGGAACACACACACAACCACACACACACACACACCCTGCGCTGGACCTCCTCCTCCTCCCGATCGTCACCACCCACTCTGTTTCCCTGCAGGGGCTGGTGGCCTACGTTCCGCAGCAGGCGTGGATCCAGAACTCCACTCTGAGAGAAAACATCGTGTTTGGACATGAGGTGAAAGAAAACTGGTACCAGCAGATCCTGGAGGCCTGTGCCCTCCAGCCTGACCTGGAGATCCTTCCTGCTGGAGACGAGACGGAGATTGGAGAGAAGGTGTGGAACTGGGATGGTTTAATTTTTTTTTCTTTGAATCTCTCATAAAGTACTTAATATTTGAGGGCAGGTTCTACCAAATATTCGTCAACATTTGTGATGTCCGGGTAGGTAAAAGGTTGCGTAGATTTACTGCATTCCTTTGACGTACGGATGTCGCAGTCATTTTATCTGTTTTTCCCAGGGTTCATTTAACTGTCGGAATCTGGGAAAATGATTAGGCTGTCGATCTGTTAAGGTTTTTTAATCTGATTTGATACTTCTCACATACTTAAATTAAATAAATCTTTTGCTACTTTACATTTACTCTTGTATAAACTAAATGTTTATACTTGTATTTTTGATTACACCTTATTCTGTCTTATTTTGGTATTTTATCTGAATTCTTTTCCCCAACTGTCACAGTGATTTTAGAAAAATAAATTAAAACAACACTCGTCTGAGTGAACGTCTCTGCTCTGTCCAGGGAGTGAACCTGTCTGGAGGTCAGAAGCAGAGGGTGAGCTTGGCCAGAGCGGTGTACTGTGACCGGGCCGTGTACCTGCTGGACGACCCCCTGTCTGCCGTGGACGCTCACGTGGGGAAACACATCTTTGAACAAGTGATTGGTCCACAGGGTCTGCTGAAGGACAAGGTCGGTGTCCCGGCATAGTCTTGGTTTGTGTTTGTCTTCTTAGGTCTCAGACTGACTCTGACTCTGTGCAGACCCGTGTGCTGGTGACCCACGGCCTGAGCTACCTGCCCCAGGTGGACCTGATCCTGGTGTTGGTGGAGGGAGAGATCACAGAGATGGGCTCCTATCAGCAGCTCATGGACAGAGATGGCGCCTTCGCCGAGTTCCAGCGCACGTATGCCGCTGTGGACAACACGCACACCAGCGGTGAGACAACACGTTCACGTCGACTGTGTCTGAGCTGAAACGTTGTAGTGGTTCAGTGGTGAAGTGTAGTTCACTGTTGTATCTCACTTTGATTAGAGTCTTTGCCAAAGAGTGAAACCAAAGGAAAAGAAAACGGGGAAGTGACCGGTGTTGATGGGTGAGTAGAAGAAGAAAAAAAATCCTGAACTCCTAAAGAAAGATTTAAAGAAGGAAGAATGAAAGAAAGAAAACTGTTCTGTCTGTTTGTAAACAGCGCCGCAGATGTGACACAAAAGTCACCGCCGCTGCAGGAAGACAAGGAGCTGAACAAGAACTCCAAGAACCCTGAGCTGGGCAAGCTGACGGAGGCTGACAAGGCCTCCACCGGTCAGGTGGGTGGAGCTGAACTCCTACCTCAGAGTGACCTCAGAGTGACCTCAGCACCACAGTAGAATGCCGTTATATTCACCCTCTGCATGTTTCTGGTAGAAGAAGAGTTTTTTTCTCCAGACTTCTTGAAGTCGTAGTCACAGACCACACCCTCTCCCCCTTTACTCCCCCTTTACTCCCCCCTTCACACAGGTCAAACTCTCCGTGTTCTGGGCCTATATAAAGGCCATCGGCTCCTTCCTCACCTTCTTCAGTTTCCTGCTCTTCCTCACCCATCACTCCCTCTCCCTCTTCTCCAACTACTGGCTGAGCTTCTGGACCGACGACCCGGTGATCAACGGCACTCAGCCGTACAGACAGAGGAGACTCCTGGTGTATGGGGCCCTGGGCGTGTCCCAAGGTGAGGAGGGGCTCATTATTATTTGGTAAAAAAAAAAAAGGCTTTCTTTGCG
>NC_024323.1:13800409-13819423 GCF_000523025.1 Cynoglossus semilaevis
CCTCCTCCTCCCGATCGTCACCACCCACTCTGTTTCCCTGCAGGGGCTGGTGGCCTACGTTCCGCAGCAGGCGTGGATCCAGAACTCCACTCTGAGAGAAAACATCGTGTTTGGACATGAGGTGAAAGAAAACTGGTACCAGCAGATCCTGGAGGCCTGTGCCCTCCAGCCTGACCTGGAGATCCTTCCTGCTGGAGACGAGACGGAGATTGGAGAGAAGGTGTGGAACTGGGATGGTTTAATTTTTTTTTCTTTGAATCTCTCATAAAGTACTTAATATTTGAGGGCAGGTTCTACCAAATATTCGTCAACATTTGTGATGTCCGGGTAGGTAAAAGGTTGCGTAGATTTACTGCATTCCTTTGACGTACGGATGTCGCAGTCATTTTATCTGTTTTTCCCAGGGTTCATTTAACTGTCGGAATCTGGGAAAATGATTAGGCTGTCGATCTGTTAAGGTTTTTTAATCTGATTTGATACTTCTCACATACTTAAATTAAATAAATCTTTTGCTACTTTACATTTACTCTTGTATAAACTAAATGTTTATACTTGTATTTTTGATTACACCTTATTCTGTCTTATTTTGGTATTTTATCTGAATTCTTTTCCCCAACTGTCACAGTGATTTTAGAAAAATAAATTAAAACAACACTCGTCTGAGTGAACGTCTCTGCTCTGTCCAGGGAGTGAACCTGTCTGGAGGTCAGAAGCAGAGGGTGAGCTTGGCCAGAGCGGTGTACTGTGACCGGGCCGTGTACCTGCTGGACGACCCCCTGTCTGCCGTGGACGCTCACGTGGGGAAACACATCTTTGAACAAGTGATTGGTCCACAGGGTCTGCTGAAGGACAAGGTCGGTGTCCCGGCAGAGTCTTGGTTTGTGTTTGTCTTCTTAGGTCTCAGACTGACTCTGACTCTGTGCAGACCCGTGTGCTGGTGACCCACGGCCTGAGCTACCTGCCCCAGGTGGACCTGATCCTGGTGTTGGTGGAGGGAGAGATCACAGAGATGGGCTCCTATCAGCAGCTCATGGACAGAGATGGCGCCTTCGCCGAGTTCCAGCGCACGTATGCCGCTGTGGACAACACGCACACCAGCGGTGAGACAACACGTTCACGTCGACTGTGTCTGAGCTGAAACGTTGTAGTGGTTCAGTGGTGAAGTGTAGTTCACTGTTGTATCTCACTTTGATTAGAGTCTTTGCCAAAGAGTGAAACCAAAGGAAAAGAAAACGGGGAAGTGACCGGTGTTGATGGGTGAGTAGAAGAAGAAAAAAAATCCTGAACTCCTAAAGAAAGATTTAAAGAAGGAAGAATGAAAGAAAGAAAACTGTTCTGTCTGTTTGTAAACAGCGCCGCAGATGTGACACAAAAGTCACCGCCGCTGCAGGAAGACAAGGAGCTGAACAAGAACTCCAAGAACCCTGAGCTGGGCAAGCTGACGGAGGCTGACAAGGCCTCCACCGGTCAGGTGGGTGGAGCCTGACTGTGACCTCAGAGTGACCTCAGAGTGACCTCAGCACCACAGTAGAATGCCGTTATATTCACCCTCTGCATGTTTCTGGTAGAAGAGGAGTTTTTTTCTCCAGACTTCTTGAAGTCGTAGTCACAGACCACACCCTCTCCCCCTTTACTCCCCCTTTACTCCCCCCTTCACACAGGTCAAACTCTCCGTGTTCTGGGCCTATATAAAGGCCATCGGCTCCTTCCTCACCTTCTTCAGTTTCCTGCTCTTCCTCACCCATCACTCCCTCTCCCTCTTCTCCAACTACTGGCTGAGCTTCTGGACCGACGACCCGGTGATCAACGGCACTCAGCCGTACAGACAGAGGAGACTCCTGGTGTATGGGGCCCTGGGCGTGTCCCAAGGTGAGGAGGGGCTCATTATTATTTGGTAAAAAAAAAAAAGTCTTTCTTTGCGTCACTGACCTCTGCCCTCTGTGGCAGGTGTGGCCGTCTTCGGTTACTCCCTGGCCATGTCCATCGGGGGGATCCTGGCGTCGCGTTTCCTTCACCAGTCCCTGCTGTTTGACATCCTGCGTTCACCCATGTCCTTCTTCGAGCGGACGCCCAGTGGCAACCTGGTCAACCGCTTTTCCAAGGAGATGGACACCATTGACTCGATGATCCCCAACATAATCAAGATGTTCATGGGTTCGATGTTCAACGTGATGAGCGCTTGTATCGTCATCCTCATCGCCACACCACTGGTGGCCATCTTCATTCCCTTCCTGGGCCTGCTCTACTTCTTCGTGCAGGTTGGTGGAACATCCTCTCAGGAGGTCCAGGAAGCGCATTCAGGAAGCGACCTTTGACCTGTGGTCTCTGCTCTGTGTTTGTCCAGAGGTTTTACGTGTCGTCCTCTCGTCAACTGAAGCGTCTGGAGTCGGTCAGCCGCTCGCCCATCTACTCTCACTTCAATGAAACGCTGTTGGGCACCTCCGTGATCCGAGCCTTCGGAGAACAGAAGCGCTTCATCTCTGAGAGTGACCACAGGGTGGACCACAATCACCAGGCGCACTACCCCAGCATTGCAGCCAACAGGTCAGGGCTCTGCTCGGTTAAGGGGGGTGCAGTTGTGGGTTCGAGTTCAGACTTGATATTTTATATGCCCCTTTCCCGAGGGAGACTGTTTAAGTGTGGTTACAAGTCACCAGCAGGGGGCGCCTACGACGTTGAGAGTGTGTCAGAAAAACCTTCAAAAAAAAAATCACCCACCTTTTAAAGGCAGGATAAAACATTGGTCTAACAAATGAAACCTTGTCTCTGACTCTGCCGTTGACGTCATTTCTAAATCACTCTGTGATCAAACGTGTCTTTTTAGGTGGCTGGCAATTCGTCTGGAGTTTGTAGGAAACTGCATCGTGTCAGCGGCCGCTCTGTTTGCTGTCGTAGCCAGAGACAGTCTGAGTCCTGGCCTCGTGGGTCTGTCCATCTCCTACGCCCTTCAGGTAAACACTGACCACAACTGACCACCAAATGTCCACAGAGTTTAAATAAACTTATAATAATAATTTTAAAAAAATTAAATAATAATACTACTGCTGATAATAATAATAATAATTTTTAAAAATAATAAAAAATAATAGTAGTTATTATTATTATGTTATTGTTATCATTATAATGCAGTGCTGGGCAACAATAATGAACCAATTCTCTTTACCGCTGCCAGTGTGTTTGTAAAGTGACGTGACTGAACTTTTTCTTCTCCGCTCCACTCCACTGTTCCAGCTGACTGCTTCTCTGAACTGGCTGGTGAGGATGTCCTCAGACGTGGAGACCAACATCGTGGCCGTGGAGAAGGTCAGGGAGTACCATGACACGGAGAAGGAGGTGAAGACCAACGACTCTTCTGTGGAACCACACCTGAGTAGAGATTAAAAAAAAAACAAGGACTTGTTTCTGGAATAACTCCTTTGTCTGACTTATAGGCAGAGTGGAAACATGACTCCTCTGTGCTGCCCCCTGGCTGGCCCACTGAGGGCTGCATAGAGGTCAGAGGGTACGGCCTACGTTACCACCAAGATCTGGACTTGGCCATCCGTAACATCAACATCAGAGTTGATGCAGGAGAGAAGGTTTGTTTGTTTGTTTGTTTGTTTGTTTTTTTCATCTGTCCACTGGAGGCAGTAGTGAGCATTTTCAATAGGAATTCTAGAAAACATTAAACGTTTTTTTTCTTCAATTAGTGCATTCATATATGACTCCTCTCTGTAGGTGGGAATTGTGGGGAGAACGGGAGCAGGAAAATCCTCCCTCACTCTCGGCCTGTTCCGGATCATCGAGGGAGCTGAAGGCCACATCTTCATTGATGGGCTGGACATCGCTCAGCTGGGCCTCCATGACCTCAGGTCCAGAATCACCATCATCCCACAGGTCAGTGAAGAGAGATGAAAATTGATCAGATAACAGATTATTTTGTTTTGCCGTTAGCAAGATGAAAGATTAATCTGCTTGACATAAAAAAAAGTGGGAACCCTGAACAGGACACAGAGGTGACTCACCTGCCCTGACCCCTGACCTCTGACCTAGGTACCACTAATGAGCCTCTCCCCCTGTGTTAGGACCCGGTGCTGTTCTCTGGCTCTCTGAGGATGAACCTGGATCCTTTTGACAGCTACACTGATGACGACGTGTGGCAGGCTCTGGAGTTCTCTCACCTGAAGAACTTTGTGTCGGGTCTGCCCAACAAACTGGCCCACGAGTGCAGTGAGGGAGGAGAGAACCTTAGGTAGGACTCCTGCTGCTGCATCAGCTGATCGGTGATATTTAATTAACATTTAAGTGTAAAAAAAAAAAGAGGGTTGAAAAAAGGACTTCAGATGAGAAGAGGTCTTAGATTTGCACTAATGTCCACTAGGGGGCTTTATCATTTAAAACCATTTGTTGTTTTTGACTGCTCCTCTGTTCTTGCTGTGCAGTGTGGGTCAGCGTCAGCTGGTGTGTCTGGCCAGAGCTCTGCTCAGAAAGACCAAGGTCTTGGTTTTAGACGAGGCCACGGCAGCAGTCGACATGGAGACGGACAATTTGATCCAGTCCACCATCCGCTCTCAGTTTACGGACTGCACTGTCCTGACCATAGCTCATCGCCTGAACACCATCATGGACTACAACAGGTACCATACAGCACAACACACACACACATACCTGAATTTATATATTATGAGTGTAAGTCAGAAAGTCCTCAGACAGATGTCTTGATTTCTGCAGATGTCTAATGTTGACTGACTAAAACCAGTCTCTGTGTCTCCTACAACTTTTTGTAGCAGTTTTATCATCGTACCTGTGCACAGTGTTGAGCTGTGTTTCCTTGGATTTGTTCAGATTTTCATTTAACCCTGTGTAGCAGTTTTATCATCGTACCTGTGCCCATCATACCTTTAACCCTCAAAAATGATGATGGTCTGTTCCTCTCTAACAAGAATAAATCTGAATGCTTCTCTGCCCTCCAGGGTCCTGGTGTTGGACAAGGGAGAGATGGTGGAGTTTGACTCCCCCTCCAATCTCATCAGTCGGAGAGGAGCCTTTTTCCAGATGGCCTTAGATGCTGGTCTGGTCTGAGACTCAGAGTGTGTGTGTCACGTGGCCACCAGTTTCTGGTGTGACTTGGAAGAGGAGGAACAACGTGAATCATTGTTTAAGGCTGTGAGTGACAACAGCTACTGCCAAGACCAGCAGGTTTTTTTTTGTTTGTTTTTGTTTTCAAACACCCTGGGTCCATTCACCCTGAACTACAGATGTTGGTGATTTACTCTCCATATTTCTCTCAGTCTGATTAGAGATGTAGAGGACGGTCTTTTTTCTAGTACAGCAGTGTCACCAGAGGCTTTGTAGCCGTGGAAACCAGCAGTGATGATTTGTTTTTGCGAGTCGTCATCCATCAAAAATCCTTTACATTTTACGTTTATGTTTGGAGTGAGTGCACGTCTCTCTGTTCCGCACCACGGCTTCTTTTTTATAGTTTACATAGACTGGACCGGACACGACTCCCATTTGTTTTTAAACAATCTCTACAGCTGGGCGATCCTGGTCACATGACGTTGGCGTCATGGAGTTCTCACTTCACGAGTGCAAAAGTTAAATGTCTTTTTGATATTTGAAGCAGGTCAGATTTTGTTTTCCTTTCGCTGACCCCTCTCCATGTCAGAGGTACTTCACTCGTATTGCTCTGCTTAACTCGAGTACACCGTGTTCTGTTAGTACCTGTTGTTTCCACAACGTTACTGTCGGTGCATAGGAAAGCAATTCAAGGTCACTTTCGAGGTCACTTTACGGCGTTGTTCTGCTGCTGTTGAGAAGTTTTCTTCTTTCAGCACCTTTTAATTTGTTTTGTATGTACTGTTGCTTTTCTGTGTAGCTGAATGTCCTCTTATTTATACAAATTAAATGTGTTATTTTAAATATGTTGTTCAGACTGTTACAAAACAAAAAATACCCGCACTCTCTGTAAAGCCTTGAATGTGTGGAGATGAACAAATAACAGTTTATTTCTCCAGCAATTCCGAGGTACAGCAAAGAATCTAATCTAAGCTAAAGAATCTAAGCTGCTGTGGGCCAGTGATCCTTGGTGAAGAAATTGTAGTTTAAGGAATTTAGTTACAAACCTCTTGTTGCTTTCTGACTATTTTTTTTATTGCAATGTACACACAGGGACACAATATCTGCAACCCAAATCTGTCAACTCTGTTTCTGTCTGAAATGGTAATGACGGCTCCTACCAATCAAATGTATTTGCTTTAAAAAAAAAAAATATGTGAAATTAAAAATAGTTCATATTTATGACTCCAAAATGAACATATGTTTTATAAATACTGCTTTGTTCTGTAGATTGAAATTTGAAATAAAGGCACATATTGAAAATATGAAATTGTGGTTTTTTGTTTGTTTTTTTTACTGTAACTGCTGTGGAGTTTTTAAAGTTTTCAATAAACGTATGTGAAAATTTCAGTGTTTCTCTGTTTTCTGTCCAATTTCTGTCTTCTGATTAGGGTTAAGGGTATTTTACCTAGAAACCTAAATACATCGCTGTCGTCAGGAATCGTATCAAGATATTTTTATTATTGAAATAAAAAAAAATGTTTCAAAGATAATCGTTTGTGTTGGCTACGGTAGTCCCATTTGTAGGCGGTAGGATGCAACATTACCAAACGGAACATAGCGGCAGTGCAGGCAAGGAAGTACGTCACTCCTGCGGCACGCTTTAGGACTACGTATCCCAGAGTTCCTTGTTGTCCGCCGGTCCGGTCTAAGGAAAAAAAAAAGATGGCGGCCGTTGATTGACTGGTGCCGCTGCTACTGCGCCTTCAAACGTCTGTAAAGTCCTCAAAAGCGGGTCAAGGCGCCCGGTTAATGTGTCACATCGAGGCAGCAGCAAACAGGAGACGAAGGCAGCGATTCCAGACTGGCAGAAGGTTTTAAGGTATGTGTTTAATGCGCGGTTCCTCCTGCTGCTTTTTGCTGCCCAGCACACTAGCAGCTAGCTGGCTAACTAGGAGACATATCTTTACACTGTGTGCATAGTCGTTAGTAGATTCATGGGGTCTTGAGTTTAGTGATGTAATAAAGTAAAATAACAGGGCTTTTGTAGTGAGTTGGCGAGTAGTGTTGAGTCGGAGAGTCAGAGGCTAAAAGGCGTTAAAGCAAATCACAGACAAGCTGAGATTGAGTTCCAACAACAACAACAATAACAATAACAACAGCTCCCGTTTCCTCCTGAATCCTTTCACCAGTGTTCAGAGGAGACGCCGGTGTCAGAATAACTGTGTCCTGTGTGTTAACAATGCTGTACACAGTCCACAGACACCAGACACCCAAACATGTCATGTGATACAATAACACAGGTTTCATCACATTTTAATGCACGACGAGGATTAAAAACATTTAAGTGGTTGGATGAGGTCAGTTGTGTTTTAAAGAAATTAGTTTATTTATTTAAAAAAATACTCATTTAATCTCCAGATGCCTTGAATTCTTGGGTACTAATTCTTTTGCTGCCATGTCAGTTATGTTTGATAGAAGACAGGTGGTTTATGCCATCACATCACAAAGACATTTGAACCATTTTGAGATACGATTCTTGGTGTGACTGTGATCGTAACATTAATTTGTCCTGTTCTTTCTGCTAGGTCCATTCCTGGATTGCTTCCAAACACCACCGTTTGGATATTTTATCACCAGTTCATCTGGCTCATGGACTTGAGTTCATTACTGGGCTCACTCACTCCTCTTCCTCGCATCAGTGTCAGTGTCAGGAGCCCTCACCCCCCGAACTTCACCCTGTACAGATTTGATGTCACGCCTGTCTGTTCTTCCTCTTTATGAGTCACTTCCTTAACCAGGGTGTCCTTCACCTTTCTCCACCCACAAGTGCGATCTCGGAACATTAGCACGCAGCATCACCTTTGATTTTTTCTCTTCTGCTCCAGTGAAGCAACTGGGAGTTGTGAGAAAAAGGGCGAGGAAGGGGAGATGTATGATCCGTTTCATCCTACTGGCGGAGACAAGGAGATAAAGATGGAGGTGGAGCAGGATGAAGGAGAGAAATACGACCCCTTTGACCCAACTGGTTCCCCTGCATCGGAAATTGATGACGAGGCTGATGTACCGAGTGGGATGAAGAAAGAGCCTGAGAGGAGGGATGAAGAGGAAGATCCTCCAGATTCTACTGACACTTTGAATGATCTGCCAAACCCTTGTCTAGTGACACAGCTACCTCTAGTGAGGAGAGTGGGCTGCAGAAGCACCAAGAGCAGAGAAAAGAGGGACAGTGCTGACTCTGACCACTCAGAGATAGAGGAAGGAGAGATAGTTGGTGCTGCTGACAGGGATGCTAACATTAAGAGAACTGCTGCGGAGTCTCTCACCCTGGGTTCTCCCACTGTCTCCTTTTTTGGATCAAAACCTGAACGTATCCTCCGTGTGCTGGATGGAGATGGCTTTGTGTCCGTGTGTGCAGAGGGTAGCTGGGATGTGAATCAAGATGACGATGAACCTGTGGTCGGAGTGGAAGACCTAAGACGGAAGCTGGTCAGCAAGCGAAAGGAAAGGTACCTTTCCTTCCCTGCGTCTTCCTCACTCTCTCCACAGCAGCCGCCACCTCCTACACATCCACCTGCATCTACGACTTCTTCTCCTCTCAGACCTACTGTAGAAAAAGACGTCCAGGACCACAAATCCAAAGGTTCCAAGGAACGAGACAAACAAAAAGGTAAAGACAAGAAGGCAGGGGAAAGGGAGGAGAGGAGAAAAAAGAGGAAAAAGGAGAAGGAGGGAGGCCATGAGAAGAGAATAGAAAAGGAGAAAGGGCACACCACAGAGAAGCAGGACAAGCAAAGGAGCAGGAGCAGCAGCCAGAAGAGGAAGAAAAGACGACACAGTAGTCCAGATGTGTCACGCACGCTCAACTCTTCAGTCAGAGGAACGCACACAAGACGCTCATTTTCAAGTCTATCCGAAGAACAGCATCGGGATAAAGACAGAGAGAGAGGAAGGGAGAAGGAAAGGGAAAAAGAGAGGGAGAGAGAAAGAGAGAGGGAGAGGGAACAGAGTCATGGCCATAAAAGAGATGATAGAGATCGAGCTTCTAGCTCCAAGAAGGAGAGGGAAAGAAAGGAAAAACACCATTCAAGCAGCAGAGAAAGACACATTTCAAAGAGATCCAAAAGAAGCAAGGAAAAAAGGGAATGTGATCGAGATCGGCACCATGACAGAGACTGGAGACGAGATGGGCGTCCTGTTGTCCCACCTTCTATTCAGGATCTCAATGGCTCTGACCTTTTTGCCATAAAGCGAACCATTACAGTCACCACCACCACAACCACCACCACTGTTCCTGGCTCCCCAAGACTTGCCCCAAACTCGCCCTGTCGGCCCTCACAGGACTCTGACAAACCGTACAAAAGAAAGAAGAAGAGAAAGTGGCACTCGGAGGAAAACAGGAGAGTTAGCCGAAGTAAGTCACGCTCACCACCGTTGTTTCACAGCTATGAGTCGGATCGCTATTCAGACAAATTAGAAATTGACATGTTGTCCTTGGATGGCGAGGCTTTAGACTCAGATTACCCATCTTTGGAGGACACGCCCCCTGCACCTCCCCCTCCAGAGCCACCTGCTCCTAGCCCAAAATCCAAAACAGTCACAAAGCCAGGTAGACACCACCCAAAAAAGAAGTCCCGCACAGTGAAGAAAGTCAGCCAGGCTGAGTCACATTCATCTTCCAACAGGACCAAAAATAAATGTCTCTCCTCACTGATGGTGACTTCAGAACCTTCCTCAGTCTCGTCAGGTCTCTCCTCCGTAAAGCGAGCCAAGAAAGTGGGAAAGGACAAAGTCCCAGATAAAACCAGTAGAAAGGATCCGAGCCGCTCTAACAAAACCAAGAAAGAAGGTGGGAGCGGGCGGAAAGGAAAGCTCCAGTCCAAGGTGTCTGTGCTGGTACGTGAGGGCGTGAGCAGTACCACGGGGGCTTCAGTTGGCTCGGGAAAACTTGGCATGGATCTTCTGGGGTCAGGAGGTACAGGAGGAGGTCCAGGGGGCTCCGTGGTGGGGGGCTCTATTGCAGTTGTTTTTTGCAGAGACAATGAAAGTAGGTCTCCGTTCCTCAAGCCTTGCTCAGAGCCATTGTCCCTGACCGGACGTGGTAAAGATCTGTCCAGTATGGGGAAGCGGAGCAGCCTGGCTGGACCACCGTCCTCCTTAAATAGTCCTGCAGCTTTGAAATCCAAAAAAACAAAACCTAGCTCCATCACATCAACCTCCTCTTCTGCCTCCTCCCCCTCCTCATCTTTGGCAACTAAACGCCGCCGACGCCTGGCCAAGAAGACCAGGCAAAAAGCCGGAGCTTCAGGGTTACCGGTTGTAGATGGCAGCCAGACCACCGTCATGTCTGAGAGCTGGGGCGGAGCCTCCCTGGATGTTAAGTCCTCTGTCGGTGATGGCAGCAAAGTGGTCAGTCCGCACATTTGTCCAGCTGTTACTGCACCCTGTTCTTCCTCCTCTTCCTCCTCCTCCACCAGTGTTCTCCCACCCTCCTCTTCTCCGCCACACACGCCTCCACCGTCTGTGCCTCCTTCACGGGACACCAGAGATTCTTCACCAGATTCACAGACAGTGGACAGCAGCTGTAAGACTCCAGAGCCTTGTTTCCCATCTGAGGACTGTCCGTCACAGACCAGTCCCACACTCCCGATGTCCAGTCCGTCTTGTCTGTCCACCGCCCAAGGACCTGGACTCGGCTTGACCTTGTCTACATCCACAGTCAAAGCTCCTCCTCCAGACGACACTCCCAAACTCCTGGTCTCACCATCTTCCTCGTCCTCTTTGGCTGGCTGTGGTCTCTCGTCTCTTTCTCTTCCTTTGTCTTCATCAGATCCGTCCTCCTCCTCCGTGTCCTCTTCCTCTGTTCTTAAGCCTCCTCTCCCTCCACCTCCAGCAGCTCCTGTTCTTCCCTGGAGTTTGCAAACTGGCGTAGACTGCACAACGGGAGGCGTCCTGGCCTGTGAGTGTCTTCAACATGTGTTCATTAGTCTGCCACGTTTTTATTATAAATCAATGTCCAGTTGATGTCACAGTAGCCAAATAGGTGGTTTCAGATAACTATCCTAAAGAAATTAGAAACGTTATTGTCCCTTTTTTTGATTGTTTAGCCGTGAAGCAGGCACCAAAATCCAGTTTCAGTGTTACAGTGTTCTCTTGTTTTTTTGGGGGGCTCAGTGACTGCTCTACTGTTTAAAATGGAGGAGGCCAACATCACCAACAGAGCCAAGGCACAAGAGTTTATTCAAGCAACCAACCAGGTGAGTGAGTGACCGTGGCCCTAATACTGGTGGCCTTTGATATATGATAGAAATGATGCACTGCACCTTTAATTGATTTGGGTTAAATTGGGTCTGACTGTCACTCCCTGCTGTCTTTTAATGTAGATCCTCTCCCAGGCCAATCAGAGCCAGTCTCTTGAACCACCCCCCTCGGCGGCCTCCTCGTCCTCACAAATCCCAGCTCCCTCGCTGCCTCCTCCTCCTCCTCCCCCTCCAGGGCTCAGTCCAACTCAGTTCATCCTCCACAGCTCCCTCCCGTTGGTTGGCTGCACCAAAACTCCACCCTCTCACCTGCACCCGTCCATAGGTGGTGGCTGTGTGCAGACGCCACCACCGATCATACCGGTGGGGCTTTCAGGAGTGACTGGGAGCTCTGGGGACACTGGGTGGGACAGTGAGACCAAAGACCCCGACAAGGTAACAATTCATCACAAGTTAAGTCACACCAAAATAGACAATCTGTCTAATGTCTATTTTTATCTCATAGTATCTAAAAAAGCTGCACACCCAGGAGCGAGCAGTGGAGGAGGTGAAACTTGCCATCAAACCTTATTATCAACGCAAAGACATCAACAAGGACGAGTACAAAGACATCCTCAGGAAAGCAGTGCATAAGGTACAGACTCACCATCAGTGATAGAGCCTGATGGTAATTGCATATCCTCAGTGGTGTTAATGGTGATGTGTTATGTTGTCGGACCAAACAGATACTTACTGACTGACATCACTCTGTGTCTCTGATGTACAGATCTGCCACAGCCGCACTGGAGAAATAAACCCAGTTAAAGTCAGCAACCTAGTGAAATTATATGTCCAGCGTTACAAGTACTTCCGGAAACACGGACGCAAAATGGATGACGAAGAAAGGAACGACAGGGAAATGGGAGCCCTGCATTCATCTGCATGAGAGACTTTTTTACTAATTCCTCTCCCGATGAGAGACTTTTTTACTAATTCCTCTCACCTTCCTCTCACCTTCAGCTCCAGACCTGGTCTTTGCTCTGAGTTTTTTGTGTGATATTTTCTTGCTTTCCTTCATAGCCCATACCCTTTATGTGTTTATCTAATGGTTATCCCTTTTCTTGTCTCTGATCACAATGTAAATATGTCTTACTTATAAATGTATCATGTACAATGCTGAGGATGCACACTTTTATCATGGACAAGTGTGTTATCAAAAAGTCCACTACAGTGACCATGCAATAAAACACCACCTTTCTGAAAACACTGACTGGAGATACTCTAATCTGTCACCTGCATCACACACCGTATATTTATTTGCAGGGTAATTTATTTATTTATTTATTTATTTATTTTTTGCAGTAATATTTTAAGTGTGGGTGGAAATGAACATCAATCTGAAAAGTTGTTCCTATTTTTTGAACCTCTTGTTTGTTTTATTTGTACGTTGAGAAAGTTGCAGAATGGCTTCATAAAGTTATTTTTTATTTGTTTTTTTGGAAGGTTAAAGGTGGTAAAAACTTTACGTTTCAGAAGGGAAACGTGAAAGTTGGCAGGATAAGAGAGGAATTACTCTGCTCTCAGGAGATAGTTGTGGCGGTACGTGGTATTAAATGGCAAGCGCTAATGAATAAATAATTTAATATTTAGTATTGTTAAGTACATTGATAGCATACTTAAAATGATTTTACATAGTGTACCTTTAACACCGGCGTGTGACGTCTGCCACAAAGACGTTTTTAATGTGTGTACGCATGCGCACGTTACACTGCTCGTCTTTTGCGACAACACACGCTCCTATACGGCAACCCGCCATTTTATTACTGAGGAACAGAAGAAACTTGCACGCATTCAGTGGATCTGCGGCCTTTAGCTGTTGAATTGCTTTAGTGGATTCTTTTTCCTGTATTGACTGTTTTCCAACAATTAGCAGGCCTTGCTAATTGTTGACAAGCGTATAGTGTGCGCTTTCTTTTGTCCGGCTCATGGTGTGACGTTCATCAAATATTGGAGGAGAGAAGGTAAGAGTTGTAGCCGAGGCTTATTGTTAGCAAATTAGCATCTTGACTTTAGTGTGTATAGATTAAGAAGCGTGTCTAAATTAAGAAAATCGAAGTGTGAAGCTGTACTAGTCTGTTGTATTTATTACGTTAGAGTCGCCTGTTATTAAACGACACCCTCGCGTAGTTTCTGCTTCTATATAGCCACATGGCAGTAGCGGTGAAACGTTAGCTTACGAAGCTACCATCGGTTTCCGGAAGTTTCTGACTGACGTTAATAACCCGTGTCTTTTCCAGGTGAAAGATGACCCAGTTTCTCCCCCCGAACCTGTTGGCCCTTTTTGCGCCGCGGGACCCAATTCCCTTTTTGCCTCAGCTGGAAAAACTTCCCCATGAAAAACATCACAACCAGCCTTACTGTGGCATTGCGCCATTCATCAGGCACTTCGAGGTAAACAATTAATAACTTTATTTAATGAATTTGTGTATGTGTTTTAACAGATTCTTTGGTGAGTCATAAATTGTGCTATCATCTCTTTGATCAGGATCCAAGAGATGCCCCTCCACCGACACGGGCAGAGACACGGGAGGAGCGGCTTGAGAGAAAGGTAAATAAGGCGGCACACAGGCGTTGATCTTTTGGTAATTAAACTGCGTTGTGTAACATTCAACAAAAGTTCTCAAGGTGAAAAGCATTCTTCCTATATTCCAGGAGGGTGTAAACTGCGTTGTGTAACATTCAACAAATGTTCTCAAGGTGAAAAGCATTCTTCATATATTCCAGAAGGTGGTCATATGGTCATAATGTAGTTATGCAATGCTTTAAAATGTTTTCTAGGTGTAGATTGATCAACCACTTAACTGATTGTCTGTTTAGCCACCATGTGTACTGTATATTACAAGCAAGTGACATGTGCAGCCAAATTAAACTAGACCAGACCGGCTTGTAGAAAGGATCCAAATGCCTGGCTGGTTTTTAATTAACTAGCTAAACTTGCATTTGCAGAGAAGGGAGAAGATTGAAAGGAGGCAGTCAGTGCTGGAGACAGAACTCAACCTTTGTAAGTATTTTTCACCAATGCATACAATATATAATTTTCTGTATTCTTACTAATTTTCTTTTACTTTGCATTATGAAAAGGGGACCCCCATAATGACCCTAATGCACAAGGGGATGCATTCAAGACGTTGTTTGTCGCACGAGTGGTGAGTCTTCAATCTTTTCAATTCATTTGTGTGGGTCACAGAGTTGTTGGTCATGTATGATGCCTGACTCAATCTTTTCAATTCATTTGTGTGGGTATGTATGATGTCTGATGTGTGTGTTCTTCGTTGTATTCCAGAACTACGATACGACAGAGTCCAAGCTTCGACGTGAATTTGAGGTCTACGGCCCCATTAAAAGGGTATGATCAGCTGCTCTTTCTAACGTCTTAGTGTCTTGTATGTTGTGTGTTTGACACTTGCTGCTAGGAGTCTAATTCCAGGCAATGTTGTTCATTTGTTTTAGATTTACATAGTCTACAACAAGAAGACGGGGAAGCCTCGTGGTTACGCATTTATCGAGTACGAGCACGAACGAGACATGCACTGTGAGTACAACAATAGAAGGCTGAACCGTAAGCATCCTGTTTTTTGTAACATTTAAGGAGCGGTCTGTGGAGTGGAGGGCAGTTCTTTCAGGTGTGCCGTAACTGCCCTGTTCTGTATCCATGCTATTTAAGGATGAGTGTGGCCAACTGTTGACAACTTAGCCGATTTGCCTCATGAAAACTCCACGTCATGGCCTTCAGAGTTGTCTTAGCTCTTGATGCCGATGTGCCTTTTACGGTTTGCATGCAACAGTTTTTGTGGTTGTGTGTCTGTGTTTGGTGCGTGGTGGATGGCTGACGAGACGATGCTTCATTCAGTGGGGCATTACTGGTAAAGTGGAAATACCACGTTGTAGAAGTGTTGCTACTGTGACCCTGACCCTCTTTGCCTGTTAAGGCCAAACTGTCTTTTAACTGTTAGGTGTTGTAGTTCTGGGGAAGAGCAGCTCTCCTGGTTGGACTTAAATGGTAAGCACAAGGTCAGACTGGTCACTCAACACCCACCATATGTGTCAAGGACTGTTTGAAAGCCAAACCTTTTATATAAAAAAAAAATTAAATCATTTAGCTTGTTGAAGTATGTTTATGTAGTGGTCCTCAACCCTGGTCATGGTGAGACTAGAGCATCTTTAGCACAGTACTGAGATTTTATTTTACTGGGTGGGGATGCCACAGTCTTAAATAGAGAAACAACTAGGTTTGAGTGTTGACACCATTCCAGGTCATTCATGGTGATCAGCTCTTCAGGACCAGTGTTGCTGAATCACAGCGGGGGAGGGGTGAAGTGAGGGGGAATGTGGGGCTAAATAGTATATTAACTGTGTGTTGTTTTCATTGCCACTGCAGCCGCCAATCTGTGATGGCTAATGGCCAGAGCTGGCTGGCAGATGATGATGGTTATGATACATCTACACCCTACTACCACAGCTCAGTATATGGTTGGTATAATGGGTTTGTATGATGGGTAAGATTTCTTTCCACCCTCCATAAATACATAGGGCAGAACAGGAACATCAGTGCAGACCTCAAAGAGCTTTCAGTCAATGACTTAAGTTTCTCAGGCCCTGTCCATTGAACACACGCCTAATGATTCCCAAGGTTTCTGCCCTTTCTGTTAAAGCCACTGCAGTTTGCGCGCAGAGCTTTTTGGGATAAACTGGCCTTCGTTAACGTCAGCAACGTTCTTAACAGATTCTGGGGTGCTTGTCTTAGTTTGAATGCAGACCAGAGGGTCCTTGGTGTCCAAGCACTTGGGCGGTTCTCAGTCTTGGTGGATTAACATTGTTCGTTCATGACAATTGTGTCTAGAACGACGTTTCGTTTAACAGTAATACACGGCGTATGAAAATTATTCCAGGGAGTGTGGAGCAGCTGTGTTGCGTCCACTTCGATTTTTATTTTTTTTATCTTTTAGATTAAGTAGAGCTCAAATCTTTGGTTCGCATGACCTTAAAGCTACATTCTCTGAGACTGAGAAATGCTATGATCTCTAATCATTTGGGGTGGACACTTAATTGTATGGAAGTTGAATCTGTATTTATTTCTCTGCTAAGACCGTGTTCTGAGTGAATTAGCCCGTAGAAGGTTCTAGCAACAGGCCACCGTAAAAACATACGTTTTCTTTTATTCCGTTTTCTACACTTGACTTTTCAGTTAAAGGGAAATCTGAATTAATGGCTGCTTCAACTTTAAAAGAAAAGGCAGACAAGCGGAATCTTACAGAAAGATGGCGGTTATGATGTCACAACAGAGGAGTCATATTCAAACAGCTGTCTTAATTGTTAGGTAGTTCATTTAGTTTCATTCGAAAGAGGAAAAAAAACAACCAAGTATTACACACCCAGATTTCAAATTTAGTGTCAACATTAGTGAGTGTTAGGAGTCAGACGTCACTGATTTTGATTATGTTGAGGGCCACATTAGTTGACTTGTGATGAAGTAACTCCTGTAAGGAAGAATGTGCCATTTCATTTAGTTATGAATTAATCGAGGCTCAGCTTCAGGTGAAAAGGTGGGGATTTGGTAAGGCCCTGTCACTGGTTAGAATGTTGTCATCCCACATGAACAAAGGGAGTGCGGGGTGTTGGTAAGGCCCCTCGTAGAGGTGTGTTGGCAGGATGCGTACTCTGGTTTTGGATGATTTCGGTAAAGTCCCCCCAGCAGGGGCGGAGGCTGTCGTGCAACCTGTCAATGAGGGACGATGGTAAGGTGATAATAACTTGATGGTCATTTTGGTGAGACCCCCCCTTTGTGGTAAATATTTCCTCCCTGGGAGCCAGCGCTACATCAGAGCAGTGTGGTAACCAGCATGAGCTGCCTGGCTCGTTACCGTGGTCTTCAAACCGACAAGATGAACAGGGAGACTGTTGTATGCTGTGTAATCATGTGACTTTGGTAACCTGCTGGAAGATGCTTGTTGATGCAGCAGCACCTTACAGTCTGCTTACATTCTGTTCAGAGGATACTCACAATTGTTTTTTAGCTAACGACGCACACAGGAACATTGAGCAAAATTCAGTGACTGTGAAATTGCGAACCACGTTTTTTCAAATATTTAACAATGAAGAGTAGAAAAAATACTCATCACGCCTAAAATCCTGAGTAAAACACTTTTGTCTGCAAACTACTTAAGATAAAAACCAAAAAAAACTTTAAATATTTTTCATAAAACCTCAAATTTTCAGAATTTAAAATTAACTTTCTACTTTTTGTAATTGTCATTTTGTAGTCACTCTGTGACTAGTCACAGCTTAATTCGTTTTTCTCACATGAACTACAGTATATACATGGACTTCCAACTTCCTGTCAGGTGAAAGGGATGATATGAAAAAACTAAACTTTCACCTGTTCTCTCTGTTCAGTCGTTGACTTTTACAAGGGGAAAAAAGTAATTATGAAAAACTGTTACTAAATGAAAATTTGCTTGTGAGTCAAGTGTGTTAGTTTCACTGTTGTACACCTGACAGGATGGTCACATGACGTTAAATCATCAAAACGTATTTTTCGCTGTAAGTTGGGCCACGGTCGACCGACACAGTAGACATGTGCGAATATTAGAGGTTATCGGTGTTTAACATATCACTCATCGGGTGGAAGGAAGTCTACTCCAAATACCCCTCGGCATTTGCCCAGAGAGCAGCCATCTCGGCCTCACCTGCTCCTGGTCAGTATAATGATGCACCGTTTGTTTCCTAGGCCACGTTATTTCAGTCGCACTTTGATCTCACGCGTGTTTTTCTTTTCCAAATTCCTCTTCTGCAGCCGCCTACAAACATGCAGATGGAAAGAAGATCGACGGTAGGAGGGTGTTGGTGGATGTGGAGCGAGGACGCACCGTCAAAGGATGGCATCCACGCAGGCTGGGTAATGTTGTTAACAAGTTCTATTGATTCACAAAAAAATGTTGTGAAGAGAACATCAGATAATCACTACGTCCAGAGGTGTGTGTACTCTGATGGTGATGAGGGTCAATTCACTTTTATTAAATTTTATTTTCTTTAATAGGTGGAGGTCTGGGTGGTACCAGGAGAGGTGGCGCTGATGTCAACATAAAGCACTCCGGCAGAGACGATGCCTCCCGTTATGACGACCGCCCTGTGGTGGCGTAAGTAGCTCATGAGAGAAGAGGTGTAATTTGTGTTTTTGCGGCAGGTATTTTGCCTTGTATCTCACAGTTTTCTCTTTGTCCCGACGACTCACAGAGAGAGGGAGCGCGGAGAACGTGGGGAGCGCAGAGAGCGCAGCCGGGAACGTGACAGGGACAAAGACAGGGAGCGCAGGAGATCTCGATCCCGGGAACGCCGGCGTCGCACCCGCTCACGGGAGCGTGAAAGAGAACGAGAGAGACCAGCAGGCGAAGAGGGCGGCGGCGGCAACAACAACAACAACACCCCCACCACCAGGAGGAGGGAGCGGGAGAAAGAACGTGGTGGCGCAGGAGGGGGAGACAGCAGGAGGAGGGAAAGGAGCCGAGACAGGAAGAAGAGGAGCAGGAGCCGAGAGCGTAAGAGAGACAGGGACAGGGGTAAGGGGCTGGACGGCGAAGAGGCTGTTCAGGGAGATGGCCCTCACGAGGGCGGAGAGCGAATGCCGGAGGAGCATGAAGGAGAAGGAGGCGGGGGGTTGGAAGGGCGTAGGGACCGAGAC
>NC_024323.1:13822020-13834182 GCF_000523025.1 Cynoglossus semilaevis
CGTAGAGACCGAGACAAAGAAAGGGACAGGGACAGAAGACGCAGCCACAGAGACAGGGAGAGGCGCAGGGGAGACAGGGACAGAGACAGGGAGCACAAGAGAGATCGAGGGGATAGAGAGAAAGGTGAGCGCAGAGAGGATCGCCACGGATCCCTACGAGATGACGCCGTCCCCCAGGACGACCTGGGTAATGAGGACGAGGGAGAAACAACGCAACACATGGAGGAGTACGGTCAGGAAGACGGGATTCTGATGGAGCAGCAGTTGGCGCCATCTACTGATGGTTACGGCTCCAGTGAGAACGGATATAAGATGGAAGTTCCAGCAGATGAGTACTGAGCCGCTCCTTCTGTCCCTGTCTGTTTATTTCATAAATTCTTTTCTTGGCTCTTGAGTTTGTGCAGAGGCACAGAAGTCCAGCTGATCTCACGGCCTCCTCAAAACAAAACTCTAAATTTCTTCTGGTCAAAAATCACGTCCTCTATTCTAATTATCGCCCCACCCAGATCAATCACCAACTCGGTAAATCACTTAAATTGAACCTAGGTTGAAAAGCATAAAAAAAAAAAAAAAATTTGTTTTTTGCGGCTCTGTGATGAGCTCATGGTGAGCACACACACACGCAGGAGCGTTCCAACACGAGACCTGAGATGAAAACTGAAAATCAACTCGTTTAGCACATCTGTCCTGCGGCCCCTTCAGTTTTAGGTTTCTCTGGGGATTAATGAGCACTGAGCGAGACAAGGATGTAAGGTAGGTGTAGACGAGAGGCCTCGGTGTGTGTGTGTGTGTGTGCGTGCAGTTAGTCGCAGCCTCCTCAATATTGCAGCAAGCCGAGGTCAGAAGGGTTTTTTATTTAGATCTCATTTACATTATGTTAATGGTAAAAAAAATTGGAATGTGGCTCTAACAAGACAATTCGTTCGAAGACCCATCAGATGTGTGACCTTGACCTTTGAAGACCCATCTGATCTGTGACCTTGAGCGTCATCAAATGGAGCTGAGCATGTCTTTTAATCTCTTCTTGTCCGGGGCTCTAAACAATGATGCTTCTTAATGTAGTTTTTTTTTTTACCTATTGTACATGTGTACTAATTTGGGTCTGATTACTCAGTTCTGCTCAGTTTCTGTACAATTGAAGAAAAAGTAGTAATTTGAGACACTCGAGGGTTTTCTGTTGGGTTTTTTTTTTTGTTGTTGTTGTTTTTTTTGTTGTTTTTTTTTATGATGTCTGCCTCTTGTCTGTTAGAACCACAGGCTTGTTTTAATAAACATGTGACTCAAGCTTGACTCTGTTCATTATTTCTCCATGTCGCTACAATAACAAAACTACATGCAGTTTTCTGGTGCTTAGAATCGCTTAACCGAAACACCGAATTTTCCTGTTGACCCGGTTCAGTGACTGACTCAATGTGGCGACGATTCGATTCGATTCTGTTACCTTCATTTATTTAGATCCTTGTAAGAAGTAAATTCTAATATGTTTTCTCTCACGTTATTCCAGAATCAGTAGAAGACGTACAAACGACAACAACGAGCCTATTTTTCTGCTTTGGGATTGGCCAACAACACCTGCTCGTGAGACTCGATCCTTACCGGATCCCTTTTAATGAGGGACTAAGAATAATCCAGAACAGTCATCAGATGTAGTGAGTTTTTCCAGCGCTAGTTGTGCTGCGTCAGGTCGTCGCCTCCTCCTGACTCCTGCCTCTGCCTCTTCTTCCCTCCTCCTCCTCCTTCTCTCTCCTCTCCGCCTCCACATCTCGCTGACATGTTATTGTAGAGAAACATGGTAGACGCATCACTGTGAACTAACGGCTCTCTGATTTCCTCTGGAGCTCACCATGATGTCTACCTTCTACCACCCAGTTAAGGAGGCGGACATGGCGGCTATGACGGAGCCGCTGTGCCTGGAACGAGGTAGGAAATAATCCGATTCTAGACCATCGTATTCATATTTGCCATAGAATGTGACAATAATGCGGTATATGTGACAGAGTGACGACAGTGTCGTGTTTCAGTTGTGTATTGATTTATTTGACGAAGAAGTCGGATCAGCGACACGAAGGTTACAGCGTTCTTTGCGGTGATAGATTTTTAATTTTTATTTTATTTATTTTTTACCTCACGTTTAATAGTTAATGTACAGTTTTGGCTTTGGAGATAATTCGTTGCTTACTGGTTTGTTTTATGGATTAGAAGCAAAACCCGCTGATCATCCACTGTGAGGCCAGAACAGGTGACTGGGCAGGGCCGCACCTAGATTATTCAGATTAGGGGGGCATTTGAATACAGTAATTTTTTCCAAGCATGCCTCCACTAGGAGGCGCCAAAGCATTTATTGGTTGGTAACAAAAAAAGGTAAGATGTAATGTCCAAACAGACACATAGTTGAGTAAAAATTGTTTTTAAATGTAAATCAGTAAAAAAATACAACTGCAGTGATGAATGACAAAAGTGAAACTTTATTTTATCCCTGCAGCACAAAATCTGTTACATCCATTCCTGGTTTCCGAACTGAATAGTCCACAGAAGGGTTGTTGCTGCCACACTTCTGCACACTTGAACCTAGCCAACATCATGAGAATGAATTGACGGATTACTTCCATGTACAATTGAAAAGGAAATTGACTCAGAAACATCATGACGTGAGGTTTAATTTGCCAATCCGTCCTTGTGTTCCGTGAACCCCAGATGTGTGCAGAGTGATCGAGCTGCTGGACCGTCTGCAGCGCAGTGGGGAACTTCCTCCACCTAAGCTTCAGGCATTGCAGAGAGTCCTGCAGAGCAAGTTCTGTGCCGCCATCAGAGAGGTGAGAGTTAACTTCACACAGTTGGTGTTGACGTCACGTTTTCTTCTCTATGTGTAGTGACAGTTTGAGCCACACATTTGCTCCTGTTTATCTTAAAACACTGACTCCTCCCGTTTAAAGGTTGTTTTTATTCTTCCTCTTCTTACCTGTGATCTGCCCTCTTTACCCCCAGGTGTATGAGCAGCTCTATGACACTCTGGACATCGTTGGAGGACCAGAGGTGCGAGCACAGGCCACCGCCAAGGTACTGCTAATGAAGAAGATTAGCATTTAAGGCTAATAGTTTTCTCAGAATGCAGAATGTTAAAAAAATCAGAAAGAAGAAGATTAGCATTTAAGGCTAATAGGTTGTTCAGAATGCAGAATATTCTGCAGGAATAATGTATCTGAAATGTTCTTGTTTTTTTTTGTTTATTTTTAACTTTTTTTTTACTTTACTACTATACTGCTATATATTTTTTTTCTTAATCTTTCTAATTTTGCTAATCTGTTGGTCCATCTGACTAGGCCACAGTGGCAGCATTTGCAGCCAGTGAGGGACATGCTCACCCCAGAGTGGTGGAGCTCCCCAAGACAGATGAGGGGCTGGGCTTTAATATCATGGGAGGCAAAGAGCAGAACTCCCCCATCTATATCTCCAGAGTGATCCCTGGTGGAGTGGCCGATCGTCAAGGAGGGTTAAAGAGAGGCGACCAGCTGCTGTCTGTCAATGGAGTGGTAGGTTTACGCCCCCCTAGTGGTGGAATCCTGTCAAATATAGCAACATTGCTTTTAGGTTGTAAATGTTTTGTGTTTTTGCTGCAGAGTGTTGAGGGCGAGCACCACGAAAAGGCTGTAGAGCTGCTGAAAGCCGCCCAGGGTTCGGTCAAACTGGTGGTCCGTTACACCCCCAAAGTCCTGGAGGAAATGGAAGCGCGCTTCGAGAAGATGAGAAGCGCCCGCAGGCGACAGCAGCACGCCAGCTACTCGTGAGACAACTCGTTAGTCCCTGCACGAACTGCAGCTGAGTGTGTCTGACCTTTGACCCCTTAGACAGAGTCCCAATAGAAACTGCAGGGTCTGTGGAGCCCCTACCAAAGCACTAGCACTAGTCCTTATATGACTATTTGTTCTATTTCTATGTTGTGTGACTCTCTACCTTTGATGACAGCACAGATCAGTTCACATCTATTTTCTCCACATCTGATGAATTCGGCCAAACAGTCAAACCTACACCTCTGTGTCCTCTCTCAGTCAGTTGATCTCTCTGTCTGTCTCCCCACCACAGATCTCTGGAGTCCCGGGGCTGAGTTAACACGGCGCCTCCTTCGCCTCCTGCTACAACCTCCTGCCTCTGCTGTTCCTGTGGGAGGAAAGACTGTTGAGAAGAAGCAAAGAACCAAAACAGCCTACTGTCACCTGAACTGCTTCACGAATCCAACGCTGCGGTTCAACATTTTCTTCCCACCCTCAATGTTGTGTAAGTTTGTTGTCAGATCACAGCCAATCTGCCTCCCCCTACTGTAATATACACATCGCATCTGTCTGTTTGTGGCTCAACTCATGGCTCTTGTGTTCATGTCCTGAGTTTGTTACACTATGACCCTTCTCATGTGCTGTAGTTCGTATCTTCAGTGTCAGGCACATGTCAGAGGAGGAGGCAGGAAGTCAGACATTCTTCATCTGCATTAGTGGCATTATGAAGAAGTACAGTGAAATTGTGACTGTCGGTTGTCCTGTTGGAAAGATGTGGGTTTTATTTTAGAGGTAGATGGATTAGTCTCTCTGACGATGAATCAGTGAAACCCTTTTACAGTAGTTACTGATCAGTCATCGATGTGAGTTCACACTATTTTGTTGTCACATATTTAATAAATGCTGCTAACACTGGGATTTGTTTTCTTTTTTTTTCATTCATGGCCTCTGTGACAAAGTTTAGTTTTTTTAAACACTTCTTTTATAAATTATTTATCTTTTAATTTGTTTGTTTTAAATACAGATATATGAGTGCACCTCAGTGCAGACACAGACGGCAGACTGAAGAGACAGGCCATGAATTGTGTTCAATAAATGTTTGAGGTCAAACATTGTGTCTTGTTTTTATGTACATGTTTTACAATAAAGAAGATTTGATGTTTAGAATCAGAATGACTTTTTTTAATGCCCAAAAGAACAGTGTTGTAATTGTATACACTCTGGAGGTGTTCATATTCCCTCAGTCCTAATACGAAGATTATCAGGACCAGGTCAACCAGAAGAGGGCAGCAGATGTCTTCCAGATATCTAGTCACACTATAATGAGAAAGCCGAAGAAGAGTTAGCATGTTTGAGAGGTATTTTCGAAAAGTACATCGTACCGTACGTTTTTGTTTTAACTCGGAGGAAAAGGGGAGCTGTGGGTTGTTTCTCATTGACACTGATGGACTTCAGCGGGAGATTTTGTCACGTAAGTCTGGAGTAGTGACGTATTTGAAATATATTCACATTGAATATGAGCGAAGAACCTTTAGCTCCAGGTTAGCCGAGTGTTTCTGTTGAAACGGTCACTTTTCGCTTTAATTAAGTCATATTTTGGCAGTAAAAAGCTATGGGGTTATAACAGACTACATTTCATGTCTTTGGTTTTTTTTCATCTGCTGAGTGAACGTCAGAAAGGTTAACAACAACAACAACAACGATAAGTTAGCAACAGGCGTCACATAGATTCTGTAGGTGGACATCTTCCTCCCGCCCTCTTGTTTGGGCGACGCCATTTTCCCCAGTGTGGCCTCAATAGGTTTAATATAACTAAATATAAAATTTAGAGCAAAGAAAAATCTATATAACATAAGTCACAACCCTTTTTTTCTTTATTTTGTCTGTTTTATTTTGTGGGTGTGCTGGAATTCTGAATTTACTTTCAAAGGAAATAGAACAAATATTAATTACTTTAAAAATATTTAGTAAAACAAATATCCAAATGTCTTTTATATCTCGCCTAAAATCTCTTCTCTTTTTCTTTTGTATGTTCCTTTAATAAAGTTTTTTTCTAATGAATAAATATTCATAAATACTTTTAATTTGTTAAATGTTTAGTTTGTATTTTCCGGGTTTAATAGTAGTAGTGGTGTTGTGTCCTTAAACGTCAGATTTCATCATTAAAGACACATTTTTTATTTTTGTCTCTGTCTGATTACCTGATCAGGATGAGAAGTTCCACCTCCGCCCTCTCTCCTCCTCACTCTCCTCCACCAGCCCCTCTACCACTGGCGTCCTCCTCCTCTGTTACTGGATGTCCAGAACTTGACCTGTCTGTCAATGTCACTCCAACTCCCAAGACTGAGCCCTCAAAGCAGAACCGCCCCTTGGATGGACACACTAAAGGACAGAAGGTTAAAAGTTTTAAATAAATTAGCGGTGATTGGAGAAAAACATGAGGAAATGTAACTGAAGTATCAGCAGTTTTTAGTCAATGATAAATAAAATGTATAAGAAAGTGTCAGAGACTGTAATTCATGATGTAAACATTTATCTTTTGTTTATTTATTTATTTTTTTCACTTCTAAAATTTTTGTCCTCTCTAAGGTTTCTTTCAAAGAGCCGCTGGTCTGCACATTAACACTGGAGCCTCATGGCACTTTCGTCAAAAAAGCCCAACGTCAGCAGCCAATCAGAGGTCAGTGAGGTTGAGAGTCTGTAGTAAACATTGATTTACAGTATTTTTTTAACAAAACAAATTATTTTAAGAAACTATAAATGAAACCAATTATAAAAATGAGTTTTGAGTAATAAGAATCTGACCATATTTATTTCACCCTGGATGTTTTAACAATGTTGTGCCTCCTGTGTTTGCTCTTAGCTGATGCCTCCAAACACATCGTGGAATTTCCTGTTGCAGAATCAAATCCAGGTGCTGGTTGTCTGGAGACAGTGGGATTAAATTCCACCCTGGCTCTGAAGGCGGAGCTTCAGTCGCTGCAGGTGGGTGCTATTCATTTTCATCGCTCTGACACACAGACAACAGGAGGCTGATCAGCAGTAACATTATTTCTGTTGTCCAACAGAGTGAGGGGTTTAATTCCCAGAAGGCTGTACAAGAGACACTGCGTAAATCAGAGAGGACAAAGAATCTGATCAACACAAAGGCTACAGACGGTAACGAACGCACACACGTATAAAACTTCAAGCATCTATGTATAAATGACATGCTCGATGTTATTTTTGCAACCTTGCTTACTGAGTCCCCCTCATTAGCCGCTCTGTATTCCTTGCATGACATTACTGCCACCTGCTGGGGGCTTTTTACACTGGTAAATATTATCTCTTCAAGGCGTCTTGTTTAGTTGGAAAAACAGGGAAAAATTAGATAATACAAAGTAAGGGAATCCAGAATCCATGTAGTTGACACACTGGTTTATTCACAAGACACGCTTGCGGTGACATTTCTATTTTCTCTTTTTCATCTCTCTCTCGCCGTCTCCCTGTAGTTGTGAATGTCTCTCGCTCTCAGCTCCTCTTCAATTCCCTTGTCAGCGTCAGCGTGCAGAAGGATGAACTCATCCACCAGCTCCTTCAGGATCGACTGACCGTGCATCCACTCTGCCATGAAGTCAAAGCAGCGGACGGTCCCTCACTTAGCGTATTTGTGACCTCTGACCTGGTCAGACAGAAGCCCCTCCCTCCCAGTGAGGAGCCTCCGTGCGACAAGTTGAAGCCATTGACACGACGTGCCTGCTCGACATTTGACCTCAGTCAAAGACAGAGACGATGGGAGGCCACGCCCTGACTCAGTGACCAATCACAGCTCACTGTGATTGGTCACTGAGTTTTCACTGTTTGCTGATTGACTTTGAATTAGTTCACTGTAAATGTTTTCTTCTGCAATAAAGTCTTTTCCACTTCCACCTCACCTCCATCCTCTGAGGCTGTGACCTCTCCTCTACAATCCACAGTTTTTGTTTGTTGTTCTCCATCGTTCACGTGGAATATCATCAAAACAAAGACAAAGAGAGTGGATGAGGAAACTGACAAGAGCAGATTGTTGATGAAATATGGAAACAGTACAAAGACAAACATGTTTAAAGGTAAAAAAAATGTAAATAATCAACATTATGTTGTTAAAGTTTATAATGTAAATTTATACATTAACATTTAATGTGTTCTGTTTTCTTGACAAGTTCAGTTTCTGTTTAGCTCAAAGATGAGGGACATTTCATCCAAGGTTTTTTTTTCTTTCCCCAAAACTATTGTTTATATATTTTTAAGAAAACAATCAGCTTTTTTGAGCTAAAATGCAAAGCAGAAAAACATTCTTGAAACCCAGATTCTGTAAAACTTTGTTGATCCCCAGGTAGAACTTTTTTCTGCACTGTTAGTAATGTGTAATTTTTTTGTTTACATTTGCTTTCTACTATGTTATAGTAGAATTTGTACAGTTATTATTGTTGTTCCTGTTAATGTTAGTGTCCAGTGTTCCCTGCTGAGGAACAGGAGAAAGATAATTAATTAATTTAGTTTTTATATTTGATCATGTTTATAAACGTATGCTCTTATGAATAATTTGTTTTTCATTATATGGTCATCTAGTTTGAAGAAGTAGAGGTTGATCTAATAAAACATGTTCTCAATAAACCATAAACAACTAAAAAAAAGTCCAGATGCTGAAGAAAATCAATTTTTCTCTTTGTCTTTTCTTTATTTAGGTTGAGGGACTGCAGTTTGTCAGAGATCAGCTGTTTATTTCTGGTCTCAGCTCTGAAGTCCAACCCCTCCCGTCTGAGGAAACTGGATCTGAGTGGAAACAACCTGAAGGATTCAGCAGTGGAGGATCTGAGGTCAGTGTAGAACACTGGAGTCAAAATGTTGAAACTAAATCTGTTTTTCAATTATTTGTAAACTTTCTCCTCTCTCCACTTGGTGGCGTGTGATCAGATTCCCATACTGTTTCCTTTTTACAGACCTTATTGTCTATGAACTCCGTGTGTTCATTATTTTAATTGACAGGTGAATGTTTTGCCTTTTGTTACCTTACTCCAACTGTAGAGGGCGCTGCTGCTGCACCTGTGCAGCAGTCTGAGTCGAACGTGACATAAACTGCTCTCATCTCTGCACATTTCTCTTCTCTCCACAGCTGGAAGCTATGGTGGAAATGAGGAGCAGGATTTCCAGCTGCAGGTCAGTGACGAGGGGACTGGACTGTCTACTGTTGACTGTAGTTTTCCTTATAACCTGACATGAGAGTTACTGTCCAGTTAGATCAGTATTATTAATGTTACTGTTCTGGTCATTCATTATTGTAATTATTATTATCACTGACTTTTGATCAGCTGTGCTCAGTGGTTGTTCATTTGTTTAAACAGCTTAATTATAAACACAGTCCTGTGTGAACAAATGTTATTAGCAGGTCTGGTCAAAGTTAAGACAGTGATAAAGATTTAACAAAAAAAAAAAAGACTTTTAACACCACTGTTTCCTTTGACCAAACCTCATGTGTTTGACAGCAGTGCTCTGTGATTCCAGACTCTACAGCTTTATTTTTACATGACCTCCAACAAAAACAATTTAGAAGAAATGAACACCACTACAGTATTCACTCATAGTGCAAAGTTCAATCAAACCACAAAGGATTATGGGAAATGATCCTGCTGTATTCCAACATGCTGCAGGATTGTTGTATCAGTCCCTGTGAGGTTATTCTGGAGAATATTCTAGATTATTTGTGTCCTTGTTTATATTGTTGACAACCATGTTTATCAGAGGATTAAGAATTGGGACAATATTAAAGTACATTAGGAACGGATAAAACTACGATTAATTGTGGTTAAATATTTCTTAACAGACATAATTAGAGTGTTGTTGTTCTAGAAACATCCTAAACATTTGTCAGTATGGTTCAACTGTTCCACTGAAAGTTAAACGTTGGTGCTAATCAGTCAGAATTAACCGTTATTTACTTAGAAACAATAACGATTATTTCCCATGAGTCTGGAGAGAACGTGAACCTCAGGAAATGTTGAAATAATATCGTGTGAGACAGAAACAAATATATCTCTCAAGGACAGATTAAAAAAAGATTTCGAGATTTTCAAGGAAAAAACGTTTATATTTTAACTCCTCCTCTCAGAGCTTCCCGCCACTCCCATTTTCCGAGGGCGATAAAACCACACAGGTACAGAACGAAGGTGAGTCTTCCGATTTAATATGACTAAAAAGAACGTTTTATCTTGATAAATATATATTTTAAAACAAACAAACGACGTTTTAAAGAGTTTCGGCTTTTTTTTTCATTTTGTATCGATACATTCAACGTGTTATATCATTTTGCTATTGTCAGAAAAACATCTGTGCCACAGACTTTTTCTTTATAACTGTTACTTGTATACATTTTCTCATCCTTCGTAGAAAATTATCATTTAAATGTATCCCATTACATTATAATACCTTTAGCAGACATTTAAAATTTTAAACCACAAACCGCACCCAGTTTTCATTTCAGAACAGACCTGTTGGCTCTGAGGGCAAAGAGCAAACACGGACTGAGTCATGATCTAATACAGGAATAGCTGAAGAGAAAGTATGTGTAATGATTAATTTGTTACATCTGTATCTGTGACAACAGTTATGGCGGCCAAGCACATCAACCGCTATTGCGTTTCCGTGCGCTAACGACTAATTAGCTAATTATTAATATTATATATATATATATTTACATATATATATATATATATATCATTTATAATGTGTTTCAGAACTTACTTGGAGAGGCTGAAGTCCAGAAAATGAGTGAATCTATGGAGAAAGAAGACAAGTCAGAGTCTCCAGGACCCAGCTGTCTGTCTGTGAGGACTGACAGGTCCAAAAGTTTACCTCCATTCTTCAGTGATGAGCCCAAACCTCCAGACATGCAGTATGTAGAAAACCATAATATCATGTTAAACCACACACTGACACATGTTCTCTCAGGCTGTGGTTCTGTTTCTCCACTGACAGAATCTTCTCCTGATCAATAACTGGTTAATTTTCAAATCCATCTCATCTCTTTGTAACTAACGAAATGAAGAGACAAATGTTTGAATTCACTGTCATCTTCATCTTCTTGTCAACAAGAAGCTTCTCACTGATGTCCACTCTTCTTCTACTGTCTCTCTGTCCCTCTGCCGTCTGTCCAAACACACTGTCTTCATCTTAGCAGCCAATCAAAAGACAGGAGACGTAGTGAGGGAGTGTGAAATGTCACTAATGAAGAAATGTCTTCACAGGAGGACATTTGATGTTTCTATGGACCAGCAGATGTCCAACTGTCATCTGTGTCAGAACGTCCTGGAGGATCCAGTCACCAGCAGCTGTGGACACTGGTTCTGCAGACAGTGCATCAGCTCACACTGGAGTCAGTCTGGTCCATCAGAGGACACCTGCTGTCCTCAGTGTGGACCACAGAGGAGCAGAGAGATCATGGCTGTCCAGAGTAAGACTGAACATGTCTACTGATGACATCACTGACTGAAAACATCAATATTGAATCACCACTGAATGTCTCTGTTTTTCATTCAAACAAACACTGTTCACTCTCTGACTCCCTGGACTTTATAACAAATTAACTTGAATTTAGTCACTTTTTTGGTCCACTTTGAGCTTCTGTTTTGTTACAGTAGTGTGTCAGAGTGAGTGACAGGAGGATTCCCAATCACATTCATTCTTGATCATTTTCACATAAATGTTAAAAAAGAGCAACATTTGTAAACTATCAAGTCACACATCAGTCAAATCATTCACCTTACTGATGTATTTGGTATGTTTTGTTTGTCTATAACTCTGCTGCCCCCTGTAGGAGTAACCAGGACAGTGTTTCTTGTTCTTTATTAGACTGGTCTTCACAGCTCTTCTGGGTCAGTTCATTTGGTCAGAACAGATTCTCAGTCATTAACTGACCATGGAAACAGAATGATAAAATGACATCACAGCAAATGGAACTGCTGATGTCACTGTGCTATATCTCAGCTGAAAGTGTTTACTCATGAGGAAATCAAACCCAGGACAGTTTTTCTTCAACTAGTGAAGATATGTTTTAGTTTTGTTCTAGTGGAGGACACATGATATTAGCTTTGGACCTAGCATGCTAACTTAGCTGGTTCTTTAAGAGAGTGGAAAAGTCACATTTTAAACAAGTGTGTCTGCAGTTGAGTTTGGTTGAATATCTCAGGAGATGGTAAATCCTTCTTACATCTTATCTTTCAGTGGACGTTGGTCTGCAGCAGACTGTAGAAGAACATAAACTCAGTCTGAGGAGGAGATGTGAACATGTGACTGAAGGAGCAGATGAACCAGGAAGTAGAACCCTCCTCAACAAGATCTACACTGAGCTCTACATCACAGAGGGACAGAGTGAGGAGGT
>NC_024323.1:13834727-13867269 GCF_000523025.1 Cynoglossus semilaevis
TCTGGATCACCTCCAGACCTGCAGCAGCCAATCAGATCCCTCCTCTGTGCGTCCACAGGGTGACAGAAGTACGAGGCTTCACTGACGACCAGAAGGACCAGTACTTCAGGAAGAGGTCCAGAGATGAAGAGCTGTCCAACAGAATCATCTCACATGTCAGGACGACCAGGAGTCTCCACATCATGTGTCAAATCCCAGTCTTCTGCTGGATCAGTGCCACAGTTCTGGAGCACATGTTGACCTCAGAGCAGACAGGAGAACTGCCCAGAACCCTGACAGACCTGTACTCTCACTTCCTGTTGGTTCAGACAAAGAGGAAGAAGAAGAAGTACAGTGGAGGACCTGAGACTGGTCTGTTGGACGGAGATGTTCTTCTGAAGCTGGGGAGGCTGGCGTTTGAACATCTGCAGAAAGGAAACATCATGTTCTACCAAGAAGATCTGGACCAATGTGGTCTGGACGTGACCCAGGCCATGGTCTACTCAGGAGTTTGTACTGAGATCTTCAGAAGAGAGAGTGTGATCTTCAAGAAAACTGTCTACTGCTTTGTTCATCTGAGTGTTCAGGAGTTTCTGGCTGCAGTCTACATGTTCCACTGCTACACCAACAGGAGGACACAGGTACTGCAGGACTTCCTGGGAAAAGAATACAAACCCAGCAAATCCAAATTGGAAACTATTGTTAATACGTTTAAGGTAAAATATGACTTCACTATGACTGACTTCCTCAGAAAGTCAATGGAGAAATCCCTCCAAAGTAAAAATGGTCACCTGGACCTGTTTGTTCGCTTCCTTCATGGTCTGTGTCTGGAGTCCAACCAGAGAATCTTGGGAGACCTGCTGGGTCAGACACACTACAGTCCAGAAACCATACCAAAGGTCATTGAAAACCTAAAAAGCATGAACACGATCAACATCTCTCCAGAGAGAAGCATCAACATCTTCCACTGTCTGACAGAGTTGAAGGATCAGTCAGTTCATCAGCAGATCCAAGAGTTCCTGAAGTCAAAGAACAGAGAGAAGGAACTCTCTGAGATCCAGTGCTCAGCTCTGGCCTACATCCTGCAGATGTCAGAGGAGGTTCTGGATGAGTTGGATCTGGAGAAGTATAATACATCGAAGGAGGGAAAACTGAGACTGATCCCAGCTGTGAGGAACTGCAGGACGGCTCGGTGAGTTGGTGATCAATCACTATTGATTAGTCAGTCAGTGTTCATTCAGTTTAATAGTGTTGGATGACTAAAGGAGAAGTGCAGTGAATTTCAGCAGGTAGCTACAGTATGGATTCAGACAATACAGATTCAGGGTGTGACCCTGGTCTGTTCCACACACTGATTCACCCAGAATCATAGGTGTTGAACTGAACCAGAGCAGATGTTCATCACATGGCCACTCGTCTTCTCATCTGTTCGTATGTGTTCATTAATTTATTGTTTTATATTTTCTGTCCTGACAGACTTGTAGGTTATGACCTCTCAGAGACTGGTGCTGAAGTCGTGGCCTCAGCTCTAAAGTCCAGTCCCTCACATCTGATAGAACTGGACCTGAGGAACATCCAGCTCCAGGATGCAGCAGTGGATCATCTGTGTTCTGGACTGAAAAGTCCACACTGTGGACTGGAGAGTCTGAGGTGAGTTCACTGACAGAAAGTGCTGTTTTATTTTAACGTAATAATATTCTACTGCTCCAAATTAAACTTTCTGAGGTAACAATAATCTTAATTAAACAACTGTTGAATGAAATCATTTTATTAAAATGTAATCTCTCTTAGTGAAAGATGTGAAAAACATCTCAAGCTGTTTTAAATGCTGTTGGAATTGATTTAATCTAATATAAAACAATCTAGAATCTAGTTTGAAGAAGTGGAGGTTGATCTAATAATATATTTTCTTAACAAACATTAAATAACAAAAAAAATCCAGATGCTGAAGAAAATCAACTTTTCTTTTCTACTTTATTCAGGTTGAGCAGCTGCAGTTTGTCAAAGATCAGCTGTTCTTCTCTGGTCTCAGTTCTGAAGTCCAACCCCTCCCATCTGAGGAAACTGGACCTGAGCTGGAACAACCTGAAGGATTCAGCAGTGAAGGATCTGTGTGGTTTTCTCCAGAGTCCAGACTGTAAACTGGAGACTCTGTGGTGAGTTCACTGACTGTTACTGTTGTCAATGTTAAAGTGAAGCTGATTCATCTTCACAGTCAGATGAACCACTGATTATAAATGAATGGATTCTAGTTCAGAACTCTGGTTGTTTTCACCCTGTCTTCTCTACAATGTGTCAAAGTGTTTTTAGATTCACACAAGTAAAAAACTGTTTTATTTGATCAGACTTCACATCACTGATACACCTGGAGAATAAAGTATGTTTCTGATAAAATGTAAAATGATCTGTTCTCTTCTTATAAAATTAGTTTATTATAATCAAATCACTGAAATCGCGTTTGATTCAATCATAGCCAATATAATATAAATATCTATAATAACAATTAAGTTAATATGAATACAGTTTATGAAGAAAATCAACTTTTCTCTTTGTCTTTTCTACTTTATTCAGGTTGAGCAGCTGCAGGTTGACAGAGATCAGCTGTTCTTCTCTGGTCTCAGCTCTGAAGTCCAACCCCTCCCATCTGAGGAAACTGGACCTGAGCTTCAACAACCTGAAGGATTCAGCAGTGGAGGATCTGTGTGGTTTTCTACAGAGTCCAGACTGTAAACTGGAGACTCTGTGGTGAGTTCTAAAAGTTCAGTGATCAGAATCTCCCAGTGTCTCAAACCCAGACCAAAGTAAAAGTGGATGAAATGACACCAGTGTTTGTTTTTATCAAGTTCAGCTCCAACACAGAATGAGAGATTTTCATGGTTTAACCATCTCAGTCATTCAGACAAACTGAAACATTTTATATTAATCTGATGAAAAAAGTTCAATAAAAATGTATCATATCTAAAAATGTAATCTAATCTTCAGCTCTCTTCATGAAAAAAGTTAATTTAAATACTCCTGCTGGACTCATTCATCTAATTTAATAATAATAATTTCAACTTTTCTCTTTGTCTTTTCTTCTTTATTCAGGTTGAGCAGCTGCAGGTTGTCAGAGATCAGCTGTTCTTCTCTGGTCTCAGCTCTGAAGTCCAACCCCTCCCGTCTGAGGGACCTGGACCTGAGTGGAAACAACCTGAAGGATTCAGCAGTGAAGGATCTGTGTGGTTTTCTCCAGAGTCCAGACTGTAAACTGGAGGATCTGTGGTGAGTTCACTGACTGTTACTGTTGTCAATGTTAGGGTGAAGCTGATTCATCTTCACAGTCAGATGAACCACTGATTATAAATGAATGGATTCTAGTTCAGAACTCTGGTTGTTTTCACTCTGTCTTCTCTACAATGTGTCAAAGTGTTTTTAGATTCAGAGGAGTAAAAAACTGTTTTATTTGATCAGACTTCACATCACTGATACACCTGGAGAATAAAGTATGTTTCTGATAAAATGTAAAAATCTGTTCTCTTCTTATAAAAATAGTTTATTATAATCAGGTCAATTAAATCTTATTTGATTCAATCATAGCCAATATAATATAAATAATCTACAATAAAAATCAATTATACATAAACTCAGTTCATGAAAATCAACTTTTCTCTTTGTCTTTTTTACTTTATTCAGGTTGAATGACTGCAGGTTGTCAGAGATCAGCTGTTCTTCTCTGGTCTCAGCTCTGAAGTCCAACCCCTCCCATCTGAGGAAACTGTACCTGAGCTACAACAACCTGAAGGATTCATCAGTGGAGGATCTGTGTGGTTTTCTACAGAGTCCAGACTGTAAACTGGATGATCTGAGGTGAGTTCTAAACGTACAGTGATCAGAATCTCCCAGTGTCTCAAACCCAGACCAAAGTAAAAGTGGATGAAATGACACCAGTGTTTGTTTTTATCAAGTTCAGCTCCAACACAGAATGAGAGATTTTCATGGTTTAAATCATCTTGTAAATGCAGTTTTTAACAGATTTCATTTTTTTGCCTTTATAATATTTTGGAGATGTTGTGGCTTTAGAATAATTATACATGTTTAATTGCCTTTTAGTTTTAAAATACCAATGTGGATGTTATCACCTGAACAGACAGTCAGACATGGAGTGGAGTCACAATGGTTTTTGATCTTTCTCTCTTGCTATTTCTCACTCTTTCACACTTTTTTCACCTATTTTTTTACTTTTGTATTTTTGATAACCGTCTGTTTTTATGTTTCATTTTTGTTTCATTTTTTAAGTAAACAGTTTAACTGAACAGCAAAGTTCCTGTAGAGTTTTTTATAACATTGTGGATTACAACGAGGGGATGATTAGATGGTCAAACTTTAATAATAAAAATACTACACACCTGATTCATTCTGTTGAATAATTCATCTGTTCAATACAAATGCTTTTATTAAAATGTAATCTCTCTTAGGTAATGAAAAAAAAGATCTAAAGCTGTTTTAAATGCTGTTGGAATTAGTTTAATCTAATATGAACCAGTCTAGAATCTAGTTTGAAGAAGTAAAGGTTGATCTGATAATATTTTTTTAAAAAAAACCTTAAACAACTAAAAAAATCCAGATGCTGAAGAAAATCAACTTTTCTCTTTGTCTTTTCTTCTTTATTCAGATTGAGCAGCTGCAGTTTGTCAGAGATCAGCTGTTCTTCTCTGGTCTCAGCTCTGACGTCCAACCCCTCCCATCTGAGGAAACTGGACCTGAGGGGAAACAACCTGGAGGATTCAGCAGTGGAGGATCTGCGTGGCCTTGTGGATGATCTGATGTCAGTGTAGAACACTGGAGTCAAATTGTTAAAACTTAATGTGTTTTATAATTATTTGTAAACCTCATAGTCTCTCCACTTGGTGGCGTGTGATCAGATTCCCATACTGTTTCAATTTTACAGACCTTATTGTCTATGAACTCCGTGTGTTCATATTTTAATTGACAGGTGAATGTGTTGCATTGTCTTCCCTTACTCCAACTGTAGAGGGCGCTGCTGCTCTACTTGTGTTGAATGTGACATTAACTGCTCTCATCTCTGCTCATTTCTCTTCTCTCCACAGCTGGGGGATGAGAAATGAGCTGGAGTCTGATCAAACAGTAGCTGTCAGCAGTATATAACTGTATCCGCGAATAATCAAAGTACAGCCATATATTACATGTATTTTCTCAGGGTCATCAATAAACGGCCCTAGTTATTAATATTAATTGTAAAACTTGTCAGCTTCGTTGACAACAACTGTTGACGTGGTCAAAACGGGACCAGTCTGATCCTGGTTCATCCAGGCAGAAAGACCGTTTCTTTGAAAGTTCACTAAAGAAAAATCAAACTGAGAAATAAATATATAATTTATATTATATTATATAATTAATTATGATTTATTTAATAAAAATGTTTTGTTCTCTCAGATTTTTTTTTGGAGAAATGTTTTGTTCTCTCAGATTTTTTTTGGAGTTTATTTAAATTGTTAGTCGCTTTGGATAAAAGCGTCTGCTAAATGTAATGTAAAATAACATAATCACAAGAGGGCGGGACTTAGTTCACGGAAATGCTGTTTGACAAACAGTTTTGCTAACCAATAAACACATCACTGAATGATGACGTCACACTAGTAACGACGTGGAAGTCAAACGTTCGTTTCCGCTCGGTCTTCCGGGTTGGTGAAGTTTTTGTAGCAGCTGTAGTTGTTGTTATTTCCCAGGTAATGGCTACGGACCCGGTACAGTCGCTCCGGCTGTCGGAGATAAAACACCCAACCAGCCTGTTCGAGCGGTACAACACCGAGGAGATCCGGCGCATCGAGCGGAGAGTCCGCGGCGAGATCGAGCATAAGAAGGAAGAGCTCAGACAAATGGTCGGGGAGCGCTACCGGGACCTGATCGACGCCGCCGACACCATCGGAGAGATGAGACAGTGTTCGGAGAGTGTGGTCCACTCCATCCAGGACATGCATCAGTACTGTCAGGTTCTGAAACAGGGCAGATCCGCTGTGGGCAGCTCCAGACAGGAGGTAAAGCTGCGTTACACCTGCACCAGCAGTTCAACATATAATCAACAAACGTCATTTAGACAATTGGCAGTTAAATGTAACAACAATTTGAATATAACGACTTATTTATGTTATGATGATGCTTTACTGACATCTGTCCATTGCGGTCTCAGTCCGAGCTGGTGCGGCTCAAACCTCAGATTCAATGCATCTGTCAACATGTGCAAATATATACATAGATGTATGTCTGTACCATTTGCCGTAGAGCCAGAAACAGTGGCAGGACAAGTTCTACACAATGGCGTCCCAGATAAAGCTCCTTCTGGAGATCCCAGAACGCATCTGGAGTGCCATGGAGGCATCCCAGTACCTCCAGGCCACTCAGCTCTACCTGCTGTGCTGCCACCTGCACAAACTGCTGCACCTGGAGAACGCCGCAGGAGGTCACTACAGTCCTGTCCTGGCCCGGTTCCCTATCGTGGTCCGCCAAGTAGCCACCACTGGGCACTTCAGGTACAGGATGCTGTTTCATGCCGTCACATGAGAACGTTAGAGGCCTCAAAGGTCAGTGAACCAACTGTCTCTCTGCAGGTCCACCATTCTGCTCGACAGCAAGTCTCTTCTGCGAGGCCGGGCGGTGTCTGACCAGGCTATTGCTGAAGCCCTTGTATCCACCATGCTGCTTGAGGGCAGTTCCCCACGTCAGGCCCTGGCTGATTTCCTGCTCGCCCGAAAAGCTTCCATTCACCAGCTGCTCAACCAGCCTCAGCATGGTAATTATTCACACGGGTGTGCTCAGAAATGTGTGTTTGTGTGAGGGTCAATAAAATAAAGTAAAATAAAGTTACAAGTAAAGAGAAGCAACAAAGTCAGTAACATCATGCCGTTGTTTTCATGAAGGTGCAGGGATCAAGGCTCAGGTGTGCAGCCTGGTGGAACTGCTGGTCACCACTCTGTTCCAGGCCTACGCTGTCTTCTACCTGCCTCCAGAAGGAGGCGCCAGACCTGGAGATGCAGCTCTGAGCTGCGGCATGCTCTTCTCTGTCCTGGACAATGTTACCTCCAGCAGTCCAGCAGGTAAATACACAGAACATTCTAGATTTTTGATGTCTTAAATTCGTCTGATTTTTTTTTGTTACACTATTTAAAAAAATCCATTGAATATTGCCCTTTATTAATGATATGAGAGTTTTATGGTAGTATTTTGTAGCATATCTAATGTAGAAACCTCACAAAAGAAAAAACAAAGCATCACCTCGCCATATACGAAATAACATCCTGTAGTGAACTGATTGTGTTGCTCTGTAAATTAATTTAGTCATTAATTTTTTTTGTAATTTTTCTTTTGTGAAACACTTGTGAATGTCATACAGATTGTTCTAAGGTTGCATACAACATGGTTAAGTAGACTCCTCAGTGTCCTGTGTCCATGCCGTTTCTTCCTTCAGCTAAAGTACAGAAGGTGCTGCAGGAGGAGGCGAGCACAGGAAGCTGGTTCAGGCACCTTCCTCCCTCCATCACAGAGTTCCAGCCTGCGCTGCGCACCCTGGCTCAGCCAATCCAGAGAGAGCAGCTGCGGGACACCCTGCAGCAGTGGATAGACACGTAAGAATTCTCCTGGAAAAACAAAGGCAAAGTGGGAAGATAGATGTAATTGTTTCAAAAATAAGTTAAAGTAAAAGTAAGGATATTCTCCTGGATTTGTTTGCTTTAGTTGTTGCTGTTTTGTTGACAAACCCCTCCTCTGTTCTCAGATGTAAGGAGGACATCTGCCATGGCGTTGGAAGTCTCCTGGTCTACGTGAAAAGCCTGAAAGGGCTGGCGTCCATCAGAGATGCAGTGTGGGACCTCCTGTCCACGGACTCCATCAGTCAGCATTGGAACAGTGTGTGTCAGAGGCTGCTGGACCGCCCCCTGCCTGTCTGGGATGACTTCCTTCAGCAGCTTTTCCTCCAGCGCCTGCAGGTTTGTGCTTCTCCAGGTCTTATTCCTGTTAATGTTCGTGCTTCTCCAGGTCTTATTCCTGTTAACATAAATGTAAATGTATTCTTATTCTTATATTCTTATTTTTTTATATAGACCATCACTAAAGAAGAAACTGAAGCCATTTCATCCAGTTCTGTCCAGCTTCTCATCTCCGCGGTGAAGGATCTTGAGGATCAGCCCGCAGGTGCCAACCTCAGCTCTGGACGTAGGAGCCAGTATGAGATAGACGTGGCCTCCTTCCTGTGGTCCGAGTCTCCAGGAGACCTTCCCAGTGATGCAGGGTGGGTGAGTGTGAGCCAGCGTGGGCAGCAGCATCAGAGGAGTGGTCTGGCCATGAAGACCCAGGCCCTCACACCGTGTGTCCAGAACTTCTGCTCTTCATTGGATGCAAAGCTGAAGACCAGACTGGATGACCTCCAGCACTACCTTCCCTCTCAGGATGCAGGTTGGTGCTTTGTAGTGACACGCAGTAATTAAAACAACAGCAGGGAGTCTTTGGTGCCTTGCTCAACACACTACAGCCCTGCAGGTCATGGGATTCAAACCTGCAGTTCTCTGATAAAAGCCTGATCCTGTAACCTCCCTGACAGTGGTGTCAAATCTTTTATTTCCACACAGGTTCTGACTCCGTCTCAGCTTCTTCTTCTGGACCTGCCAACGTCTCGCCTCCCTCCTCCTTTAATCGCTTCACGGACTCCCCGGCCGTGGAGGACGCCTTACGCGAAGGCTCCCTGGCCTGTGTCCGTCACATCCTCTCTTCTGTTCGTGCTGAACTGTCCTCGTCCTCACCTCAGCCCAGTCCCTCCCTCCTTAGTTCAGTCCTCTTCATGGCCAGACTCTGTCAGTCCATGGGTGAACTCTGTCCCAACCTGAAACATTGCATCCTGGGAAAACAGAATGGCGCTGACCCCTCCATCAAAGGGACACCCAGGCCGTCCAAGAAGCTGGGCAAGGCCAGGGCTGCCGCAGAGGTCAGTCCTGTACAGGCCAAGTGGGCGGAGCTGAGGGAGGAGCTTCTCAACTGCAGCATGGAGGCCTATCGCATTTGGTGCTCCACCGTGTCCAAAGTACGACTCTCATAACATCAAATGTTTTATATCAGTCCAATCAGTCACCTTGATCCAAACGTGTCGACTCTTCCTGTTCAGCGATGTTTACTCTGAGGTTTGTTCACAGCTGGGTTTAAAGGTTAGTTGTGTGTAACCCTTTGTTGTGTTGTGGCAGGTGTTACTGGACAAGTTTGCATCAGTTCTGCATTCCAAGTCTGCTGGTGACATCCTGACCACAGCCACCAACTGGGAAGACCTGGAGATTCAGGAGGAGGCGGAGTCAGGGAGCAGTGTGACGTCGAAAATCCGTCTTCCAGTGCAGGTCAGCAGCACACACACACACACACACACACACACACAGACAGACAGACGGTGTGCAGTGGCGACCACACACACACACACTCACAGACAGACGGTGTGCATAGGCGATATGATCTGAGTGTGTGTGTCTTCTGCAGCCGTCCTGGTTCGTCCAGTCATTTCTGTTCCAGCTGTGTGTGGAGGTAAACAAAGTGGGGGGCCACGCCCTCCCACAGCCCACACTCCAGGAACTGCTGAAGGTCTGTCTGAGTCAGGTTCTGCAACACTACCACAGCCTGTCACAGCAGGACCACACAGAGGTAACACACACACACACACACACACCATCACAGTCAATACTTTGTTGAACTTTATTCAAAATCCTTTCTGCCACCTACTGGCTCCGGGAAGAAAGAAAAAAAAGTTAAAATAAAAGTAAGGATAGTTATAAAGATTATGGTTATTTTCATAAATCCTCGGCCCCTCCTTCTCTGCACCTCCTTCTCTGCTCCTCTAGGGGTGCGTGTTCCCCATGACCCAGAACAGAGCTCTGCAGCTCTTATTTGACCTGCGTTACCTCAACACCATGCTGAGCAGCCGGCTGGACGAGGGCAAGAGCTCCCGCACCCACCAAGACCCCAGGTATCAGTCTTTTTCTTCATTTGTCAGGTTACGCCTGATGGTGGCGCTGTCACCGCCGGTAACTGACATTGTAACAATGAAACCGCATGGTCAGGGTCTGTGATATTTTCCCACCCACATCGTTGGTCATTGTTATTTGGAACTGTTTGTTTTCCCGTGACAGGTGTTTAGAAAGTTTGTCTGGATTTCTGTCTCCTCCAGATTTCACGAGGTCTGTGATTGGCTGGAAAGTTTCATCGACCCCTTTGACCTGGACGTGTTCACACCTCCGCTCAACAACAACCTCAGCCGGATGTCCCAGAGGAGCTCGGTATGTCGCCACCCTTTGACAAAGTCGTGCATGTGCAGAACAAAGTGTTGCCGTCGTTTAACGAGCGTCACCAGGCGTTCGGACGGTGCCGTGATTGTGATTGGTTTAAACGTGATGCTGTGTTTCAGGTACTGCTGGGTCTACTGACTGGATCGGAGAAGCAGTTCACAACACGCAGCAGTAGTGTGAACGCTCAGGAACCCTACAACATCCTGCCACTGGCCAGCAGCCAGATCAGGTCAGAGGTCAACAGCAGCTCCTCTGGAACCTCAGAAGGTTCCACATTTTTGAGGCTCTACCTGGAGCTTGTGCATGTGCATGAACTTGAGAAACATGTCAACAGACGAAAGTCTGAAAATACAACTTTGTGTTGACCTGTCAGACCTCTGTCCTGACCCCACGTCTCTGTTCTCCGCAGGTTCGGGCTGCTGCCTCTCAGCATGTCCAATGTCCGCACGTCCAAGACGGCCTCCAGGATTTCTGATGCTCCGCTCCAGATGGTGAGTGTTAGGAAACACAGTGTACAGTGCCCCCTGCAGACTCAGGAGCACATGTCATCTTCATTCTTTTTCCGTTTTTCTCATTGACTCACTCCACTCCTCCTCATTGTTACCTCTCACGTCCTCTAAACCTCCAGCGTTTCTGAGTTGCACAGACACAGGCAAGTTCATGTGTGTGTTTTTAAACCTGTGTGTATCAGGGTCAGGAATGAGCAGCTGGGCAAAAACATCACTGGGTTTTCTTTCACTGCTTTTAAAATCCCATTATAATATCAAGACTAATTTGAACTTCATTGATCCAACACCAGATGTGCTACAACAGGCTGCCCCTTGGAGGCGCCACAAAACACCATCCACCAATCTGTATGAATGGTTGTCACTGCTGGGATTCAAACCCAGGATCTCCTGTTTACTAGACAGGCGCTTTGACTAAACCACAGCACCATGTGGTTTATGTAGATAAAAAAACCAAATCTGCTAGAAATGCTAACATTTACTGTAGCACCTGTGACAACAGTCTCAGATCCTAATGCTCTGGAGGCCATTTTCTCACTCTGATGTGTGTTTGCTGTCGACTGTAGTGCAGTGTGTCACCTTTGCTGTGTTTGCTGTGTCTAACTGTGCATTAAATCATTCTATTACTGAGGAACTAGGAGAGAGACATATATCTAGATGTAGAGGGAAAAAGTAGTTAAAGTAGGTTTAATACCAGCTGTAAAACAAAATTGTAAAAACATGTTAATTTCAACAGTGAAGGGTTAAAGTGTGACCTAATCCACATCGTGTCATTTAAAAAAAAAGAAGTCTGCCGCTAATACCAGGTGTGTTAGCCACATGCTAGTACATGGGGTATTTATTTTAAGAGACAGTCTTCACCAAGGCTAGCTCATGCTAACCCTGCTAATGCCTGCAGAGTAGTAGATCTGAATATTTTGAGTTGCAACACTGCCACCTGCTGGGTCTTCATTCTACGGGTGAAATACTTCTTCTAGAAGACGACCTGAACACTGTCACCAGAAAGGAAGGAGAGAAGGTAGAAACTGCTGATGTCACAGGACCAAATAGTTTATGTGAGACTCATACAGCCTGAGGTCAGACTGAGCCTAGAGTGCCCTCTGCTGTCTCACATGGTCAATACTCCTTTCTCAGGTTGTCTTGTTGGATATCATGGTTATATCTGTGGACAAACTCATTATCTTTATCTGTTTTAATGAGACCTTCGTGTCTCCTCCTGCGTGTGTAGACGTTCACACCTGAACCTGTTTCATGTTCCTCCCTCCGACAGGCTCCTCCCCCCTCAGCAGCAGACAGTGAGGCCACTTTCAGGCCGGGGAACCTCTTCAGACAGCTGGCCAATCAGGAAGAAGATGCCAGTGCTCCATCGTTATTTAAACTCAGCTGGCTCTCTGGCATGGCCAAATAAAACTTTTTTTTTATGTATCTATGTTAAAGTTATGTCAAAATAAATATTTGTGTTTTGGGGGAAAAGACAATTGTTCTCTGTGTATGTTTTTGCTGTTGACCTGTTAGATGTGTTTTTTTGTTTGTTTGTTTGTTTCTTTATTTTAAATGAATAACAGACATGCTTCATATTTCTCCTCTACATCTCTTAGATTTTTCTCATTTTTAGCTTGATGATAAAATGTCTAGGACGATTCTCAGCAGCTGCTGATCTTCTCGTCTACTTCCTGTCAATTTTGCTCATCATGGCCTTGACATCAACAGGAGCAGAGGCTGCAGCTGCCTTCGCCTTTTCTTCCTCCTCCTGCTTCCAGAGGATGATGGGATGGATGCCAGGGCTTCGATTCTGGGCGTTTTGTTCCAGCTGTGCAGGACTGGGTTGGAAGGAGAAAAAGGTGAAACAAAAACATTTTAGAACTTTAACGTTTTGTTCTCATTCTCTCTCTCTTTTTTTCTATTTGATTTTAGGTTGGAGACCACTGGTTGAAGTGCGGAGGGAAGCTGCCAACCTGAAGCTGTGAGGCTCAGGGTTCAGAGCCTTCTTCTGGATGTCTTTGTAAACTGGAGACTTGAGGTAACGGAAGAACGTGTCCTGAAATGAAAAGTCCAAGGATGAAAAGATGGGACTGCAGACAGTGGGAGGTTTGGATACATCTGATTTTGAACTATTGACGGAGAGATTCTTTGTTCAGAATAGACAACAATTACAAAACCTTTTTCATCAGCAGTAAGACGTGAGTCTGAGCAGCGTCCAGCACGTAGCGATGAGGATGTTCAAGACCTTTCACCGTGAGACCCATGGTCCGGCCATCAATGTTGATCCAGCGAGGAGCATTAGGAGCCAGGAAGGTCCTGACCACACACACAAACACACACACACACATATATATATTTATATTCTTCTTTAAATCTCCACTAGAGGCAGGATATCATAGTTATATCATAGTTATCAAACTGTATGAAGGCAGAGTTGGTTTAGCATCTTCTTACTTGAAGATGGTCTCAGCTTTGGACTTCATGGAGGAGGCTGTTCCCCATTTCAGCTCCTCCGCTGCTTCCCAGAAAGCCAGGTTCTCTCCTGGGAAACAGAAAACATTCATTGGCAGCAGTTGGGTTTGCTGTGATCTGTCCTAAAGCTGGACTTTTGTTTGTTTGTGTTTTTAATTTTAATTTTTAAAAACGTACCACTGAACTCCTTCTTGAGGAAGATCTTGAAGTCGTCTCGGCCCCGAAGGTCGGTCAGCAGCTCAAACAGGCTGAAGGACCAGCGCTCCACCCTCATCTTAGTGGGCAGGTCAACACTGCAAACACACACAGACACACACACATCTTTTTAACCAATCAGCATCCAGCTAAATAACCGACCACTCACCTCACACCGACCAAATTTTCATCCAACAAAATAAACACGCCAATACGAAAACACGTCACCTTCTCATGTTGAGAGTCCAGTAGGCGTCGCTGTCCGTCTGCCAGGGGTTGCTGGGTAAACACGGAGCCAGGAACGGGTCGTGGGTTTTGTAAGTGGTGACGTATTTGACAAGTCTGCAGAGGGAACAGTCAAATAAAGTTGTGAGAATAAACAGGTGACAATTTATGACAGATATTTAGCACAAATAAAAAAAGATGAATTTGGTTTCAGGCAGAATGATGGAACTTACGCTCCAAGTGACACACTGGATTTAACCTTTGACCTCATGATGGCTTGTTGATAGAAAATATTCTGGGGTAAAACAGGAAAACACACAATGTAACTTTGAAAAGCAAGAAACAAGTGATCTACTGCTAAAATAATAATAATAATATTGCATTCTTTTTTATTACCATTCTTCTGTACAGGTCGAAACTCTCTTTCTGAATAAAGAAGAAGAGAAAAATTCTCATTAATTCAACAACAATTATAACATACTAGAGAACTAACACAGCACTAAGCAGAGTCTCCAGTTTGCTAAGTGTAATTATTTATTTTTAGTTAAAAATACACATATAAAAACACTATTGAAAAAACCTACACACGAGTAAACACCACACAGAATACTAATACTAATTTGAGCAGTACTTTCATCATCATGTAAGATCTGTTGAGAGAAGAAAATGACAAGACAGGGAGAAAGCAATTAGATTAAAAAAAAAAAAGATATGGTTCTGTAGTTTTCAAATGCTGTAATACACAATTCCGCCAATAGATGTCGCCATTTGTCTTCAGGTTCTTCTGGGGGACAAACTGGGCGTATTGGTAGCAGACAGTTGATTTAAGTTATTGTCATTTATTATTATTATTATGTTGTTGTTGTTGTTGAGGGAACATGTCCTTTTGTCCTTTTGGTTTTCCGAAGATTTGAAGTTAATTTTTGAAGTTAGAATTAAAATTTAAGTTAGATTAGACTCAGGTTAATGATAAGGATGACTAGTCGTTTTTGTATGGGATCTATTGGGTGTGTGTGTGTGTGTGTATACACTGACCTGTTACCTCACTTGCGTTAGGATCAATCAGACGGTCTGGACCACAGTCCAGAGCACTATGTGTACGACGCTGCAAACATACAGAGGACGTGTTTGATAAATACACTGAGGGGAAAAATTACATTATTGTAAATAGATGTACGTGTAAACACACACACACATACACACTGACCGGGGGCCTGTTCAGTATCCAGTACGCTCTCTCCTGGCAGTCAAACACCACACGATCTGGCTTCTTCCTCTCTCTTCCAGCCCTGACACACATACGTACAGACACAAACATAGAAAAGGAGGCTGAGGATTTTAAAAAATCCTCCAGTACACACAGTTGTCCCACACCTTGTGTAATGCATTACCAAAAATAGTACACAAAACTGATGTGGCATTAAAAACTAGGCTCAGAATCTAGAAGTTTGCACTTCTCCACTTCATTTCAGTAACTGATTGACTTTCTGTAACTGTAGTCCTCAGAATGTCCTTGGTTCTATTCCAGGTAGGAACTCCGGTCGACGCCCTGCTCTCCCTCTTTCCTCGCCTTTCTTATCTGTCCTCAGTGGGAACTTTCAAAGAATAAATGTGAAAGGAGGAAATCCTGAGGCTCGGTTCCTGGCTGCTGTGCTTTCAGGTACCTGTACTGTTCAGTGGCCTGCATCACGATAAAGTCCCACTTGTGGTTCAGCCATTTGTGGAGGTGATTGTAATGAACCTGGGGAAAACACAGAAACAACGGCTGAGCAGCTGAGCCACAAACAGTTAAATGACTATGGAGGTGTGGCAGAAGAAAACAAGATTTACGGCTTCCTTTTACATAAGGATTTCTTATTCATAAAAAACACTACCACTAATAATAATGATGATGATAATGATTACGCTTGCAACAGGTTTGATATAATAATAATAATAATAATAATGATTACGCTTGCAACAATAATAAAAAATATGAACCAATATTTAGTACAAATAAAAAAGAAAAGTGATGAAGAAACAGGAGATGATGATGAAACTTTTCCAGGTTTGATCACTGACCTGTTCATATGGCTCTAACAAGCCTTTCTTCCGGATGTTTCTTTTTGCCAGGTAAATGGCTGCAATCATATTGAAGTGCTGATTAGATCATTTTTTAACTGTCTTTTTTAAAGTTTCCATTCTGTGTCTCATCTTGACTCTGAGTGACTTTAAACTCACCGTAGTCGGAATCATCTGCCACCCATTTCTGTGAAGGCCAGAAGTACGGGGTCTGAAAAGACACTGCTGTGTGTTATTGATGCTCACACCATGGCAACCTCATACAAAAACAACGCTTTTCTGTTGTGAAGTCCTGCAGGACTGTCACCTGGAAGCGGTACAGGCTGCTGTCGTTGCACATGACCAACTTCTTGTGATTCTGCAGGGGGTAAATGTAGCCGTAGGCCACCAGCATGGTGCCAACGACATTAGCCTCTGGAAGAACACAGACGGGGGCCGGGGGGGGACATAGAGTCAGGGGTTTTGGAGAAGCATTGAGCAGCAGGGGGCGACAGGTTTGAACTGGACATTTTATTTTTGACTGACTCTCAGACTCTGACCTTCCGCTGTGGTCTTCATCTTGTTGGTGATCCACGCAACGATGTCCTTTCCTGGGTGAGAGTTGAAAGTCACAGAAACTGGACTCTTTATCATCACGTTTGTATTCAAATGTACTTCACTTAAGAGGCCAGTATTTTGATTTTACATACAGTGATTTTTTTTTTTTAACAGACAGCGAACTTTAGTTTTGGGGCAGCTCATACACGTCGCAGCTTTATTTACATTTAATAACTGTAACTGATTAAATACTGATTAAGAATAATTGCGTTGTTTAAACCAAAAAAAAAAAATGTAGCGGTGGTACCAAAACCTTTCTCGTTCTATGAAAACCCTGTGTCGCTCAGTCACATGATTACTCCACAGCAGCCCCCGGTGGAAAAGAACAGCCATTGATTTTTTTTTTTCCTCCTGTCTACAGTTTCCATTACTCAGCTCACGCTGCAGCTCTGGCCCATATACAGTACACTGTTCATCACCGGCCTCACTGGCAGCAGATTACAGAGTCACCTCTCCTCCTAAGTCCTGGACCAAAGCTCATCCAATTGTGTTGGGCCTGTTTTAGCCTGTGTTAGCAGCTTAGACAGTGAAGGCAGCGTGTCAAAGGTGGTTCATGCCGTGCTTTAAATAAAACCACATTGACTCTGCCGTGTTACCACAGTCAATAAATGATCAGAACAATCAGAAGAAAAAAAACACTGATGACGTCAACGTGACGTGATTCAGCAGATGCCACACGAGCAGCATTTTCACTCAGCATCGTCTGTACCACAAACTTCCTCTTTTGTTACACTGGTTTTTATCAGGAATCAACACAGATATTGACTTCTTGTCGTAGCATTGACGTATTTATCAGAATTCAGACGTAACAGGAGAGTTTATTGACCATTAACGTGTGTACTACTCTCATTAAGATTTATGTATTTTACAAAAAATGAGAAGACAGGGAGTTACATTTGATTCCTTTCTTTTTCCTTTTTTATTTGTATTTATGATTGGTTTTGTTCTTTCTTTTTTCCTGGTGTGTGTTTAGGTGTGTATTATTCTCACCAGTGATGACATGGGGGATGGTCGTGACGTTTAATTTCTGCTCTGAGCCCTTCACTCCAGTTTTTGGGTCCTGCATCTCCACCACCAGGGCCTCCAGCTGCAAGTGAAAAATATATTTCATGTCATTTTTATCACCACCACTGAGGTCTAATATTCCTGGTTTGGATAAATGTAGGGACATTTGCTCAGGGCAATCATCTGTGTCTCAGTTTAACACAGACAGACACTAGCATTAGGGACACATCGGCATGTAGACCAGTACAGCCTCAGACTAAAGACGCTCACGTCATTGAGATTAAAACCCTGACACTTTCTTTCATTTCTTAGACACAGTTGCAGCATTTACTGTGTTTACTCTGTTTTTCTGCCCTGGGCTGTGACTACATTTCAGCTTTTACTGCAGCAGAGGAGCTAATAGGATTTCAGATAAATAAAGAGACGGTCTGCAGCAGCCTGGCGCTCTTTAAATCATCTGTGAACTTTGTACGTATGTTCACATGCACATAATTAGATTCTATATGAAACCGGGGAGGAAGAAAAAAAACAGCCAATGAGAAGAAAGTCTGGTACTGTACACTGGGTATAAAAATATAAAAAATTTTTTGGAGCTGATGTGCAAAAATAAAACATATATTTTAAAAAAAAAATCATGATTTGTGCGTTCCTCAATTAATAAATTTGAACATCGATATTTCCTCACTAGGTTAAAGGATAATAATGGTAAAATCTGACAAATAAATATTTCACCCACCTTTTTCAGGCAGTGCATATGTGGCCGGAAATGTTCCACCCGGTCTGGACGGGCTGTTCTGATCGTCATATTTGCAGATGAATAATAAAATAACTTATAGGAACTGGAAACCAAGAGAGCAGGAACCTTGGTGTGAAACTCTGTAATTCAGAGGAGTCCAGCGCAGTGGGTTTATCCTGCAGTCAGCTTATCGTCTAGTAATCACACAGAGAAGCTTTCTGAGTGGCTCTTAAATCAACGACACAGTCAGGGGCTGAGACAGCTGCGCTTAAAGGCCTCAATCATTTATTTAATTTTTTATATATATATATATATATATGTATATATATGTATATATATATATATATATATATATATACATATATATATATATATATATATATATATTTCAGATTCCGACGTGCCACTAGATGGATCAGTGGTACACAAACCATAGTTTGAGAACCCCTAACCTATTTTTTGTGTCTACCTTTGGTCTTTTGCTACTCTACCAAGTTCAAAGCTTACATTTTACATAAAATAAAAAAAAATCACTTGTGACCCGTCCATATCGTGAGTTGAATAAACAATTTCCCCCCAAAATTATTGATGAAAATATATAAATAAATAAAACACTCCCCAACTTCAGTCTAACACACACACTGTGTCGATTTGTCTTAACTATAATTCAGGCAGTGTTGCTTAACTGAAGTTTGTCCAAGTGGATTTGCCGTTTGTCACTCTCCAAGATGTCGTCCTATCGCTGATGGATTCACGTGTTTTCGGAAAAAGCATTTCTCCATGCGTTCTTAGCGCATAACAATGAATTAATGTATTCTGTGTGACATGAAAGGTGAACGTTTTTTTTAACATTTTAAAATTCAAAAGAATGCATGACCCTCAGTCTAATATCGCGGTGAATAATTTTACTTAAAGCGATATTACATTTTGATACTACTATATTATACTTTTTAATACTACTAAGTTCAGTCAAAGTACTCCAACAAAAATGTAGGAAACATAAAATGTAGAGACATTTATTGATTAATTTATTGTACAATAGTTAGATATATAGATACATACATACACATCTAATTACAACCTGGGGTAAAAATTAGTTTGTTGTATAGAGATGTTTCTTGAAGCTAAGTATTCCCACACTCAGTGAAGGGAGCACCGTGCAGGCGCTCTGTCGCCCTCTCTCTCTCTCTCGCTCTCTCTGTCTCTCCTTCTCTCTCTTTCCAGTCGTCGCTGTCTGTATCGATGAAGTTGTTTCAAAGATGGCGGATTTCCTGCCGTCCCGCTCCTATTTATCTGTATGTTTTCCAAACTGCCTGCTAACGAGTGGCGAGGCGGAGCAGCTGCGGAAGTCTAAGGAGATAGACAAGTGTATTAATCGAGATAAGACGTATGTGAAGCGGCTGGTCAAGATACTACTTCTCGGAGCTGGCGAGAGCGGCAAGTCCACTTTCCTCAAACAGATGCGCATTATCCACGGCAAGGACTTCGACCAAAAGGCCAAAGAAGAATTCAGAGGGACGATATTTAGTAACGTTATCAAAGGTAAGCAGCCGCTGTGTTCGTTGTGTTGTTTTTGTTAACCTCCGTGTCGGCTGCTAACTTCGGGGTGGTACAGAGTGGGAAGTTGGAAGCTAAGCTAATGTGCAAGCAGTAGCGACGGCAGCACTTTTCTCTTCTGCACAAAGCTGCTCCAGAAACGCCCATGGTGTTTGTGTTTGTGTGAGAGCGGGGAGCGGCGGCCAAGCGTGTGGTTGGTTTTTATTAATATTTGTATTTCTAAGCTCCACAGACATCACGTTTTCCCCCTTTACTATACTAGGTTGTGTCGTGCGCACGGCAGACACACGTACAACCGCTATGGTTTGTGGTCCTTGTGTTACTCATGGTTTCTGAGCCGCTGCCTCAGAATTACGTCTGTTTACTGTAAACTCCCCACCTTCTAAACACAAGCATGTTTAGAAGGCTAGCTGTTGCTAGCTACTAGCTGCTGTGAAGCTCTGCAGAAACCTGACATGCTGACCAATGAAACACAAAACGATGTTGACCTAAAGGAAAGCCAGGGCGCAGGGTTTCCATCAACGTGTTTCTATTGTTTTTCTGTAGTTCTGTGAAAGTTAGCAACTTCTTCACTAAGGTTTGTTGTCTCCAGACCTGGAGCTTCATTGATGAGATAGACAAGAGGGTCCGAGGGGTGTGTGTGTGTGTGTGTGTGTAACCTGATGTCTTGGTCAACATACTTAGTCGGATTTGTCCAGTTTGTCTATTCTTTTAGCCATGGTTGTACATCAAAAGTCAGCCTGAGATGAAACGGTTCTCTGGATGTCTGTGACTCAGTGGATGCTGTAGTTGTCATACAGTCATAAGGTTGTTGAATTGAAAGTTGTTGGTTTACATGTCGCTGCCCCAACTGCCCCACTGTGGGTAGATAGATGGTACCAGCTGTATTGTAAAGTGCTTTGATTGATTTTTAGCACTGGAAAAAGTCTAAACCACCTGCCAGCTATGCAGCCTGTTACATCCCAGAATGCAATGCTAATTTATAAACGTTGAAAATATAAACCCATCCTACAGATTTAAGAAGTATTTTTATGGCAACCATGTTAAAAACCATGTTTAAAGCAGGGGACGGTGAGAGCAGCTGTTGATGCAGTTTCCATGCATCACAGCATCCTAGTTTATAATGCGTGACTTTTGATTGATTGTAGTCAACATGATGATGTTGTTGTTGTTGATCTTTCACAGTGCACAGGCGGAGTAGGAAGTTGGGTGCACAGATTGGGTGCAGACCGTAAATGGAGCATGTCTACGGAGACAAATAAGAACCGTTAAACCTAACATCCATCCAGGTTATTTAAAGTCCTATCTCACAGTCACTGGGGTGATTTAATGTCTAGAGGTTGATCCACTGTTGAGCCCTGGTCGTAGCAAATGTGATCAATGCTGACGTGACAATGCTAAATGGAACGTTTCCACCGCTGCTTACACGAGAATAAACCATTCGGATGTGCTGACTGGTCTAACTCTCCAGAAATAGTAGAACAAGATGAAGTTTCACTTCCCCTTCTGTTGAAAACGCTGTGTAACCATCCTTTGCATTTTCCTCTTTTCCAACTTTAGTGAATTTACTATTTGTTTATGTGTGTTATTTAATCAAGGACGAATACAGAAGGATTTGTTTTGTCGTGATAGGAACAATTTAATGAAACACCCGAAGACGAGCATCAGCTCTGTCTCTTCTCAGTTCAACGTCACAGTGGACAGATGAGGCGTTTACACCTCACCAAGTCCTTTTTTTCTTTTATTTGACAGAGATAGACAAGTGTATGTGTGTTATGTGTTTAACGGAAATATCAAGTGAGAGTTTCAGTTGAAATGTTCAGATGTTATAAATCTGATAGCACAACGCCTGGGTTTTGCCAGATATGCTTAAATCGTTTTTTTTTTTAAATTAACAGTTAACAGTCAAATATTCCTGGCGTTGGTTTATTTTTTATTTTTTTATTTCTTCACAAGTGATTACAAATGAAGATCCGGCCGTTCCAGTGTTCATAACCTGATGTTAAGCATTTAACAGCACTGTGTGTTTACTATAATGACAGTTTTAAATTGTTAAAAAAACCACCCTCAAGTTAACGTTGTGCCTATAGTATTGCAGTATAATGCAGTATATCTAATAGTCACCCCTCTATCCTTCCATGTATCATATCGCCAGATATGTTTGCATGTGTGTTTTAATTTTTACTAACATGTCGTAATATCCTGTACAGATAATGTGTGTTTACAGTAACCAGATTATTACAGCTCGTGTAAACATGGCGTCAGACTCCAGTGAGGAAACTTGTTTCTTGTGTGCTGAAGTGAAAGGTGTCAGTGACGACACTAGTGCAGAGTGTTTTAGTGCTGTCTCTACTCTCTCTGTTTTTTTTTTAATAAAACTTATTGAATATTAAACGGTTTTGTTTCACCTGGAAAAACGATTCGATCTTTTTAATCTAATCTTCAGCGCTCGTCTGCTCTGGTCTGAGCAGAGATGATTTGTCTCTGCTCTCCGTTTAAACTTCCATAACTCAATTTAGTTTGATTTTTGTCCACCAGGGGTGAACACTGTTTGTGCAGCAGCACTTAAGATGCACAGGATCAGTTCATATAATTTATCTGGAGAAAAGTCAGCAATGGATTAAACACAGCAAACAGTGGAGACAGAGGTTTCTTAGTTAATTCTTAATCAGATTGCTCCGTTTTCCGGGCCTCAGATTGGTGACTGTAGTGAATATGTGATGTCTGTGATGTCTGATTATTTTACTCCTGGTCCTCCGGTTTCTCAGTTAATTCTTAATCAGATTTTTACTCCTGGTCCCCTTGACTCCTGGTTTTATCTAGTCTTGTGTCTGTGTTCATATTCTGTTACTCTAACTGAACTTTGAGTTGACTGGAAATGGGATGGGAATTGATGTGTTGGTGTTTTCTGGGCTGTGGCAGCAATGCTGCCTGTTTTCAATTTAACACCACAACCACAAAGAATTGCATCTGGAGTATCGTTTGTGAGACACTTCAAATCAAATTAACTGAAAATGCACCGACTCCTATCTACAAAAGGCAGCACTGCAGAAAATGTTTAAGAGCCACTGCTGTTAATAGTGGAGGGAAAAAAAAGTCAACGTGTCATCAACAAACCGTTGGCTGCTGAGTCACAGTATGTCCCCATGTCTGTGTCAGTAATAGTTATGGAGTGTCTGTTGACCTTGACTGACGTCTTCGTCTCCACCATTGTCTGTGTGACCATATGTAATGGCTGACTGTGACTGTGAACGGGGAAGTGCGATGTAGTGGTCCAGAAAGGCTCGCTCAGTCAGCGCTGTTAAGAGGCGAAGTTAACGGTTCTCGGCAAAAAGGAAACCGTAGGCGTTAGGGTAATTTCAGAATAAAAGTTGCATCAGGCGACGGGGTGAGATCGTGTGAGGGTGTTGTAGCTAATGGAGTGAGGACACATCAGTAGTGTACTGGCTGTCTGATGATTGACACACACACACACGTTACAAAGGCGGATGTTGTGTTAGCACCAAGATGTGACTGCGGTCTTTATGTAGATGAAACCATCGGTTGTTGCTGGTAGAATACACACACCTGTACTGTTGGTCCACATCCTTACAAATCACACTTTGTTTAAGATACTTTGTAATAAAAAAATAATAAAAATTAATTTCATAATATTTAAATAAAAATATAATTGAATAATGAATAATAAAACATGATAAAAAATAATAAAATTAAATATTAAATAAATAACAATGAATACAATTTCTTTGTCGTTGTCCAGAGGTTGCCTGAAAACCATTTTAGTCTGATGACTATGACGTATCAAGTATGGATCCATATCTGGGTCTGGATCCATACTGACTTGTGTTGCTTTAACAGTAAAATATAGTTAGTGAGTGAAAAAGTGGGGTTGTGTTCCTGACCTCTGACCTTGAACGATGACAAAGTTTGTACCTGTGAGACAAGTTCACACAGATGTGCCGGTGTTTCTGGTGTGGTTGTTGATGGTCTTTGTCTGTGGGGTCAGTGTGGGGGGAGTCGGGCAAAGAGCACAGCACACAGCTGTAGAGTGAAGCAATGACCCAACATCAAAACAGTGACTTATCACAAGTCTGTATCTCCACCCTGTTCACAGCAGTGTCTGCTTCAGACGTTTTCCTTTTCTGAGCTGCAGTCTGTGTTAGTGACTTCAGAGAAAACCTATTGTTTTTCTCTTCACCTTAAATCAGCTGCTCTGGTTCAGAGCCCGAGGCTAAACATGAGGTTCAGTCTTTAGGTAAATGCTACTATTCGTGCAAATAAAGTGGGTTTCTATTTCAAACGTGATTATTTTTTCTAAATTCTTATTCTAAAGATACCAGTAAGGATGATTAGGAGGATATTCTAATAATATTTGGAGTTAAAAAAAATGGGATTTGAACAGAGCTGGTTCAAATCCGAGCCCTGACAGAGGTTGATGTTTTGACCAATCAACATTTATTTCCTCTGGTGTAAAGGTAGAGGGAAAACTTTCTTGTGTATATTTATTCTTATTTAAAATAAACATTTTTAAAACATATTAATTGTTGTCGTCATTATTTTTTAAAACCACTTATTTATAAGTTGATTATAAATTATTATATTATTAATAATCTAAAGTTGTTTTCAACGTTTTATTTGGTAAAAGTAATTCTAATAATGACAATTAAAATAATATACAAATATAAATGAAAGCTAAAAAACCTTCTCTTTCTTATACCATAAATGATTTTAATGGGCTCAGACTTTGTCCACTGTTGTTCTCAGTGTTGCTAAAATTCTGGTTTGGCATCTGCTTCAGTTTTTGGCTCACTTTCTGATCAGGTTAATGATCCGAAGTGAAGAGTTAGCGTCAAATGACCAAAGCCGTATGGTGGATTTTGTTTTTCTGAGGAAATTCAAATACGAGGAAATGAACACTTGAATTTTCTTCTGAGTTTAACAGGGGGAAAACATGTTTCCATGGCAACCGTGTCACTACTGTGGCTGTTTTCCCTGTGGTCACAGGTGCATCACGAAGCAGACTTGATGTGACTGTAGTTCATTTTCCTTAAGGTAGCATTTAAAGGCTCCTGATTGGTCAGATGACAGAGTGGCTGACGTGACTACACGAGGGAAACCTGTTGACTCAGACAGATGGTAAAAATCCCATAATGAGCCGGTTTGACGTTTCATTAGTTTGGAAGTACAGTATGTTTAGTGTTTAACCCTTTGTGTTTATTTGATAACATATAATAAGTATAACTGAAATCCGACGAGGTGTTGGTCTGTGTTTTTAGTCCTGCTGTTTCATTCTAATGTCACAAGTCTGTGATGCTGCAGGGGGCGCTGAATGCGTACTTCAGTTGAGCAGCCTTGACAGCGATCCTCATCTTTGTTTTCTTGCTCTCCTCAGGTATTCGAGTGTTAGTGGATGCTCGGGAAAAACTACACATCCCCTGGGGCGACCAGTCCAACCAAAGACACGGCAACACCATGATGGCCTTCGACACCCGGTCGGCGATGACCCAAGGTCACGGCATGGTCGAGCCCAAAGTTTTCCACCACTATGTGCCATCCATCCGCTCCCTGTGGGCAGACCAGGGCATCCAGAATGCGTACGACCGTCGCAGGGAGTTCCAACTGGTGAGTTAAGAGTTTTACGTTTAAGTGTCTCTGCTGTGAGACATGGCAGTTGGATGCAAAACAGCGTAGTAGTTTATTTGATTATCAGTGCAAAAACCAGACCAATGAGATCTCATGGTTCAGACATGTGATGACGTAGGTCTAGATAGATCGATAGATGAATCTAGAGTCATTTCAAACTTCAGGAAACCTTTCATCATCGTGCATAATAATGTGAAACCTCCCCTTTAATTGATATGCGGTGGCAGACTTTATTATTTGGGTGTGTTTCGATTCATTAAAGTACATAAAAATTAAAAAAAAAAAGTCTTTTGAAATCCTGTTGTGAAGCCCTTTTGCATAAATATTTGCAGCACAGAATGAAGTCTTTTCCTCACAGTTGATGTGCAGACGTGCAGCTGCTGAGCTCACGCTCACACCGACTCACACCGACTAATGAAAGGCTGCTTCTCTTTCTCGTTCTCCCCTCTCTATCTCTCTCATTGCCTCCCCCACGCCCTTCCTTCCTCCTCCTCTGCCTCATGACTTCCCACAAGTGTAAGCCGCAGTCTGTGTCCTGCTGACAGGGAAATGATGTGTTTCTGTCCTGCAGAGACTTCGCTCCACTCTGGCCAAAGACTCTGAGGAGCCATTGATGGAGCACTTACAGTATTTGACTGCAGATAACTTTCTCTCTAATGCTTTTATCGGCAGCATCTCCATAAATAAATCACTCCGCTCCTATTTATTCCCTCCTCCTTTTAATCAGAATTACTTTTGAATGATCGTAGAAGAGTTCATCATATAAGAAACTCCCTGTAGACACTATATAAGAAATGGATGGAGTTACATCCCTGCTGGCTGCCACCTGCAAACAGGTCTGTAGAACTTGTCAGTTCTGGGCTAGTTTTAGAAGTAACTCCTGACTGAACGGCGTCTTCACCTACTCTGGAAAACCTGGAAGCTTAATAACATATTTTCGAGTCATAAAAACAAATGGAAAATAAGGGAGGGGGGGGGGGCTCAGGTTAATCTGGAAAATATTTCTCCTCTGATTCTCTCCCAGCAGTATGAGTAATTGTAAAGAGGTTAAAAGTGAGGCGCATGGATCTCTGCTGTCACTCTGTCTTCAACGGGAATTTTTGAATCACGTTGCCGCTCTGGCTCTCGCTGACGCACGTTGCTTATGATGCTACCAGCCAGTCAGAATTCACATGTCACGTCAGAGCAGCTCCCAGTTCAAATCCCAGTTTTCAGTTCCAGAACGGAGGAGCAGGAACTCTTTTCTTACACAGTTTTTATTTCCACTGTTCATCCTTGATGCCTTGAAAGATTCATGCTGCTCCAACAAGATGTGACTTCAGCAAACGTTTGCTCTTCTGTAGCAACATTTGAGCGTGGCATATTTAGAACCAAGCCGGACTTCAGTTTCCCTGAGGGCATGAAGATGCAAATTATATGGAGTTCCTGACTGACCATTTCCTGCTTTGGTATAAAAAGAAGAAACAACGCCTTCCTGTTTTTTTCTCTCTTTTCTTCTTTTCTGAAGCAGGAGAATTCCTAAAAGCACCGTTCATTTCAGGAGCTAAATGTCATTGTCTTGACTTCACTGTTTGACCTTTCACCCGTGAAACCTAGGTGGAATATCCTTGACACACAGTTAAGGTTGACTTTGACAAACAACAAAAACACTCGGGTCAAAGTAGAGACGGTCGTTAGAGCGAAATCCTTTATTTCATTTGCACAATTTATTGATTTTTTTTTTTTTATTGAACTAGAATCAGAATACTTACCGACGTTAAAAGGCAGCACTGACAGTCAGATTTAATTGAGTTTATTTTCATCAATAATTAATATTCTTTTTTTTTATTGATCGTTTCCTGGCGTCAAACAACGGGACTGCGTTGTTATCAGAAACCAAATCTTTAACATCTGTTTAAAACGTGTCCATCATTTGAAGTAGATGATGATGATGATGATGATGATGGTGAGCAGAGAGGCATTCACTGATGAGAAGTTTTATTTACTGACATTATAGAATAATTAACAGGCTAAACTCAGTGGACTAGTAAATGAGTTTGAAAAGGACAAGTTAAATTTAGGATTATATTCTGAGGTCTGCAGTGTCCACACGTCAGAAATATCATGTTGAAAAATAGAGCAACCACAGTATGTTACACAAAACCAAAAGAAGATAGAAACTAAAAAAATATCAAGAGTATTGTAGAAAAAAAAACCAACCCAATAATATCCTGTCTATCATTTTAAATATCAAGAGTATTGTAGAAAAAAAAACAACCCAATAATATCCTCATCTGTTAAGATTAAATCACAAAAAATAATGTTCTCCTGGTGACTTTTCTTATTACAAAATATTGTTTACATTCAATCTCACATCCACTCTCTCTCTCTCTCTTTTTTTTTTCTCAGGGGGAGTCGGTCAAGTATTTCCTGGATAATTTGGAAAGACTGGCGCAGTCGGTAAGTGCTGCCCTCACTGCCGCAGCCCCACCACTCACAGACAGAGGGCAGGATGCCAGATACTGCAGATGGATGTGATAGCAGTTGGTTGGTCTGTTGAAAAGAGAAGTGAAACTGCTGCCTTCCTGTTGCGCACACACACACACACACACTCACTGTTCGGAGTGAAACTGTTAACCACGAACTACACTTTACTGAACCTTAGTGGGATTTGAACCAGCAGTCCTCCTGTAACAGACGTGCTCCTTTAACCACTGATCCACAGCCTCACCATCAGGTTTCTAATAACTCGTTTCCTGTTGCGCATGTTATGATAAAAAAACAAATGTTAATGTAGGCTATAAAGGAAGAAGAGGATGATGATGATGATGAGGAGGAGGAGGAGGAGGAAGAGACAGGAAGTGTTTGTTGTTGGAGCTGCTTTGAACCACCGTCACCTGCCAACACTGGGCTTTTGTCTGCAGTGGGATCAGACAGAAGTCGATCAGTGTTCACTGTAGTCCAGGGCTGGTCTGCCTGTGTGTGTGTGTGTGTGTGTGTGTGTGTGTGTGGGCTGTTAATCTCCTCTGCGTCTGGATAATTCCGTCCTGGCTTCCAGCATGGGCCGAGCCGTAAATAAGATTTTTTTTAACACCTATAAAAAGGGCTGAGCTGATATCTGCAGCAGCTGATGTGAAAACCGATATCCGTCCACCACTTTATCTAAGTGTGGACGCCCTGGTCCTGCAGCTGCGGACAACCGCTGCGGCCGCAGCTGCAGGTTCAAATTAATGTCATTTGTTAGAACTATGAGAAGTGAAAGTCATTATAGCTAGTTAGACCTGGTTATAATGTTCTCTTCTTCTCCTTCCTCCTCCTCCTCTTCTTGCTCCTTCTCTGCTAGTTAGACCTGGTTATAATGTTCTCCTCTTCTTGCTCCTTCGCTCCTCGCTGCTCTATTCCTGATTATCATGGATGAACGAGTGTAGTAACAAAGTCACGGGGAGACGTGAGGGGGCGTCGCGGTATTTGTGTGTGTGTGTGTGTTAATGCAAAACAACTAACATTCCTAGCATGCCAGAGCTGATGACTCATCATCAGCACAGACTGTTCATGTTTGAGTACAACAACATGCAACCACACACACACACACACACACAAAATCATAAATCAGGGTTTCATAATAATAATAGAATCCACACTGTATTTAAGTGACTTATATTTTTTTATTTACTTCTGTAGTACTGATTTGACAGTGATGTCAAGTACAGCTCTTTGATGACAGGTGTGTGTGTGTGTGTGTGTGTCTGTGTGTGTGTGTGTCAACAGGATTACCTCCCCAGTCAGCAGGACATCCTCCTGGCCAGGAAACCCACCAAGGGCATCCACGAGTACGACTTTGAGATCAAAAACGTACCTTTCAAGATGGTGGACGTGGGCGGCCAGCGCTCTGAGAGGCGGCGCTGGTTCGAGTGCTTCGACTCGGTCACCTCCATCCTCTTCCTCGTCTCGTCCTCAGAATACGACCAGGTGAGTGAGGCGGGTGAGACCGGGAGGCAAAGACTGATTCATAGATGAAAAGTCGTTGTTTTCTGATATTTATTTTTGTTAATGTGAGGAAAAAAAACCCCAATAGCATTTGATTTTTAAAAAAGTATATCTTTAAGAAAGTTGTCTCTGTATGTTTGTTCATTTAATACAATGGACTTTAATAAAAATCTGACATCTGGGTCTTTTAGGAGAAGAAACAGGAAACAGGAAGTAGGTTGTGGCGCCGTCATGATTCCGGTCTGACACACCTAACGTCTGTCTTCTCATCCCTGCAGGTGCTGATGGAGGACCGGCAGACTAACCGGCTCAGTGAGTCCCTCAACATTTTCGAGACCATCGTCAACAACCGGGTTTTCAGCAACGTCTCCATCATCCTCTTCCTCAACAAGACGGACCTGCTGGAGGAGAAGGTGAAGCAGGTCTCCATTAAAGACTACTTCTCCGAGTTCTCGGGCGACCCCACCAGTCTAGCTGACGTGCAGCGCTTTCTAGTGGAATGCTTTCGCAAAAAGCGGCGCGAGCAGCAGCAGAAGCCCCTCTACCACCACTTCACCACCGCCATCAACACCGAGAACATCCGCCTGGTGTTCCGTGACGTCAAGGACACCATCCTGCACGACAACCTAAAGCAGCTGATGCTGCAGTGAGGAGGACTGACCAGAAGGAGGCGAAGGAGGGGGAGAGGCAGATGTGTGAGGTGGGGGGGCGGGGGGTGTCTTTGTCTTAGTGCCACTATCCCCCCCTCCCCCCCTCGCCTCCCACTGCACCGGCCCGTCAGTGGAGCAGGCAGTGTTTGCTATTGAACTTTGACTGTATTAATGCCACCACTACTACTCCCTGCCCCATCTACTGCCCCCCCCTCCACTCCCCATGCTTGCTCTCTGTCCTACTGAGCTGCTTCACTGACTGATGACGGCTGCTTCTGCCTCAGCGCTGTCACTTTCCTCCATACCACTCTTCGAATCACTGTAAACGACCTCTGACCCTGGGGTCACGCTCCTCTCTGTAGGACTGTCTCCCTCATTCTCTTCCTCACGACGTCCGTGTTTATTTCTTTGACCACTCACTCATAGGAAGGAGTAAAGAGAGAGGAGGCAGGTGGGGGTGGGGGGCATAAAGGGGCGTGGCTTGCTGCAGCTAACTACTGGTGCTGATGATGTCAGCAGCTTAGCTACGAGAGCTAGGTGTCGCCTTCCTCTCGGCACTTCTTTTTGTTCTCATTGGTGCATGATGATGACATCATCAGGTCAGGGTGGGTACTTCACCCTGAGAGCGGTGGATCAGGAAAGAGCAGAGAAGCTGCACGCACACACCGACACACACAGATAGGAATTTCTGTTCTTCGTTTAATTCTAGTTTATTAATCTTTTTTTTTTTCTTGTCTATAATTATACTGTATGTATCTATGCATTTCCTTTAACTTATATTTTAGTGGGGTTTACACTGTGTGTGTTGATGAACTGTTACAGTTGATGTGGGTCAGGAGCGCACACACACACACACACACAAACCACTCGGACGACACTGTTACACTAACACGTGCAGGTTGCAGTGCGACACATCTTTGACACATCACAGTTTTGTTTTTTTTTTCCTCAGGGCACGTTTTAAAAACCACTCCTCGTCCGTCTGCTCACGGTGTTGTTGTCGAACAGCTGCGTCAGACTGTCTTTCTGAAGGTGTGTCGCCCCGACGTGTGCAGTGTAGACGTCCGCGTCACACACACACATCTTCCTTTACGCTCGTAGTCTCTGTGAACTCCTCACACCGTCAGGACAGTTACTGCCTTCACGATGTTCTTGCCCAAACCACACACACACACGTGTGGATGTGTGTTGTCTAAGCTGTGGAACAGGAAGTTGATGAACAGATGTCCGTTTGTTCCTGTCTTGTTGGACAATATGATTCTCCCTCTGTCCTTCTGCCTGAGTCAGGATGAAGCAGCCTCTGTTGGCAGTGTGTGTGTTTGTTGGGGGGGGGGGGGAGGGGGGTGAAACCCCAGCAGAGGGGTCTTTGTCTTTGCTCAGAGCGCTCTGTCTCATCGTCGCTCGAGGACAGACGGCAGCCTGTGGTCTCTCAGCCTCACAGATGCATCAGGAGGTCGCAGGAGAAGAGGCTTCTGTCAGCGCTGAGCAAACTTTGTTGTTGTTGTTGTTGTTGTCGTCGATGCTCCCGTCTCTCTCACACACACTCAGACTGATCAGTGTGTGTGTCTTTAACATGCAGTCGCAGCTTCTCAGCTCCGTGACTCTGCGGCGTCTCGTTCCCCTGCAGCCGGAGTTCTGGACTCCAGGTTACGTGTTAACGATGCTGCTGCCAGGAGTTCATCTGTGAGTGAGTTTCTGTTCTCCTGTCTCGGCTGGTCAGGTCCTAGTTCTTCACTGATCCGTATCTCCAGTTGAAAGCCTTCAATGATTTGACTTAAGGTGAAAAGTTTGTTCCTTGTGGCCAAAAAGTACTTGAGTGGTTTGCGTTGAGAGGAAGAAACTGTCACACAGGAGGCAAAACTGTTGGTTGGTCTGAAGCGGAAGATTCTGTTTGTGCAGGTGTTTTCAGGAGTGAGTGGAGAGCAGGCGTGAAGGTTAGCGCCATCTGCAGCTGATGGTTTTGAACTGTGGTTTTTGCCTATTAAGCCTCTGAACGTCACATGGTGGACGCGGTAATGTCCGGTAGAGTCAGTGCTTCCAAAACACTAGTGACAGCTGACGTCAGCGGGACGGGACGAGACGACTGTTGTTGTTGATGTTGTTGTTACTGGTGCAACAACACAAAGTTCAACATAATGACCTAAAGTCCAGCAGGTCATAGGTTCAACTTCCTCTTCCTCCTCGTCTGAAGCCTTAATCTCCAGGTGTTGATGACCAGTGTTGACGTCACTGAACGACCACGACTGTCATCACTTCACACCCGTGTTGTCGACCCGTTCCTGGGTTCAGTATTCCAAATCCGGTGCCTTTTCTTCGTAAACTCTGACACCGTCCATCGTAGAACTTGGACCTTTGACCTTTACAGTGACTGCGGCAACAGTTCACTGTTGTTGTCTACGGTCTCGCCTTCGTCGTCTTAACTGCCTCGGTCGGAAATGTGCTGACTGTGCAGCACTCAGTCTTAATTCAAACACTGAGGTCACATGACACGGGTCCAAATTCTACAGTCCACGTTTCCTTTCCCCTGCTGTCTCTAGTCCTCTGTGGCGATCGGTGAGTCTATTTTTTTTTTTACCCACAATGCCTTGTTTTAATCTCTTCAGTGAAGTGTCGGCCTTTTCTCGACCCGTCATCTGTGACGCTGCAACTTTGAACAGC